>NW_021604660.1:679997-684570 GCF_004785775.1 Grammomys surdaster
GAAGAAAGAAAGAAAGAAAGAAAGAAAGAAAGAAAGAAAGAAAGAAAGAAAGAAAGAAAGAGAAAGAAAGAAGAGAGGGAGGGAGGAAGGGATGGAGAGAGGGAGGGATGGAGGGAGGAAGGGAGGGAGGGAGAAGGGAGGGAGGAAGAAATTACGGGAAGAGGAGGAAAGGGATGGAAGGAGAGAGAGAGAGGGAGAGAGAGAATGAGAGAGAGAAGAGTTAGAGTAATTAATGAGGTATAGAATTATTAAATCCATTCTGACTTAGGGACTCACTCAACAAGTTCTTGTTTTTGAGGACCTTGAATTTTGGGGTCACAGCTGATCTTAGTATTCTTTGGTGGAAGTTGGGAGAGCATCCAAAGTATGACAGCCTGACCAGCTGACTTGTCCTTACCTCTGTGTTAGAATCACTATGGCTATGTTTCAGCAGCTTGCCTCAGAATTGAGGAATCAATTTCAAGATGATCTAAAAAACCTTAAGCCTCAGTCATTTACCAGGATTGAGCTCAGTGATTTCCTTCTTATGATGCAAAGGCAAATGAAGAAGTAACTATATAATAGAAAACCTGGAAAATCTTACCTTATATACAGCTAAAGTTAACAACAGGGTTCAGTCTTGTCACTTAGACCTTATTATTTATTTATTTATTTATTTATTTATTTATTTATAGAGTTACTCACTTTACACCCAATATCAGCCTTTCCTCTCTTTTAAGTCTTGTCTCACACAAGTCCGCCCCCATTCCACTGGCCCCTTCTCTCCCGAGAAAAGGAATCACCACTCTGAGAGTCAACCCCCGCCCTCCAGCCTCCCACCCTCCTGTTAGATATAGGGTTAGTGAAGATCTTTTCCCCATCTATAGGCTACCATTTTGTCCTATCGACAGTGTGCTTTGCCTTACCGAAACTTCTCAGTTTCATGAGGTCCCATTTATCAGTCCCTCATCTTAGAACTTGAGCCATTGGTCTTCTGTTCAGGACATTTTCTCTAGTACCAATAAGTTCAAGGCTATTCCCCACTTTTTGTTCAGTTAGATTTATTGTATCCTGTTTAAGTTGAGGTCTTTGATTCACTTAGACTTGAGTTTTGTTCAGGGTGGTAGATATGGATCTATTTGCATTCTTCTACGTGAAGATATCCAGTTAGACTAGCACCATTTGCTGAAGATTCTCTTCCTTTTCCATTGTATGGTTTTTGCCTTTTAGTCAAAAAGAAGAAGAAGAAGAAGAAGAAGAAGAAGAAGAAGAAGAAGAAGAAGAAGAAGAATTAAGAGTCTGTAGATGTGTAGATTTATTTCTGGCTCTTTGATTTGCTTCCAGTGACCCACCTGTCTGTTCCTATACCAATACAATTCAATTTTTACTACTATTGTTCTGAAGTCAGGTATAGTGATACCTTCAGAAGGTTTTTGTTTTTGTTTTTGTTTTTTTAGTTTTGAGGATTGTTTTAGCTATCCTGGGCTTCTTGTTTTTCCACATGAAGTTGATAATTGTTCTTTGAAGGTCTGTGAAGGATTGTGTTACAATTTTGATGAGGATTGCATTGAATTTGCAGATTGCTTTGGGGAAAATGGTCGTTTTCACTGTTAGTCCTTCCTAGTCATGAGTATGGGACATCTTTCCATCTTCTGATATCTTCCTCAATTTCTTTCTTCAGAGACTTGAAGTTTTTGTCATACAGGTCTTTTACTTGCTTGATTAGAGTTACACCAATGAGTTTTATGTTACTTGTGTTGAGGGTACTGTTTCCTTAACTTCTCCATTTTTCGCTTGCATAGAGGTGGGCTACTGATTTCTTTCAGTTAATTTTGTATCCTGCCACATTGCTGAAGGTATTTATCAGCTGTAGGAGTTCTCTGATAGAATTTTGGGGGTGACTTATGTATACTATCATTTCATCTGTGAATAGCAATACTTTTACGTCTTCTGTTCCAGTTTGTATCCCCTTGATCTCCTTTAGTTTTCATATTGTTCCATCTAGAACTTCAAATACTATATTGAAGATATATATGGAGAGTGGACAGCCTTGTCATGTCCCCAATTTTAGTGGAAATATTTTAAGTTTCTCTCAGTTTAATTTGATGTTGTCTATTAGCTTGCTTCATATTGCCTTTATTGTGTTTAGGCATGCACCTTATATCCCTGCTCTCTCCAAGAATTTTATCATGATGAAGTGTTGGATTTTGTCAAAGGTTTTTCCTGCATCTAATAAATGATCAAGTGGGTTTTTTCTTTCAGTCTATTTATACTATGGATCATATTAATGTATTTTTGTATATTGAACCACGCCTGTATCCATGGGATGAAGCCTACTTGATAATATTAGATGAAATATTTGATGTGGTTTTGGATTTGATTTTCTTATATTTTATTGAGTATTTTTGCATCTATGCTCATAAGGGAAACTAGTATGAAATTCTTTCTTTGTTGAGTCTTTGTGTGGTTTAGGTATCAGTGTGACTGTGGCCTTATAGAATGAGTTTCACAGTGTTCCTTCTCTTTCTATTTTGTGGGATAGTTTGAAGAGTATTGGCATCAGGGTTTTTTTTTTTTTGAGGATCTGGTAGAATTCTGTTCTAGAATCAACTGGCTCAGAGATTTCTTTGGTTGGAAGACTTTTAATGACTGCTTCTGTGTCCTTAGGGGTTATAGGAATATTCAGATAATTTACCAGATTTTGATTTAGCTTTGGTAATTGCTATCCATCTAGAAATTCATCCAGTTTATTTAGATTTTTGAATTTGTGGAGTATAGGCTTTTGAAGTAAACCTAATGATTCTTTGAAATATTTTAGTGTTCATTGTTATGCCTCCCTTTTCATTTCTGATTTTGTTGATTCGGATACTGTTTCTCTGCCTTTTAAGTTAGTTTGCCTAAGGATTTGTGTATCTTATTGATTTTCTCAAAGAACCAGCCCTTGACTTCACTGATTCATTGTATTATTATCTGTCTTTCTAATTGATTGATTTCAGCTGTGAGATTTATTATTTCTTGCTGTCTATTGCTCTTGGGTGTATTTGCTTCTTTTTTTCTAAAGCCTTCAGTTATACTTTTAACTCATAGTATAAGAACGCTCCAAGTTTATTATGAAAGCACTTAGTGCTATGATATTTCCTCTTAGCACTGCTTTCATAGTGTCCCATAAGTTTGGGAATGCTGTGCCCTTATTTCATTGAATTTTAGAAAATCTTTAATTTCCTTTTTTATTTCTTCCCTGACCTAATGATCACTGAGTAGAGAGAGTTGTCCAGTTTCCATGAATATGTAGGCTTTCTGTTGTTTCTGTTGTTGTTGAAGTCCAGCTTTAATCTATGATGATCTGTTAGGATGTAAGGGTTATTTCAGTCTTCTTAAATTTGTTAAGGCTTGCTTTGTGACTGATTATATGGTCAATTTTGGAGAAGGTTCTATGAGGTGCTGAGAAGAAGCTATTTTCATTTTGTTTTTGAGTGAAATGTTCTATAGATATTTGTTAGGTCCGTTTGAATCATAACCTCTGTTAGTTTTGTTATTTCTCTGTTTAGTTGCTGTCTTGATGACCTGTCCATTGGAAAGCGTAGGGTGTTAAGGTCTCCCACTATTACTGTGTGGGGTTCGATGTGTGATTTACACTTTAGTAAAGCTTCTTTTACAGATGTGAGTTTCCTTGCATTTGTGGCATAGATGTTCAGAATTCAGATATCCTCTTGGTAGATTTTTTCCTCTGATGAGTATGAAGTGTCCTTCCATGTCTTTTTTGATTATTTTCTGTTGAAAGTCTGTTTTACCTCACAAGCCACTCAGTTCTGTAGGCTGTCCCAGGTGGACCATCTGAGGTTGTGGGCAGATCCAACTAGAATGTGTGGTCGGGCAGGGTTCCAAGCTGGCTAGTTTTGGGAGCTCTCAAGGCTTCCACCAGCAGGCAGGATGCTCTTGGGGTTCTACCTATATAGATTGTGAATACCTAGTGATTGAAACATTTACCTTTTGGCCTTCCCCTTGAAAAACTATCATGCATATCTCATTAAATGGGGCTGTTTTGATAGTATTGTTAGCTATAATTTTGTGGTTTTTCATCTGAGTTGTAAGACAATCTTTGGAAAACAGGAGTCCCTGTCTTGGGTTCTTAGTCTTGTTAATAAGCAATTTAAAAGCACACTTAATTGTAAGCTCAGTGACAATTTTATTAGAGTTTGAAAGAAAAACACTACAAGAAAGGAAAGCTGAAAATCTTAGTAGTGATCTCAAGGGGGGAAATAGAGAAGCAAAAGAGGATAGGCCATGTCATTTGAGTATCAGCATAGAGTTTTCACATGGAAGCTTTAGAGGAAAAGTATTACTTTTCCTGAGTATCAGAAATAGATATTCTTAGGTTCTGGACAGAATGAGAAAAATCAAGACAACAAAGAAATGCTTGAGGCCTCAGTTTAGTCGCCAAACACATGTATGGTGAGATTTCTAGCAAAACTGATGTCATATGATTCCAGAAGATGACACAAATTTTCCCTAAAATAATAGTGTGTGTGTGTGTGTGTGTGTGTGTGTGTGTGAGAGAGAGAGAGAGAGAGAGAGAGAGAGAGAGAGAGAGAGA
>NW_021604660.1:684670-693634 GCF_004785775.1 Grammomys surdaster
TTTCCTGGTCTGGGATCATTGGAATTACAGATACTTGATCTCCAGTTTTGGGCTTCTACTTGAGTTCTGAGAACCTGAACTCATGTCATGAGGGTTATGAAGAAAACACTTTTACCCACTGAGGCATCTATTTTGCCATCTCACCTGGTGACTAAAAACAATAGTAATGCAGAAGGGGAAGTATTTTGTTCTCAGGGTAAGCTTTTTTTTTAACAAATAACATCCCAAGTTTAATCAATAGTTTCTTTTCTTTACTCTTTTTATAAAGTAACTTGCTGCAGGTGTTCCTCTCACTGTGCCCTTGGTCATATTAAACAGATCCCTGATGAAAACTTGCAAAGTTTTCTTTTTCACTCAGCAGTACTATAGGGCTTTGTGGAAGAACCATTAATCAGGCCACTGTTGATTTAGTTGTGTGCACTGGATACAGGGTCATTTATCATCACAAGTTTCTGCCAAGGTCACAATCCCTCTCATTTCCTGGATGTTGCCTTGTCTATGACAGCTCAATAATTGATTTTCATTTTTCTTAATATGAAATAGGTGGATGCATGGTTCTGTTGTTTAAGCCTTGGTAGTCTCTGTATGATATTGTGAATGAGCATATCAGCTGAAACTTGAAAATATGTTGGCTTGTTAAAAAAAAGTTCAAAAACCTGAAAATAATTTATATTTGAATTAGCACTATTTTCATCACTGTCTTTGAAATTGAATTCATTGATTAAAAAGCAAAACCATCATCCTAGACTTCAGTAGTTATATTCATGTTTAACATAGGACATTAAGGTCCAGATTTTTCCTATTGGTTATATTAATAACTCCAGAATATTATGGTTAATAATTTTTATAATACAGAGCTCAAATTTATATTTCATAAGGTCCTTAATTAGTACTCTAAAAACCAGTTCCTGCTATTTATTAACTCTCTTAATACATATGGGAAATCATTTTAAATTGAATTGAAACATTGTTTAAAAAAAAGAAAAAAGTTTCCTTAACATTTCTATGTTTTAATAAGTGTGCATAGTTCTATTCTCCAGGCATCCAACAAAACAACCATGAAGCTTCTAAAATGTGCATAAGTAATGTGTTTACTTTGTTAATTAACTAACATACTTGTGACATGAAACCTCAGAGCTCCAGGAAAGACAGGAAATGTGGAGGTCAGTTAGTGCTTCACTTCATGCACCTCCTGAGTGGGACCTTCCAGTTCCAACTGAAACACTTCCAGGTTAAAGGTTGGGCAGATTCTTCCAAGTAGTTTCTTTGTGATGAGCCAGCATGATAAACACAGATTCCTTCATTATGCTAAATCTAAATCTGCCCTCTTATATTTCTGATCATTTTCCCCATTCCTAGTAATTAGGCCTTGAAGCAAAAAAGTGTATGTTTAAGGCTCATGTGAACTAATCTGTTTTTTCCTCTTTGGGAGTGGGGTGGGGTTAGAGTAAAAATAAATCGTCCAAGTTGTCCTTGATCTCATTCTGTAGCCCAAGCAGGCCTTGAACTTGCTATCCTCCCATCTCAGTAGCTGGGGGAAAGTCTCTATCATTAGGCTCAGCTCATGTGGATAATCTGTTTATAACTATGATTTCCTCTCCCCATATTTTTTGAACCTACATTGACTACATCATTTCCCAGTTCAATCATTTCTAACCCTGCTGCTTTGCCTATAAAATGAAATCAAAATGATCTGATCTAATTGCGAGTCACCAACACTTAACCAAAATATTCACAGTAATTTTAATGCTATCTTTCAGAGACATTTAAACGTTTTTTTTCCTGTTGCGTTTGATTTACAGACACGTCAGTTCCTTTGTGTTCCACAGGGATACTTTTTTAGGGAACAATCTTGTGATAATTTTGTACTGTTACAGTTTCAACCTTACATTATATCCTTGCCATCAAAAGTGGACATGCTCTAGGTGACTGAACAGAGATAAACAGAGCTACCTCTTTAAATTTCTTAGCAGTGAGGACGAAACGAGCATGTGCCATGCTGGATACATTTGTGGCCCTCAAAGGACAACAGCCAGAAAATTGCCTTTAACTACTAAGCTGTCTTGCTGGCCCAATGCCTTTGACTCTTGATTTCTTTTGAAGCTGCCAAAACTTTCTCTTAGTATTTTACCAGCTAAGTCAGTCTACAAGTGCAAGCTGACCCTGCAATCAATTCTAACTGCCAAACTTTTTCACATGGGATGCTGTTAATCCTGTATGTGTGAGGTTAATTTGTTTTGAACAAAAATATAGAACTTCATGTTATAGCTCTTGAATTCCTCCTTGGATTTTTTTCTGGCTTGTGCTGTCAGCCTACTGAGAATATTTTCAATACTGATTCCAACATATCTCTACTTAGAGTTCTCCTTCCTTATTTTCGTGTCAACTAAATGTTCAGGTTCTCCTTCAGTTCATGAACTCTCCCTTTTGTTTTTTTCATTCAAGTGTTATCTAAATGCTAAATATGTTCTTGGTCAAGGATAGTGGCATAGAAATGAAGGAGAGAGAGAGAGAGAGAGAGAGAGAGAGAGAGAGAGAGAGAGAGAGACTTCTACATGACAGACTTCTAAGTATCAAGTTGGACATTTAGTAGAGTAAATACAGTGACTCATAATAACTATAGCCTGGTTCATTTTTTTGTGCCAAATTCCTTGAGAAATGTTACCAATGTCTTACAGAAGTCACAGAATATGTTGTAAAATAAATTGTACTTTCTTGTCCAATAGTGTTACATCTATGTATATATTTTCAGAGCTGACCATTTGGTGTTGGATGACTTATTGTACTCTTCTCTGAAATAAACTAGTTCTCCTCTCCCAGCATTCCATAGCTGCATATAGTTCTTTGTTGATGGTTGAGGTCTCATGAGACTTTCCCCTTCCACCTTAACATGTCTATTGGTGTAACCCTTATTTGGGTCTCGTTTACAAAGCCATGTTTGTGAGATGTCATGGCCATGGCTTCCTTTTCTTTTACTTCATACAATCCCACTGGCCCTTCTTCCTCAATGATCCTTGTGCCTTATATGGAGATATTGTGTTACAGATGTATACGTTGGAAATGGACTCACAACTCGACTTTGATCAGTTCTGATTTTCTAGAATTGTTCTCTGTTGCAAAGAGAAGTGACCTTGATGAGAGGTAAGAATTTCACTTATCTGTGGACATGATGTCCATAAACCACAATAATTACCAGCGTGGTAAAATAACTCCAAAGGTGTAGTGGCACACATATCTTGGCGGTAACCAACAGCTCTTTAAATAGACATAAGACATACCGAACAAGAGGGAAATCATGCTTGGTACTGAAAATCTTGCCAAATATTCTTGCTGAAATCATGGATCTTGGAAGAGATCTTACAACTGCCACATTACTAAACAAACATAATCCCTAACTAATTTTCAATCTTTGACTACATATTTATTACATGCTTTGAATGTATGGAATTGAACAGATCCTTCCTGAGTTCTAGGCTTTTGCTAGCTATCCAGACAACTTAATTCTTGAGAATGATGCCAGTTTAAGTCACTATTACTTCAATATTAAATATGATTAAAACAACCTTAGATTGCTAAAGTATTTGTTACCAGTCTTAGAGCAATCAAGTATCAGGACAGGGCCTCTGATGCAAGGCCCAAAAATTACAGTGCCCCATCTTACCTTGGGTTTGTGTCATTCTTCACAATTATTCTAATAGCAGGTCATCCCAGATCTATCCTTATTATCCACATCTCAAATCTAGTCTCTTCTTCCCCAATATTCTCAATATTCTATCATCTTTCTTCTGGGCTTCACAATAGCAACCTATCAGTCCATTCTACTCCCACTAAGTTTTGAAAATTGTAAATCAGATGATGTCATTATCTACTTAATCCATTCCCACTAGCCTCCCATTACACTGGCATACATTTTAAATACCTTCTTATAGATTAAAAAAAAAGAATGTCTTCTTTTTAATATCTCCAGTTTATTCTGTCTCCCCTTCCTTATTGTTCATTCATATAGCCACATTGGGCTTTCTTGATGTTTCTTATATACCACCAAATGAACTTCATTTTAAAAAGTTACGTCAGAATATCTTTATGCAGCTGGTTCAGCTCAATTCAAATATCTGCTTTTTGATGCCTATTTAACTGCTACTGCCTCTTCCTGGGTGATCGTTGATATTCAATTTTCTCAGCAATAGATATTAAATTAAAATTCATATATTTATTGATAATGTCTTTTATAATGTATTCTATTGCTGTATTTCCCAAGCTTAGTTGATCAAGGTAGCAAATAGATTTGGAAACCAATAATTAAATCAATGAACTAGTCTTAGTTCTTTATACTTTTTATAATTTAAGTTTTATAATTTAATATTTTAAATAATAAAATTGATATAAACTTTTAAAAACTCAACTTATATCTGAGTCACGTTGTAGTGAGATTATTACAAAAAGAATGAGGGTGCAGAAATAACTGGAAAAGAATTTGTGAAAACAAAAAACATTTTCTATCAACGATTCAGAATTTCAATGAAACTAAAACCACATAAAAGAAGAAAGTGCCTTCACAGCCTTTGCACATCATGGCAGGGTTTTAGATTTCAAGGTGCCTCACTTTGGTCATGTGATCAAATGAAGTCAGTGCAAAGAGTAAGGGTAAGTAGGATGACATGCTAGCAAAGCGATGGAGTCTTGCTTTGTTCTCCTAAATATCACTGTAAGCCTTTCTCTAGTACACTATGAAAAGTCACCAGTGAGGCAAGGTTGTGTATGACAGGCATCACTACCAATCACAGCAGCGTTCAATGGCTTTTTGTTGTACTGACTTAAGGAAACATCAAAAACATACACTGTAATTAAGAAGAAACTTACTTGCATAATATATACCCCTTATATACGTAAATGTTTCCAAATATTCACAACTCTTAAATGTGATTTTATGGCTATGAGACATCCACACATTGCAAAATAAAATTTATAACTCTGATTTAATTAAATAATAATTTTACTTTCATTAGAAAGATTCAAGCAGGAGAGCATGAACATGGCTTATGAAATCATTCAAAAATGCTAAATGTATACTTACTTCTCAACATTTCCTGTGGCTTTCACTCTTGTCAGTTTTTCTCTTTTGGAAAAATTGTATGAATACCTCAAGTTCCAATTCAATTCTCACCTTCTTTATGAAGATTCCTCTGCACCTTTTCCCAGCAAACATGAAAGGTCAGAGTTAATTGCTCTTTGTCAACCAAATTCTTCTTTGTGCCTATTTTAGGGTCTTTATTCATAATTTCTGTTCTCCAGCTCTTGATAGTCCAATGAGATCTAACAAATACAAGGCATGCTTAACTCACTGTTTTTCTCTTCAGAAACTCCGTCAGCCTCTGGGACAGAGCACATTTCCTATACCCACTCTCCCTTTGTTTCTGACTACTTTATTTCTCTCTATATGCAACCAGTAATACTGAAGGACTGATTATTTAAGAGACAATATTCTACTTGTGAAGATGTGGATATCCTAAAGACTAGTTTTCCTATATGCTAATGGAGGGAAGAATGAAGATTTTAGATAAAATTGGTAAGAAAATGAAATAATCCAGAGGGAACAAAACAGAATGAATGGAGAGGAAATCTATACAATCATTGAAAGAGTTACAATTCACTACTGTAACGATTAGGACCCTGCAATTGTAATTACTATTATAATATTCATTGTCTCTCACTATCTCTGCTATCTAATATCTAGAGTGGACTCTGACTTGTCAGCTTTTATATTTTTTCTCTAAATGATTTTTAGCACTTGACACACTGACCCTTTCCAGTGCTATCCTTAATGTACTGTAGACCATTTCCATAGGCATGGTAGTTATTCCTTCAAGACCACATCTCTTGGTTAACTGGGCCAGGATTAGATGGATATCGATTTTAAGGCCCACAGTAAGACTAGATGTCTGTTTGTACTTGTTTTAGTCAGGATTTCCATTGCTGTGAAGAGACACCATGACCAGAGCAACTCTTATAAAAGAAAACATTTAATTGAGGCTGGCTTACAGTTTCAGAGGTTTAGCCCATTTATCATCATGGTGGGAAACATGGGAACACTCTGAGGAAAACATGGTACTAGAAAGGGAGCTGAAAGTTCTACATCTTGATATGAAGGCACCAGGAAACTGTGTGTCATACTGGTATAACTTGCATATATATGTGACCTCAAAGTCCTGCCTCCACAGTGACACATTTCACTTAATGAAGGCTACACCTCCTTCAAAAAGGCCACACCTCCTAATAGTGCCACTCTTTATAGCCAAATACTCAAACTCATGAATCTATAGGGGACATACCTATTCCAATGGCCATAATATTTTTTAGTGTTCTTCTTCATCCGCACCAAGAAGAGGCTATGGCACGTGGCCTATTCTAGAAGCATCTTGAGATGTCTATGAAGTGACTAATTGTGGCTGTGGTCACAGAAGATGTAAAGGAATCATGTCCTGTACATAGGATCCTTTGGTCCATGTGGTGGCTTGAATAGGAATGGCCTCCATAGACTCATGTGTGAATGCTTGTCCCATAGGGAGTGGCACTATGTGGAGGTGTGACCTTGCTGGGGTAGGTCTAATCTTGTTGGAGGAAGTGTGTCTCTGGGGAGGCAGGCTTTGAGATATCTATGCTCAAGCTAAGCCTAGTGTGTTGACTCTTGCTACCTGTGGATCAAGATGTAGAACTCTCAGTTCTTTCTCAAGCACCATGTCCACCCTCACAATCCATGTTTCCCACCATGATGATAATGGGCTAAACCTCTGAAACTGCAAACCAGCCCCAGTTAAATATTTTCATTTAGAACACATGCCACGGTCATGGTCATGGTGTCTCTGTATAACAATAAAAGCCCAAACTACGACAACTACCCACATAATAAAAGGAAGCTGCTATGCTTAGTGAACATGCAGAGGATGGTTGGAAATTTCATCCATGAACTTTTCAAAGTCAGTGAACCCATGGGTGGAGGTAACTGGCCAACTGTTCTCCATGACAGCATTGTTAGTGCTTAGAGGAGGAGGAGGAGCAGGAGGAGGAGCAGCAGTAAGAGCAGGAGGATTCCTTGCTGTCTCGCTGCGCTATTGATGTATGTCTGTGATACAGGGGGAAAGTAGACACATTACCTTGACTTGAGAACATCAGTCTGAAAGCTGATAGAATAACGGCCAAAGTGATCTTTTGAGAACATCAGTCTGAAAGCTGATAGAACAATGGCCAAAGTGATCTTTAAGCTCTCTTATTAGCAAGAATTGAAATGCACTTTCTAAACTGCTCTATCATCATACTATCATGAAATAAATTCATACAGAAACAAAGACTAGGTGTTTCTCAGTAACATCCCAGAGGCTCGGGTTCCTGAAGATAATGGCTTCAGAACACTCATGCTCAGTAAATTTGCCAGAGTCCCAAGGCCAAGTAACCTCAGAACAGCGTCTCTGAAAAGTTCTCAAGCGCTTTGCACTTTGTGCCCAATGACCAGTTGATTCTCTTCCGGTACTAAGAAACTGTATTTCCTGTCTCTGATGCAGTAGGAAAGGAAAACCTCACCAGAGAAAATGCAATGACCCCAACGTTCAGCCCAGACCAAATAAACACTTCTATTTCCTTTCCTTTTCTAAAACAAACACGACTTAACCGAAAGTTTATCTTTTCTTCTTTTTGGAATTCTATTTTGGTGCTCACAACACATAGAAGAAATGAAATGTGAAGGAACAAGGCGGCCTCAGTAGAGAAAACATAAGGCATTTATTACAAACGAATTCCAGATAATTAGTGGAAGAGATCATGAAATGTTCAGAGGGGGGAAAAAAGAGCTACGTTTCAAACAGGAGGGGGTCTGAACCATTAGTGGGTAATCTGCACGGGGTTTGTTAATCCCCCGAGGCTCCCTTTACAGGTGGTTCATATTTCTAAGCAGTGAAGTATACAAGATGAATGGAAAATTTCCCCTTAACATTTTCCACTACCCAGTCGTAGCATGAAAAAACCCACACCAGACCTGGCAGCTGGTTTATTATAACTTCTCATTTGCAGACATATCATCCTTCGGTTATTCCCACCCCCTTCCTACGCAACATGGAGTTTCCTTTGTGCAATTTCGTGGTATAGATTTTTATTTTTTCAAATAAGTTTACAATCACTTTAAAATATATACTAGGAAGCTTCATTTGGGTTTAATAGTGGTAGTACACTCGCGTCAACATTTATTGTATTAGATTAGAAAGGACAATTTCATACTTTAAAGGAAAAAGTTATGTGTATTTCACCTATGAACCAGGTGGATTTGTGCAGACTGAGATCCCAGGCCTGTAATTTGAAAGGCTGATGCAGGGAATCCTAAGGTACAGGCCAGTCTGAGATTTATCTTAAAAATATTTTATGAAATAGCTCTTATCCTGGCCAATCATAGAGATGTGTAAGAAAAATGAGCTCCTTTTCATAGCACTTGACTGCCAAAATCCTAAGTGTGAAGTAAACATTTTTCATTCATGCATTCAGATAAATACTCTGAAAAATAATTTAAATGAGGTATAATGGCCAGTGTAAAAATAACATAAACCAAAAGCCAAAACAAGTTCAAACATAAATGATGTTTTGCTCACTTGTGAACAAAAGAAAAGCATATTTCATTAGCAACGTCATCGTCCATATTCAGATTACACTTGTATATGTTCTCATTCTCCAAGCCACTAACAAGCCATAGATTTACTAGAGAAGCTCGTTTTAAACACCAGGCTCTGAGTCTGCCTCTGGTTTCTTCTTTCCTAAAGTCACATCTCTCTCCTCTCAGCCTAACCTGTGCTAAAACATTTTTCCTGATATGCATTTATCAAATGCTATTACTTTAGTTTCTAAGTATATTTACATCTGTATGTCTACTTGCTTCTCTAGGGTTTTGAATGAAGTGTAGCTCTGAACCTCCAGAAGTGTGGCTTG
>NW_021604660.1:693734-697931 GCF_004785775.1 Grammomys surdaster
TTAGGTTGAGATCCTGTCTGTTTACAGCTCCTGGTGGTGCAGCAACCTGAACTAACTGGACTGTGCTTGGAAGATTCAATCTCTTTCCCTGTAGAACTTATTCTCTGCACACACACCACAGTCCTGGGGCTATGATGCAAATGGCCATAGCCCATTCTTCTGCCTTACAGATCTCAGTTGGCTCTCCTGCATTGCTGGCACAGAAGCTGAAATGCATGACCAGACAGGTAATTCAGTCTATTCCTTACTGGATCCACTACTTTCTCTTCTTCAATCCTAGCTTTTTATCTGTTCCTTAGGCCCAGTTGCTAACCAGTCTCAAATATATCTTAGCATTTCACATAGTCCTATGATAATAACTACCGTTGTATGCAGTACTTTATGAGCATAATTCATTAGAGCAACAGCTACTCTTTGAAGTAAATATCATCCTTGTTTTATAGAAATGTAGAAATTGGGGTACAGGGTAACTAGGAAACTTGTAAAAGGTGATGCTGATAGCATGTGTCAGGTAGGTAGAGCTCAGGTTTCAGGCCAGGCTATATGATCCAGTGGTTTATATTATTCTGTAGCCCACATGTCTAGCATTCCTGAATTCTTCTTCAATACCTAGCTAAAGTGTCTAGATTAACTATTGAGCTTTATTTTGATGCTCTCAGTATGAAAAAAAGAGGCCATGGATTTAAAAGGAGAGCAAGGAACAGGTCATAGATGGCAGTGCTTGGAGGGAAGAAAGGAATAGGAGAAATATTGTAATTGCAATAAATCCTCAAACAAAAATATTCTTTGTTTTACAATTATAATACTGTATTACTGTACATATTGCTTTTAATTATTTGTGTAAGTTCTTTGCATTCAGAATTTGTTCTAAGTATTAAAAGAAAAGCTAGCCCCTAGAAGTATGCTTTATTTAATGACTACAGAGATAAATAAAGACATATTTATTTAATTCCATTGAAATTAAATTCATTATAAAAGTTGTAGAAAACCTGGATGGGTAAATAAAGGGTAATTTCACTTCTTTTTGTCCTTCTTAATTATTTGTGTAGAATAGTTGTTTATTTCCTTGGGGTAGGGAAGAATCTTCCATGAATTATTTAGATTACTTTCAAATTTAAGATACTAAAAGAAAAGTAATAAATCTTTGCACATATAAAATAATATCTGAAATTACAATGTTCTGTTTCTTTTTAATGATGTATTTTAAGTGAGATATATAAGGTCAATAAGAATTGAATCTAGTAAAGTACTTAGCTTGTTCCTGTAGTAATTAAATATACTGCTGTAGAAGAGTTATGTGTTTTTTTTTTTCTCTATCAGGCCTTCTGGTCAGGAGTGGAGAAAAAGTGGGCCTGAATACCTCAAGTAATAGTGACTCGATGGACAGTTCTAGTAAAAATACTAACTTGAAATTATGATGTGAGCACCTTCAGCATAGTCCCTGTTTCATCTTGCCCACTGTGGGTGATTTTTAGGATAAATAGTTTCTGGTTTAAAATGTACACAGCACCATAGATCAAAGTCAGTTTGTTGAACAACATCCAACAACACCCTGGTAGCCAGTGCAAGCTGTAGAACATAGATGTTAATATGATCCATCTGCCTGAGACCTTTGAGCAAGCAAGCTGCTGCTGCATTCTGTAGTAGCTGAAATGATCTTGCAATGCTCAAAATACTTTTCTTCCATGAATCCTACTGGTATCATGCTTTAGAAAATGTAAAAATTACAAATAAAACAATTCCAAGGAAAGGGGAAATTTGTGGTATCTACATAAATTGTTGAAGAAAATATATTGTCTATATCTCTTACTGTGTGTAAATTTGTAATAACATAGTATTTAATGCTAAGTAGTCATGACACATGGTAGATATGTACCTATATCTGAAAATCTGTGTTCCCCTCTTTAACTAAAATTTTGATTTTTGATTTTATGAGTGAAGAATATACTATAGTAGTGTATGGATCTTTATGTGGAACCCCCAAATCTATGTTACAATCTGTCTTCATCTCAGCTGTGCATGTTTAGGTAGCTGACATTTCTTTATCCTAAACCAAATATATTTTAATATATGGTGTGTGTGTGTGTGTCTTGTGTATATGTGTGTGTTGATGCTTGTACTATATATCCTGCTCCACCATGCTTTCCCTTAATCCTTTAAGGCAGTTCTCATTGAACTATACTGGCTGTCCAGCCAGCTTCAGGAACCCTCCTGCCTTCTCCGCCAGACCCAGGGTTACAGATGTGTAATACTGTTTCCACCTTTTATTTGAATATGTGGTACTTGTACTTTGGTTTTCTTGCAACCATCTCCACAGCCCCCAAATATATTATTTAAATGATGATGTCTAAAGACTCAAAGAATAAAAAAATATATATCTAAGCCTAGGTGTATTATATTAGTATTTTCTTAGAAAGTTCAGAAAAAAAAAAAAACATTAAAAACAGAAATTCTACAATTGACTACTCTGGACATGTCAAATTTAAGCAAGCACCATGACTCCTTACATGTTAATAGTGCCCTGGTTTTACCAACTTGATTAATGTGGTTTTGGTTATCCCTCACTTCCTTCAGAATCTTTAGAGATCCAGTCTATGGAGAAATCTATAATATTTATCTCTACACATGTCCTACTTATCCAGATGTCTTGACTGCCTCTTACCTATGCTTTCTTTTCCCAAAGAAATTCTAGCATCATGTGGTCAACAAAAGTTTGGGTTTCCTTTACATCCGGCAAGGACACCTTGTATGAAAGACCATCTGTTCACACTGGGAATCTGGTCTTGATGACTGGCTGGCATGTAAACTACATGACCTCCTGAGTTACCTAAGCAAATGTTAACTGATCATCGAGACGCACGTTAGCTGCAACTCTCGGGTTGCATCTTGGGCCAGCATCTGATTGTAATTGTAGCTCTGCATTGCCAGTTGTTTCCATTTTTCACTTGTGCAGGTACTAGCAATGAAAGTCATAGTGTCATCTCGATAAAAAGAAAGAGAGGGAGGAATAAATGAGTGATCTACGATGCGTGCTGGCTCATGCCCGTTATCCAAGCACTGGAGAACCCGAAGCAAATAAAGAATTGTTATGAGTTATACAATGAGTTCTAGGTCAGCTCAGCCTACAGAATGAGACCCCTTCTCAAACAAAACAAGAAAAATAAAATTCCAAATCAACTCAAAACAGTCAAAATAAGTCAGGGCCGGAAAGATGAGTCAGCATGTAGAGATGCTTTGCTTTGCAAACTTAACAACGGGAGTTCTTTCTTGGAGACCCATACACACACACACACACACACACACACACACACACAGAGAGAGAGAGAGAGAGAGAGAGAGAGAGAGAGAGAGAGAGAGAGAGAGAAAGACACTAATAATGAGGAACATAAGAATGATAGATAGCAAAACTAAAAAAGCCAACAATAAGACAACCAAATAGGAAAGAGCAAATTGAGAAGTGCAAATATTGAATATTTTTCACAGACAGGAACCGTAATCATAAGAAGTTGAAAAAAAGGTTCAAGGTGCTATCCTTAAGTGGTTTTTATCAAAGGATCCAGTGTATCCAGAATGGTGTAGCTACAGACTCCAGCGGCTTTAGTTAGTTTATATACACAACCCTCAACGTTAACTCAAGAGTTTACTTCTGAATCTTCACTCCTTTTGATACTTGCTATTGACCCATTCCTCCTCACAAACCTGAACTGCTGTTTTGTCTAATAAGTCTTACATTTTTTTCCCTTTTGTCACTGGAAATGCTCAGCGGCTTCTAACTCAGAGCAAAGAGGGGAACAAGGCAGGCAGGTCTCTGCCAGAAAAGCCTATGACAGGTTAATCCCATCTCTATACCAATATTGGACAGGCTTGAAGACCTGAGAGTGAGGTGAGTAGTCCGAGCAGAGATTATTTGTGGTTCTTTTCAGTCACTCAGGGGGTTCATATGAGATCAAAGTCAAAGGAATAGTGAACACAGACAATTTAAATCTAGGCTCTCATTTATAAAATATAAAAAGACAAAGGTTCTGTTTAAAGACAAACAGTTTTGCTTGATAGTTAACTCAAAAATCCAGCCTAATATATAGGGGGGAAAAAACCCCTGTAAGGTGGATGTGGCCATCTTGACAGTGGTTCTGTTTCTCTCTCTCTCTCTCTCTCTCTCTCTCTCTCTCTCTCTCTCTCTCTCTCTCTCTCTCTCTC
>NW_021604660.1:697941-733705 GCF_004785775.1 Grammomys surdaster
CTCTCTCTCTCTCTCTCTCTCTCTCTCTCTCTCTCTCTCTCTCTCTCATGCTCATATGCTACTAGCATACTTTATCACTGGGGTAGTAGACTCAAGCATGCTTACTGCTTGCTCAATTCATGGATAATCAGACAGAAGGTTGACACAATAACCTGTAGCTCCTATTTTTTGGAGGTTGTGCTTATTACATTTCTGAAATTTTTATGTAGAGCACATCCCATTTTATAGGTAGTAAAGAAATCTAGGTATGCTCTTCTGTACTTTGAGAATACCATAGCTCCCCTCCTCCTGCTTCTCATGCTCCTCTTCCTCTTCCTCCTCTTCTTTCTCTTGCTCTTCCTGTTCTTCTTGTTGTCCTTGTTCTTCACATTCTTTTTCTTTTCCTTTTTCACATTCCTCTCCTTCTCCTCTGTCTTTTCCTCCTTGTGTTTCTCCTTCTACTTCCTCTTGGTCTTCCTCTTCTCTGACAAATTGCCCTCTTAATATGTTGAAACTGCCTGCAGCCTCAGAGACATGGCATATACTTGACTTAGTAAGTAAGAGGGATCACTTTACCTCAATAATATCTTTGTGATATGGGAGCTGAAGAAATTTGTCCTTGGCAAAGCTTTTCAATGGTTGCCTCATTTAAGAAAAGAAAGAGAATGGAGGATGGAAGAGGCCGAGGATCTGAAAATCAGTGCTATGCACCAGAGCTGCCTCTGTCTTCTTACGGAATATCGTCGTTCTCCAGGCTGTTCGCTCAGCATCTCAAAACTAAGCTCTGTCAGAAGACCAAATTGTACTGTAGTTCAGTAGCCCAGCTTTGAAGCTGGGGGCCCTTTTATTTCACCCTCTCCCACTTTTTGAAGTTTCTTCATGTTCCTAAATTACTGGTTTTTTAAAATCTAAAAATGAGGAAACTGATTAGTTGATTAAATACCATATTACTCATAAAAATTACTGAGAATTCAAAAGTCATTGACTACATGTCCCTGTTATATTTTTGGAAAGCTTCAGGTGATCAGTTTAACACATTTGGCAATAGCGCCTTGAGGATATTTCTGCTGAGTCCCCAGGAGAATGCATACATATTGTTTTTCTATGATTTGTGACCTAGGAGACATAGGAGCATTGCATAAGACAAAGAAGAATTCTCCTCTCTAGCTGATGGGTCTACAGGGAAGAATAGAAAGGCATGTCTCCTAGACTGTAGCCAGTAGACATGACAAGACAATGAGTTCTATGTTAGATTTATGTCCTATCATAACTACATTACAGAGAAGGTACCAGAAGTTTTTAACATGGAATGTTTATGTTTTGGAAATGCTTAATAATCTTCCCTTCATAAAATAGAAAGGATATAAACTTGGCAAAAATAACAAACTGTCCAGAAAGAAATGTATGAAATATGTCTTGTGGGTGCACAGTTCACAATGCTTCCTGTCATTCTTCCAAATATTTCTTTATTGAGAGATACTGAAGAGAAATAAATGACTAGGGGATTCATGTTCACAGCTTCCTAATTCACAAAGCCTTTGCTTTTAAGTGTTACAGATTGAAATTCAGGGACAATAAGGTTCTATGCCAGGAATTCTCAGAGTTTTCAGAATTAGGACATTTTAAACACTCTTCTCAAAGTCTTACACTCCATAATTTGAATAGTGGAAATTCTTGTTTAAAGAATAAAATAAACTAAGTTTAGCAGTTAAGTTCTTCAGTTAACTCAGCACTTTAGGAGTCTAAAGAACTGTATCCTACAGGAATATTCAATTAAAAAATATAATTCAGTTCTACCACTAAGGTAACATACCTAGCAGAATCACCTGTGGACACTACCCATTTAAAGAGTGATTTTGCAGTGAAAATGAAAAACACTCAGGGGACTAACACAATGTGTACTACATATGTGAACTCCTTAGGAACCATCTAGTCCTTTTAACGTTTTGGTTGTGAGCCTGACCTTTAATGGCTGAGCCATCTGTCCAGCCTCTCCATCTGTCCCTTTAAATTTTTTCTTGTTTCTCTGTCATCTTCCCATCACCACTTCCCTTCTTCCCAATTCTTGGTTCTGGGTTCGTATTCTCTAGGCAGTGGTGCCTGTGCTTTTCCCTACCTATTAATGCTTCCATATTCATTATGTTAAAACAAGAGTAATATATTGTCTTTTTACAACTGGACAAAGGAATTATAAAGGCATCTCTTCATTTGTAGAAGAGTTTCAGGAAGTTTGACGTCCAGGAAGTTGACAAGAATTTTAGTACTTGAAGTGACTCAGTGATTGCAGAAGTCATATCAGAAGCTACAGATAGTACACATTGGCTGTTGGATTGCATCCACTCTGGCTTATAGTAACTTTAAAGAGAATTCTTCTGGTGCAGACAAGCCATTCATACCAAAGAAAAATTAGATTTGTATTCTAAATGTTGGCTTCTCTTTCTAGCACTAATATAAACCGTATTAGGTTTGGGTTGGGCGATACTCAGGCTTTATGCAACTTTACCAAGCTCTTTCCATCCATGTGGTTGATTTTGTAATTCTTACTACTTAACTACTACAGGGAAATCCTATAGGCCTCCTACTGAAATTCTGCCTGCGAACATGTAGTTCTTTCTTTTCCAAAAGAAGTTTACCAGCCCCAGGCTACCTGTGCTCCTATGTAACCCAGGGCTGTGGGCAGCACATCCTATATGATGGACACATGTTAACTAAAGGGCCAAATATTTATGTCTTTTCTGCCAATTCCCAATAGGTACTTAATCTGACTATAAGTACATACTATTCATCTACTACTTTGCTCCCCACCCCCACCCCCTCTCTCTCTCTCTGAAGCCTTTAAGAAGATACTCCCACTTTGCTTGAAGTCTCCCTGGAGCTCATATGCTAGTGCACGTTTTTAATTTATAGTGTTAATTCATCTATTAAAAATATCTTTCCCAAAAGGTCAACTCACTTAAATGCCTTCCAAACCCAAAATTTGAGACCTCATGCATAGAGTGTTAATAAAGGTTGAAATAGGCCTCCGATCTGAAACCTAAATCAACACAGTCAGAGGACTGGCTCAATCAGGAAGCTATCAAAAAAGTGGTCACCAGACTATAGAATCAACATAACCAGAGGACTTGAGAGGGATATAAATTATTTGTTTCCATCAAAGACCCTCCCTCTCCTTTCAGATTCTCTGTGGATAGGACCTAGCCATAATTTACTTTAAAGAGAATCCTAGGGTTATTTTGATACATAGTCAAGTTTGAGAATCATGAATAGAGAGATGAAGCAATGTACTTGACAAGGGAATTGCAGTGATGCTACCATTTACAATCCAAATTGCTTCAAAAGGCTTTTAGATGGCTCTTCATCTTTCAAATACCTATGTGACCTTAGACACTTTAGATAAACCACCTATAAGGATTCCTGACACTGAGCTCAGAGCTAGGAAGAAATGTATAGTAATATGATTAAAAAGTTTAAAACATGCTGATGAATCTAAGTATATTCCAAATTTTAAAATGATACACATTATTGGCTCAATATCAATAACAATTTCTCTAAATCTTACTGAATGGAACAGAAGATATAAATTGCCTACATAAGGAAAGAGACTCCAAGGAAATGTGACCAGTTTATTTCCTAGCTAATACCTGGAAATGTTCGTAGCTTCATTTTTTCTATAGGCCAGAGATGCCCAGAAATGTTTAAGCCAAAATGTTTCCAGTTCATTCATGGCCAGAGGCCAGAGAAGCTAAAAAGAAGATCTGTTTTTTCGTGGGACTGCATAAGGGTACCTTGGTTCGTGGCTGGACATGGGCCTGGAACCCCGAGACTCCAAGGGAGAAACGGCAAGTGTTCGGCCACATCCCCAGAACCCAAGGTCCTGAAAACCAGTCTAGTCTCCATAGAACTACCTTGTTCAGTCACATAGGCCTTTACAGCCCCTCCCAAAGTGCACAGATAGAGGGTGTGACTACAGGCCTCAGCCCTAGGGATTTACATACTAATGAAGGTCAGAGGGCAGAGCAAATTAAGCATACTTCCCCAGAACCTCCCCTTTTCTCCCTCCCTATTTAACTCAGGTCTGCCCTGAGATTGGGGGTGGGGGGGGATACATCCAGATGCATCTACCATCCGCCATGAAAATAAATCCTTTTGGAACCAAGGACTTCCTCGTGTCATTGGGGCATGTCGTTGCCAAAGCTTCCAGCCTCTGGAACCTTAGAATTTTCTCCCGTATGTGGGATCAGCTGGCTGGAAAGCCTCCAGGACTCCACTTCTGCTGCGGCCTTTTATCTTCCCACAGGTTTTTTTTTTTTTTTGCTTTTGCTTTAAAAATTATTTTCTTCTTCCTGAAAGAAGTATCTTTTGTCTAGACACCTTCAATCCTAAGGCCGCCATTGTTCACCATCCCCTCTTCCATCCAGTAAAACCTTATTACCTCCACAGTGGCAGTCTCAATGTTACCTGTTTCCTAGATTCCCCCACCTATATGGGATTCTCCCTCTCCCCCTTTCAATTCCCCCTCCCTCCCCTTCCTCCTTCTCCTCCTCCTCTTCCTCTTTTTTCTTCTTCCCTATCAACTTTTCACCTATGAACCTGTAACAAACTTCTCTCTAAAACTCACTCTCTGTGGTCCATGAGTTTCATTCTTTGAATTTTCAAAACAAGAAATAGAAAGTCAGGGTCTCTGGGTAGGTTTGGTAGCTAAGTTTTTAGTAACCTAAAACAGGTTCAATTATTCTCAAAGACATGCACAATATTCCCATATCATTTCTTTCTTCCCCTCCACTCTTTCTTTTCCGACATTTTCATTCTGTGTTTTACTTCTCTCCATGTTTCCTACATGTCTTGTGTACAAGGCTTCTGAACTTTTTAAATTAGTACTGAATGTTCCAAGTAATTTACACTCTACTCCACTACACATTATATTGGGGGGAAAGGTGATTTATTCAGTCCTTGAAAACCATCCACTTACTACTATCTGTCTTAGGATTTTATTGATGTAAAGAAACACCATGACCAAAGTGGCTTTTATAAAGGCAAACATTGGGATGACTTACAGTTTCAGCATGCAGGCAAACATGATGCTGGAGAAGGTGCTGAGCATTCTGCATCTTGATCTGAAGGCAACCAGGAGAGGTTGACGTCCAGGCAGCTAGGAGAGTCTCATTGCCCACTCTCACAGTCACACACTTCCTTGAACAAAGCCACACCTACTAATAGTGCCAATCCCTGGGCCAAACATATTCAAACCACCAACTGTCCTTACCATTTTTTATGCATTTGAGTCTAAATGGACCAGAAATATTTGAATTAATTTCTCTCCTCTGATATTTACACAAAACATAGTTTTTAAATTATCGGAAAATTCTATATCAAAAAGAATGTAAGACTTAGGGGGAATAATAAGATGTTTCATTCATAAGTACTGCTAAATTTATATGAACTATGTAGTGCACATCAGTTTCAAAACTAAATCTAACTGCTATGTTTCCACAGACCTTGTGAAGTGGTCAGCAGCTGCTTGAGGTCTTAAAATTGCACTTTATTCCCTGCGGGTCAAAGCTCGCGCCCGGGAGTCGCGGGCAGTGGCGTGGGCGGGCGTGAGCCGGAGTGGGCGGGGGCGTTTGAACAGGCTACACGCTGCCAGTGACCACAGGGTCCCAGGAGCAGGGATGCCAGGCACGCGGGACACGGCGCGGGCCAGGGGCCCCGAGAAGGCCGTGTACAGGCTGCTGTTGTCAGGAGAAAGTGACCCACTAGAGCACAGAGAACACAGAGGCAGGCGGAAAAGGCTTCTCTCCCCCCTCCCTCCCTGCCACGGGAGTTTTGACTTACACAATGAGTCCAGAATTTCAAGAGACACGTGAGATTGAAGAGGTGTAGATTTATTGACATGGTGGTGAGTTTAGATGGTGGGGAGCTCTCCCAAAAAAATGTCAGAAGGGGTTTGCTTACATTGGAAGCAGGCGGGGCTTTTAGGTAATATGTAAATCTTGAGACAGAGACCTGTTAGTCTCGTGCCTTACATGACCTAGCAAGGGCTGTATGTTAGGTCTCTGGGTTCTGGGGGAGTGGCCGAACACCCAGGATTCCACAGCCCCACAATTCCCAGCTACAAAGAAACAGATAAAGCACAAATAGCAAATGAATGCTAGAAATAATTTTATCTGAATGTATATAAATAACATACAGTAATTTGATATGCAAAACTTTACTTATATTCAGATTAATTCCAAAAAGACATAATAGAATATGGGGTATGGAGTTTAATAGTTTGATATTTAAATGATGCTCATGTTCTTTATTGGATTTGAGCAAATTATTTTACCACTGCTATGACCAGTACTCTAATAAGTAACACAAATAGTTAAAATGTGAAAAAGATTGAAGTCTTTTTTTTTTGTTGTTAATGTTAAACTTTACTCTTACCCAGAGCTATGAAAAAGACAAGGGGATAACATGGTGGTTGGAGGAAGAGAGGTAGGAAAGGTTTTGGGGAGTATGGAAGAGGATGGGGTGGGAGAGAGAGAACTAATAACCCCCAGGGTGTCTGAAGAGAAACATGGAAAACTACTCTTTTAGAAGTTTATGTTTATGTGTGTCACTTGGGATTCAATAGTCTGGTGTTAGATGCAGACTATACTAAGGAGCATGTGAAGTTGGGAGGAGGTAAAGTGGGAGTTCCTGTGAAAAGGTGGAGTGATAACAGGTTGATCAAGAGGCATCATATACTTGTATGATGTCTCAAAAATGAAAAGAAGAAAGATGAAGTATAATATTATATATGCTTTAAAGTGAAATGTCATAGTGAAAGATGAAAAATGAAGTAGAATATTACTTATGCTTTAAATTCAAAACTCATAGTGAAGCCCACTATTGTGGATACTAATTAAAATATCGAAATATATCTGCATATATACTTTTATATTATTCATAAATCTATGAGCAAGAAAATTTAGTGAGGACCTTCTCCAAACATTCCTTTCAGCATAAAAATGTAATTATAGTAAAGTAAAGGGAAAATCTTGCTTTTTTATGATGGTGCGTATTCTCAATTTTTAATCATAGTCATGATTAGTATTCATTTTACATCTTTATACAGTCATTGGCAATGAATATAGGAAATAAAAAATTTCATTCTGTTCCCTAAGTAGAAAAAAGTAGATACAGATTCAGCTAAAACCAGGGAACTATACATAAAAAATATGATACCTACAAAATATTAATAATATACACACTTATTTTGATGCTTATTTGACACAATGATGGTGATAAAAGAACACATATTCCATTTTTTTTAAAATTGAGACTTGGAAAAGGTAGTCATGCTACAATCTACAGACCCAGAGAGACAAAGCAACAAGGAGAATTTAAGAGGGGAAACAAAGATCTTCCTGGGAAGGAGAAACAGAAGAAATTTCACAGGTGAATTGGGGGCTGTTGGGATAGGGAACAGGAGGGATTAGGTTGAGGAAACTCAGGGGAAAATTACTGGGAGACATTACTGGAATTAAGGGAAGCATTTCAGAATGGAATGCAATGAAAACTACCAGGAATCTGAAAGGGCGACCCTAACTGAGACTCCTAGCAATGGAACACAGAGCCTAGACTGACCATTGTCTGTAACCAGGCAAGGCCTCTAGTAGAGGGATTGTAGCACCAACCCAGATATAAAACCTCTGACCTACAGCTTGTCATGCCTGTAGGATGGCGTCCTATGCCTAGCATAAGGCATCAGAGAGACCAGAGAGACTCCATACAGCAACTGATGGGAGCAGATTCAGAGTCCCACAGCTAAATATTAAACGAACCTTAGTAAGTCCTGTGAAGGAGGCAGATGAAGAATTTGAGGTGCCAGAGAGATCAAGGACATCACAAAATGTGACCCCATGGAATCAACTTTCTGGGACTCAAGTGGGTTCACAGAGATCAGGGAGCTTGTATGGGTCTGACCTAGGTCCTCTACATATATGTTACTGCTGTGTAGCATTGAGTTCCTGTGGGACTCCTAACGTGGGAGCAGAGCCTTTTCTAACTCTTGAACCTCTCTTTAGGACTTTTTGCTTCTTACTGAGTTGCCTCACTGGCCTTGCTGTGCGAATGTCTGCCTGGGCTTATTGTAGCATAATGTAATTTGATATCTCTGGAAGGCCTGTTCTTTTCTGAGGAGAGGTGAAGGGGGAAATGAATCCAGGATAAAAGAAAGGTGGCGAGAAGAGACTGGGAGAAGGGGAGGAAGGGGAAATGGGAGTCAGGTTGTAATACATCAGAGAAAATAAATAAAAAAGAAAAGGAAAAAATTAGATCTTTGGGGAATCAAATTCCTGGAAATTTGTCCCTCTGAATAAGTAAAGGTGTTGCTGGAATACAAACATAATTACTCTTGATTATTTCATGAGTGACACAGAATAGCTTGTTAGAACATTGTTCTTCCAGATGCTTTATACTCTAAATTATTACATATGTAGAAAATAAAATGTTTTAAGATTGTATAAAACAATAAAGTCAGTTTGAAGTAAAATCACCAAATTTTACTGTCACTGAATGCTTCAGTAAACTGAATTAACAAGTTGTATGCAGCCTCATGAAAGAATTTTCATTATTCATTATTAGTGAGTAGCTCTCACTTTGAAAATAATTTCTTATGATTTAATTGACTCAGATATTGCTTGAGAAATACAGCAAGTTTCTAATTCCATTCAATTCCTTATCTTTAGTTTACCATGAGATCTTATGTCCTGCCCACTTTATTCTGGAATAAATAAATCTCCACTTCTCTACTCTCTCTGCCATTGTAGTTATCTGTTATCCTGGAGAGTTCACTGGGAAACTCTTTGACCATTCTCATATTTTAGTGTATAATCTATCCACTCAATTACTCCTCAAGAACTCTACACATTTTATTTTTTTCTACTTTCTTCAAAAGTTAAAACTACTTAGGCCCTGTGAGCCCTCAGGGTATGTGTGTCATACCTGGCATTGTCTCCCGTGTCTAAAACTCAGCCTAACATAGCTCCTGTCATACATAAGAGCACAGAGTTAGACTGTTCTAGCAGAATTGGGCACCTAGGTTATTGACTCAGATAATAATTTACAGAGCAAGAACCAATGAATGTCTCAGGTTTGACGGAGGAAGGAAGGCCAGTGTTTGAGAGATCTCGGGGGTCCAGGCTAGTTGAGACTGCTGGTCCTCTTACATGGTCACCTGCCTCCTCAGCTTCTTCTAACTTTTCCCTAATTTAACCACAGGGATCAGCAGCTTCTATCCATTGGTTGGTGCAAATATCTGCATCTGACTCTTTCAGCTGCTTGTTGAATCTTCTGGAGGGCAGTCATAATAGGTCCCTTTTGTGAGCGCTCCATAGCCTCAGTAATAGTGACATGCCTTGGAACCTCTCGTTGAGCTGGGTCCCACTTTGGGTCTGTTGCTGGACCTTCTTTTCCTCAGGCTCCTCTCCATTTCCATCCCTGAAGTTATTTCAGACAGGAACAATTATGAGTCAGAGTTTTGATTGTGGGTGGCAACCCCTTCCCTCACTTGATGCCCTGTCTTCCTGCTGGAGGTGGGCTCTATAAGTTCCCTCTCCCTACTGTCGGGCATTTCATCTAAGGTCCCTCCCTTTGAGTCCTGAGAGTCTCTTACCTCCCAGGTCTCTGGTACACTCTGGAGGGTACCCCCTACCTCCTACCTCCTGAGGTTGCCTGTTTCCATTCTTTCTGCTGGCCCTCAGGGCTTCAGTCCTTTTCCCCCACCCAATACCAGATAAAGTTTCCCTCTTCCCCCTCCCTGTCCATTATCCCTCCCAGATCCCTCCCTCCCACCTTGTGATTGCTTTCTTCTCCTTCCCAAGTGGGACTGAGAGGTCCTCACATGGGCCCTTCAGCTTGTTGACCTTTTTGAGTTCTGTGGAGAGTGTCTGGGTATTCTGTACTTTTTATTTTTATTTTTATTTTTTTTGGCTAATATCCACTTATTAGTGAGTACATACCATGCATGTCCTTTTGGGTCTGAGTTACCTCGCTCAGGATGATATTTTCTAGTTTCATTCATTTGCCTGCAAAATTCAGGAAGTCCTCATTCTTAATAGCAGAGTAATATTCCATTGTGTAGATGAACCACATTTTCTGTATCCATTCTTTTGTCGTGGGACATCTGAGTTGTTTACAGCTTCTGGCTATCACAAACAAACCCACTATGAACATAGTGGAACATGTGCCCCTGTGGCATGGTGGAGCATATTTTGGGTATATTTCCAAGAGCAATATTGCTGAGTCTTCAGGTAGATCTATTTCCAATTTTCTGAGGAATTTCCAATTTGATTTCCAGAGTGGTTGTACCAGTTTGCAGTCCCACCAGCAGTGGAGGAGTGTTCCTCTTTCTCCATGTCCTCACCAACAAATGTTGCTAAAATTTTTTCTGAGATATTTATGAGTGAAAAGAGTTCAAAGATTCCTCCTGAAAATTTAAGGTTTAATAAATATAAAACTATAACTTTCCAAGTAATTTTCTATTTTAAAAAGCCCTTAAAGTGAAATGTATTATCTTTGTACAAATTATTTTCTTCTGTATCAGTAAAACACTATTTTACAAAGAGAAGTTGTATCTTTAAAGGAAATTCTGTAGTAGAATGAAAAGAGAAAATGGAAGAGGCTTAATTCTTAGATTTAAAGCAATGTGTAATCCCATGTAAGTCAGTGAACACCAATAACAATAAGGTGTTAGCATAATCATTAATGTAATGAACTTAGTAAATAAATAGAAGCAATAATGACTATATCTCACACTAATTAACTTTCCAAAGTATGCTTTTAATAATTAAGTGAAAACTTTTTAAACTTTTTTACTTTAAAGATTTATTTATTTACTTATTTTTTGTGAGTACAATGTCACTTTCTTCAGATACAAAAGAAGGGGACATCGGATCTTATTACAGATGATTGTGAGCCACCATGTGGTTGCTGGGAATTGAACTCAGGACCTCTGGAAGAGCAGTCAGTGGTCTTAACCTTGAGCCATCTATCCAGCCCCATCTCTTTTACTTTAAATAGATGATAAAGTGCTTAATAACTAACCCAGAAATAATTTGCATGAGCGTGTACCTGCGTGCGTGCGTACGTGCGTGCGTGCATATGTGTGTGTGTGTGTGTGTTTGTCTGTGTGTGTGTGTGTATGCTGAACATTTATTGTCTTGAATATTTGATGAAACCATCTTCACCTGAGATGATAAACTCTGATTTCTGGTGCGCTTATGATACAGTGATATGTATCTCGCAAATGCAGAGATACTGGAGTAGCAACATGCATGGTGTGATGATGTGAATAAGAACTGTTCCTATAGGCTCATATATTTCAATGTTTGTTTCCAAGTTGGTGAACAGGAGTTAACCTGTTCTTTAAGAAATATAACAGTTTGGGTCTATTCACAAGTTTTTAAGTTTTAATTCTGAAACTGATATGCAGTACATATTTCATATAAATTTATAAGTGCTTGAAATTGGAAATACAACTCCATCTGAAAATCATTTTGATAAAATTTTTCTCATAATTTAAACAACTATGTTTTTTGAAAAAGACTATAGGGAAATTTAATCCAAATGTTTCTGACCCCATACTTAATTTAATTCAATATCTAAATAAGCAGATTGGTTTTTTGTTTTTGTTTTGTTGTTGTTTGTTTGTTTTTGGTTTTGTTTGGATTTGGCTTTTCAAGACAGAGTTTCTCTGTTTATCCCTGGTTGTTCTAGAACTCACTCTGTAGATCAGGCTGGCTTTGAATTCAGAGATCTGCCTGTTTCTGCCTCCCACGTACTGGATTAAAGGTGTGCGCCACCACCCTGGCACTTGTGCCACTACTGCCTGGCTTCTAGATCGTCTTCATTTGTGGTATGTCTCTAAAAGATTGCTCTTTTGAAAGTATGAATATGAGTAAATATGAAGTTTGCATTCATTGGTAATCTTTATATATTTATATCTTACTTCTCTAATGATCAATTAATGATAAGGAGTAGATTTAAAGACGTGACAAACTTTCTGTTTTCAAACAACACTTGAGTCAGTTAGGAGGTGTGGCCTTGTTAGAGGAAATATGTCACTTCAAAGCCCACCCCAGCCCAGGCCCTCTCTCCCTTTGCCTGCTTCCTGAGGATCCAGATGTAAACTCTCAGCTATTGCTTCAGTGCGATGCCTGCCTGCCTTCTGTCATGTTTCTTACCATGATGGCCATGGACTCAACCTCTGAAAGTGTTTGGAGGCCTCCAATTAAATTCTTTCTTTTATAAGTTGCTTTGGTCATAGTGCCTATTCACAGCAATAGAATGGTAACTAAGAAACATGGATATGTTTTTATGCAAACTTCATAGTCCAGAACATCATTCTCCCCCATTCAACTGTCCTATCTTTATTGAAACTAAACAGGGTAGAGTTGTTAAACGCTACCCAAATAGCCAAAAAAGGAACACTTCAGTTAAATTAAGACAAGTCCAGGCATCTGTAAGTTCTTTGTTCTGCTTCGTTGTTTCTCTTGTTTGCTCTCTCTCTCTGTCTCTGTCTCTGTCTCTGTCTCTCTCTCTCTCTCTCTCTCTCTCTCTCTCTCTCTCTCCCTCTCTACCCTCCCTGTGTGTGTGTGTGTCCATGTTTCCACTATCACTGAACAATTTATTATCTTGATACAAAAACTCCCACTAAACTGTAAACTTGCCATTTTTGCTAGGCTGATCGTGCAATTTTCAGGATCCATATATCTGTTTCAATAATGTAGTTGTAGGTGTGTGCACCATAGCAGATGTTTTAAATTAGGATTGAGAGTTAAGCTCAAGTCCTCAAGTCCTGACACTTGCACATGAAGTCCTCTTATTACTAAGACATCTTCTCTTGTTGCATATTTTAAACCACATACTTTTGGCATCTTTATTTTCATGTGCGTCTAGATTGGAATTCTTTTTGTAAGTAAGCATATAGCTTTTCTTTCCTTGACCTACTTTACAGGGAGTAAGATTCACTAGTTCGCTCTAAAATTCCCCTTTTTGAAAGCATGGAACTGTAAATAAATATCAACATTTCATTCTTTCACAATCTTCATATATTTATATCATATTTCTCAGAATGCTCTTAAGGTTACTATGAAATATCATTCACTTTATAGGGGTCATTCTTGATTTTTAATCTCTGAGGATTATACACTATTAACTTTTATTTAGAGCCCATTTTATGGGTAACAAATAATACAAATCAAGGCTAGCCTGGATGACTTAGTTGAAATGTTGGCTCAAAATAAAATACAAATGGAAGACTGAGGATGTATCTCAGTGGTAGAGTATGTGTCTATGCCCAATTTATGTGAGATGGCTCCAGACTAATTCCAAAATAGAGTAGAATAAACCTGACCAAGTAGCTGAGCATGACAAGACACACTTGCAGACTAAGGTAAGAACATTGTGACTTTGAGGCCAGTATAGTACATAGTAAAAACAGAGAAAATGACTGGAAAGGGTTGGAAATATCCTTCACGGACTGTTAAGACTATGAAAAGAAATTTACATCTTCAAAATACCAAGGTAGTTTCATAGTATGTTTACTGGGAATCTTTACATTCTTGTCATGAAAATTACACGTTAAGGTTCCTTCCAGTATATAAAACACAATTACTAGATGATAAGTAGAACCCAAGGAAATATGATTCTTCAGAGTATAGATTCCACCTACCATGTCAATATACTGAATGATAGGAATGTCACCATGGGTCTAACCTCTAAATATCCAGTCAACCTCTAAAATCCAACTTTGATACCCTAAGACAGAACATACATATTATCATTACAATTAAATAGGTTGATAATGAATGCAACCATTCATATTGTCTATATCAGGTTTCTCAAAAAATTTAGATACATTTTATGCAAATTAGTATTTTGTCTGTACGTATGTATGTGTGTCACATGAACATCTGGTGTCCATGGATATCAGACTACCTGAAACTAGAATTCTAAGCGTTGTGAGCCACCATTTTGATACTAGGAATCAAACCCGAGTCATCTGTAAGAGTTATGGTTGCTCTAAAGCACTGAGCCAAGTCTCAGATATCTATTGCTATCTTTTATCTCTTTTAGATAATGTTTTATAAAAATATTAAGCTTTTAGTTGCATCAATAATATATGCCCTTTAAATTCATAGGATACCATAAAGCAATATACCTTTTCAAAATTTTCTAGTCTGGTCCTTTCACTGTATATGTGTCGTTCCAGGTTTTCTGAAACTCTTTCCACATGTATACAATCTTCTAAAAATAAATTATATAATATGGTATATATTCTGTAATTTGCTTTTAGGTATTTTTTTCACAGCAGTACCAATAGAGCAGCCTCATTCTTTTACATTATACATAGTCTTTTCCATATGAATAAGCCACAGTTTCTTGAAGCACGCCTACTGATGGAAAGGATTCATCTTTCCATGAGTTATAATGCTTGTCCATAAGAAGCACTAAGTCTGGTGAAGGAATCATGCATTTTGTATATAAAATAAAGAAATAATAGAAAGGAAAAATGAAAACAGGAAACCAGATTAAATACTTTTTGCTTAAAATAATATAAACTAAGTCTTCTAGCCAAGTTATATTAGTCCATTATTTTAATTGCTCCAAAGCTAATAAAAATGAAACTTGTAAATGTTCTGGGCCAGGCTGGAGTGACTGGGGCTCTTGAACTCACTAGTGGCTTTCAATGAGGAGCTTGTAAATGTGTCCCATGTGTTTTCTGCCTGAGGAGAGCTGAAGATGGGCCCCTTTTTCAATTAACTCTGTAGGAATGGAAAAAATAACCCTCGCTAAATGGCCTAGTTTTTACTTTTGCCATTAATCCAGTTAGAGTATTAAATTTGGGATTGTAAAACATGTGAAGCGGGCAGGAGATGCACTGTGTGATTAAGCACCGCTACAATAGTAGGCTTCCAGAGACTTTCCATGACACAATGACGCCCTCAGCACTTATGTCTAAGGGCAGCTGGGATGTCATCTGCTTCCTCTGCTGCAGTTGTATGCCAGGGATTTATCAGAGCTCTCTGGGCTGCACACTGACAGTTTTGGAAATCTTTGACAGATGTAATTACTTTCTGCCTCTCTTTATCCCTCCCTAATTTCTTCCTTCTTTTCTCATCTGCGTTTTTTTCCTATCGTGCTAGGAAAACAAATAAACAAACAAAACAAATGTCCAGCTTCCAAACGATAATGGCTCCATCTGGTTTTGGTCAGCGTGGCCTCCCTTCCTTTGGATGCACATCTAATCATCTCCCGTTCCACACAGTGCTCTCCTCACTCCCCAGTCCTCCTCTATACTCAACGTGGTTGAAGTCCACTCCAAATTAGTCAGTCACACTTCCGTTGTAGGCATTTACATGCTGACTGGGTGATCAGTATGACAGGACAGTGGTTTGAGGGGCTCTAAGCCTTCAATTTGCAGCACCAGGAAGAAGGGAAGAAGTGGTCCCTGGGTTTTTGAGCCAAAGATTCTGGTTGCTGCTTTTCCAAAAAAGTTTATTCATCTATTACCTTATCTATCTATAATCTTGTTATTTATAATTCTAGGAAGACCTAAGATTATAGATATATCTATATTTAACTATAACACTATATACCTAGTGTTATGTCTTCCATATCCCACTATATAGCTATTTACATTGCTTCAAAGGTGAAATGTACACTTTCCAGCTTATTGTCCAGAGTCTAAAAAGAAAAAGGAAGAAAAGAATCTTTATATTTCTTCTAAAGTCCCATCTAAAACCTTTAGCGTAGAAACTCACTCTGTGTCAGGAGACGATTCCTAGGTCTGTCAGTGAAGACTAGTGTTGAATTATATTGCATGTTCCTCAAAAGTGGAAACACATAGAGAAGGAAGACAGCAACATTCAGAAGTAGCTGCTATCTCTGTGGATGTTGACATCTGCCTCAGCCTGTGTCCTTGTCACCACACCCGAGCATTAGCCATATATACACTGTTCCTAAGCAAAACTATTTGCTGTGTGCTTGCTACATACTCGTATTTTTCCTTTGGCCACCAGGCCCTCTGCCTTCTGCCTATGATATTCACTTCAGGGTTGTATCTTACCCCTCTACAAAGTTCAGAACATGACAAGTTGTCTCAGTGACTCATTTCTTCCTAGCATATCACTAACATTTCATCTCACATACTAAATCAAAGATGAAAGAAAATTTAAAAGTTATATGTAAGTGGGTCTTATTTAGTGTTTCTATTGCTGTGATGAAACAGCATGACCAAAAGCAACTTGGGGAGAAAAGAGTTTATTTCACTCACAGTTCCATATAACAGTTACAAGCAGTAAAGGCAGGAACTCACACAGGGCAGGAACCTGGAGGGCAGAGCTGATGTAGAGGCCATGGAGGGATGCTGCTGACTGTCTTGTTTCCTATAGTTTGCTCAAGCACCTATTTTTTTCAGTTATTTTATTTATTTACATTTTAAATCCTGTCCCCCTTCCTGGTTTCCCCTCCACAAATCCACTATCCCAACCCTCTTCCCCTCCCTCTATGAGGATGCTCTCCCATCCACCCACGCAATCCTGCCTTATGACCCAGCATCTCCCACCACTGGAGTATCGAGCTTCCACAGGATCAAGGGCCTCCCCTCTCTTTGATGCCAAATAAGAAAATCCTCTGCTACATATGCAGCTGGAGCCATGGGTCCCTCCATGTGTACTCTTTGGTTGGTGGATCCTGGGAGCTCTGGGGGTTCCAGTCAGTTGATATTGTTGCTCTTCCTATTGGATTGCAATCCCCTTCAGCTCCTTCAGTCTTTTCCCTAACTCTTCCATTGGGGTCTTCGTGTTCAATCCGATGGTTGGCTGTGAGCATCTGCATCTGTGTTGATCAGGTTCTGGGAGAGCCTCTTAAGAGACAGCTATACTAGGCTCCTGTCAGCAAGCACTTCTTGGCATCAGCAATAGTGTCTGGATTTGGTGTCTGTAGATGGGATGGATCCCTAGGTGGGGCATCTCTGGATGACCTTTCCTTCAGTCTCTGCTCCACTCTTTGTCCTTGAATTTCCTTTAGACAGGAACAATTCTGGGTTAAAGCTTTTGAGATGGGTGGATGGCCCCATCCCTCAACCAAGTGCCATGCCTATCCAGTAAATATGGTCTCTACAGGTTCGATCTTCCCATGGTTGGGTATTTTAGCTAATTTCATCCCCATTGGGTCCTGGGAACCTCTTGCTTCTCTGGCATCTGGGACTTTCTATTGGCTATCCCCAGTTCCTCATCCTGTACTGCTATATATCTCTGTTCAATTTCTTGACCATCTGTACTTCTCCCTGTCTCCTCCCACACCTGAACCTGCACTCCTCTCCCTCCCCCTCCCCTAGAACCCAGGACTACCCACAGTGGGCTTGTTTCTCCTCCATTGATCTCTAATCAAGAGAATGCCTTCCAGACAGATCTTATAAAGGTATTTTCTCTTTTGAGTCTCCTTCTTTGATGACTCTAGCTTGTGTTGAGTTGACATAAAACTAGCTAGTACCAACTGCAAGGTTAAATAGAAAAAGAAAACAGAAGAAATGTAAACTTTGGTTTTATAAGATACCTTTAACTGTTGTCTTGGTTATATGGGCTGCACTTCTGATTAATTTGAAGGTTTTGTTTTATGCTTCTTACAGTAGTCATTGATTTTTTTAAAGCTAGATTATTCTAATATTTATTCTTTCCAGTAAAAGAACAAATGGGTAGTTATTCACCAAGAGACTACCTCTACAGGCTCTAGCCTCTTCAGAGACCTGGGTGAGAGAGGATCAGGCAGTGTGTTTTTGTCCTCAAAGGAAGATTCGTTTTCTATCCTCTACAGAAGACCGATGATACTTCAGTCTCCCAGAACATCAAACTCCTATTTCCAGAGAGAAGATGCTTCTGGCTTTTAAGAAATTAGTCTTTTTTGTTTGTTTCCTTTGTTTTCATTTCATTTCAACCCTGTGCATCATTTCTCTTTCTTGTCCACTATTGTCCTTATCTATGGCTACATGAGTGTGGGGTGAAGCTTTTTAACCAAAGGTATAAACTCTGAGGTCCCAAGCAAAGCATGAGAAGATGCCACCATTGCTCCCAAAATCCTCATCATGAGAACTGTAAGGATAAAGGATTAATTAAGAATGACGTGTTAAACTTAAACTGGAAAAGCAGTTCTGTAACTGAGTTTGATCTTTGTTTTATGACAATTATTTTAGGGGAGTAGGTATTGACTACAGTTTAGTTCATTAGCTCCCTTGGGGCCATGAGATTCCTTTGTCTTACCTCATCTTCTGTCTTTGCTTTTCTTGATTGGTACTAGTTGAAGATTTGAACTTTGATCTTATTTGTCTCTGTACTTTCTGTTGCATAATGGCTCACATATGCTTACAGAAAAAAATGATAAAAACAGCTGGTTCTTCTAAAGAATTTTAGAAAGAATGGCTCATCTTTCCCCCTGGTTTGAGTGCACGCACTATTTGATGATGATTCTGTCCACAGAAGTTCTGCTGTGGTAAACTGAATGCCATACTTTGCACTGGGATAGATGTGATAGCATGGTCAAATAATCAGTGCTAACATTGTAGAGGTGCTGACAATTCAAAATAGAAAAGCTCTTAAATACAGAGACTCTCATGGAAAGAAAAATGAGATGTAACACATTAATTCAGCAAACAGATGCATTTACAGTCTCTCAGGATAGCAGGAAACAGAGCAGACATCTGGGAGATTTCAACGGTGGAGTAAAATTATAATCATTGGTTACAGAGACTTTCCTTGCCCCTTGCTTGAAAACAGTCAAATAGGTATGTGGGAAAGTATATAAATAGGAGGAATCATCAAATCCCTAATGAAGTCGTTCCTGTCAGAATTTGAGTAACATTTGGACAGAATTTGAGTAAATTACAAAGAGAAGAGGCAACCCTGAGATTCCGAATTTTTGAACCTTAAGAAGGATACTCATTACTAAGCCTCCAAATATATGACTGACATTTACTGTCCTGCTATGTGAGAGTGGAAGATGGGGATTTTCATTGCTGATCCTAAGCCAGTGTGTGGTTTGTCCATATATAAACATGGTTTAGGATCGTCACTCTTATCTCTTCAGAAGTTTGATAAAATACCATCTCCTTGCCTTAATCTGAATGTATGGTTGTTTGTAATATCTATTATTTCTCAAAGAGCTAGACATGAGTGTGCTTGCTTATTGCAGTCTTCCTTTAGAGACTCTTAGCCCCTTGACATAGAGGACTTTGCTATGATCGTGCTACATTCCTAGAACCTGAAACACTGCCTGAAATATGGGACACAAACATTAATCCTTGCAGAATGATTGAATCAGAAGAGTAAGAGGGTGGGATTAGCATGAAGATACACCACAGAGGTCCTTTAGAAAGGAAGGAAGACGCTTGTGCCTCTCGGCACTAAGCTGTAGTAGTCACTGCCACTGTCAAAGCTTCTTATGGGAGGTCTTTATACAAGGACTGGCTGAATTGGGGATGGAAGGACATGCCATTTCTGCCCCAGAGATTCCTGGGGGATTGGCTGAGTGCTTAAGCCCATGGGTTTTCCTTTGCCTCATGCTGTGTTTTCTCTTTTCTTTCACAGCTATAAATTCATGAACATCCCAAACTCAAGTCCACTCCTAGAAAAATCCTAAAGATGGGAGTAATGGGAGTATTTCTCTTTTACAACTCACTGTATTACTTTACAAGTTATATCTTCACCCTGAAATAAATTCCTTTATTTGACAGATATTATATACCTGTCACTGTTTAGGGCACTGGTGTGATGCCAATTAACATATCAAGTGTCCTGTGTTCTATGAATCTTGTATTCTAACAGGAAGGAGCAAACTGTAAATAGCAAAATAAACAAAAGATAATTTGCAGGTAGGATGAGGGGTAATGAGGCAAGCAATCTAAATAACGACTGAAACGGAGACTGAGCATCTGTTTTTAGTTGTGTGGTCCTTTAGGGGGTTGTTGGAGAGAAGCTTAAGTTAAACGGTGAGAGAATTCAGGACCGCCTAAGTCTTGCTCCAAGTATGGATATCAAGTTCAGTATGCTCACAGGTGCTGGAGTAAACAAAAGGTTTATATGAAACATATTACACAACTCCTGTTTCCATGAAGTTTATTTTCCTACAGTTGTGGATAATTATAATGCTTTAATGTAAACAACTCTAAAAGTTTTATTATCCTCTTGATGTGACTAGTTGTTTAAAACATTATCTGATGCTTTCATAAAGTACTTACTCTGTTCAAAGTGTTCCTTTAGGCTGTGCATGTGCTATCAGAATCTCTGTAGAGAACGTGCTATCATACCACTATTACTTAATATTTCATTAAAAAACAGAAGCAAAGTGGCTATTTTGAAAAATTTTTGTAGTAGCTATTTTATTAGTTTTTAAAAATTAATATATAATGCAATGGATATCATTATGGCATTTCATACATACTTTCTTCTTGTCCTAATACTCTATCTTTTTTATTACATTGCCTCTTTTTAGTGTATGGGTAGACAGACTTCCACAAATAGAATCCAGAAGTTTTCATATTAAAAAGAAAGTAATCCTCTTGTCTTGCAAGAACAAGTATTCCTTCCTGCCAATATTTCATTCAATGATGTTGTAAGATGCAAAGCAATATGTTCCTTCTCGATACAATCATTTATAATTCAATGTCACCACTGTGTCCTGTGCACACTGCTTCACGAGGAGCATCAGGAAGTAGCATGACTAGCTCCCCCTGAGACTACCTTGCAGAATTTCCCACACGACCTTCGAACACAAAAACTTAGAAAAGAAGCACAAATTTTACCAGTATGCTCAGAGATTAAAAACCCAGACACAAGAGAATATAAAATGAATCACTTCAAAATGAAAAATACACAGTGAACAGTGGTAGCTTGTAGGTACAAATGTTTGCATGATTTACAGAGAACTGAAACATTTCACTGGCATTGGTTCACAGTTTGCTAGTGCTAGAGAAACTGGTGTAGTTTTCTATCGGATGAGATGCTGTATCCTTTGCAATGAGACAACTATCTTTCATAGCTTCATCAACATCCATCACTGATGGAATTACATAGCAGTTTAACACAAGGTTGTAATCTCAGTAGAAGACAGTTGTGCTAATTTTTCTGTTTTCCTGTAATTTACAGTCAGAGGGAAGATACCTTGAGTGGTGTGTGCTCATTTGATTAAATGAATAAAGAAATAAAGTTAACAATCCCAGAAGATTGAAGGCATATTGGATACTGAGACATTTCAGATTATTATAGTGCAACTTACACAGTGCTTATTATTAAGAAATGCTGAGAAGTGAACTTAGGGATACACAGTACACTGCCTAGGATCATCTGGCACTGAATTTACAGAAGATTGGCGTTCGACTTAGTTTGGTGTACAAATTACATTTTTAAAACCACTATCTTACTTGAGGAAAACCTAAGTTCAGATGTGAATATGCATTAGCAGACACATTCTCAACTCTTATATCTATCTCTTAGTTTAATAGGTAGACTTATTGCTGAGGATAAGTCTAGTAGAGTCTCCTCAGTTACAGGATTGTAGCTTCTATGGCCCTTCCTTGTAAGCACAGGTTTCTTAGAAATTAACCCCACTGATTTGTGCTTCATAATTTAACAAATAACTGGTACCATCTAATTTTGTTTTATGAATGTTCTCCTCAAATTTTTGAATGTATCCTTGACCTGTTTTTCTTCAAGATAGAAAATATTCTAGCCACTTTTACTTAAGTAGTTTTATTGAAATAAATCTCAAATACCGTACTCACTACTTAAATTCAAAGAATTTGCCACTCCTTTAGTTTGTTCAGAGTTCAGCATCCACCACTCAGTCAATATTAGAACACTTCCACTTAGAACACATCCTGTGCTCTTTCCCTATGTTTTCAGTCCTAGACAGGTAGGAATCTTTTTTGTTTCATAATTTGTTTATTCTAGATGTTTCAAATAGATGTGGTAAGTGTGTGTGTGTGTTTGTGTGTGTATGTGTGTGTGTGTGCGCGCACATGTGTGTGTGTGTGTGCGTGTGTGCATTTTCTTCCATTTGGCATAATATTTACAGGTTTTGTCCACGGTGTAGAATATTTGGTCAGTTTATTTTATTCTGAACACTACTTCTCTCTACGTTTATACTATACTTTTTTATCCCTTCTTTAGTTAGTGAATCTTTGGCTTGTTGTGGCTCTTTTAAGTGCTGCTTCTGTCCATGTACGTTTGGGGTATAATTTAACCTCATTTCTCACGGCTATATACCTGTGAATAGAATAACTGCTGCATCTTATGGTAAGTCGAGGCTTAAGGATTTGAAGAACTACTAGACTATTTTGCCAAGTGGTGGATTATTTTATGTCTTCTTGACAGTGCTTAATGTTTCAGATTTCTTCATATCCTAGTCAGCACTTAAGATGGTTTTATTTTAGTTTTTAATGGGTGTAAGGTGGCCTCTCATTCTGGTTTTAATTTTCATTTTTTCTTAACTTAGCTTCCTAAAAACAATAAAGGTACTTGTTAAAAAATTCAAATGCCTACAAATAATATACAACAATTTTTACTTTTTAGAATTTTTCAATCTCTTACTTAGCTAACTGAGTAGAATCTATTCTATGATGCACATACCCAGCAATGAGAGTGGCTAAAAATCCTTGTACAGTTAAGACTGTACTTCAAATTCCTGTTGGAAATTGCATTAACTTGAACTATGCCCTTAGATGATTACAGAAAATCTGCCTAGTAAGAAAGTTATATCATAAAGGAAAAGTGAGTATATTTAGAATCACATTTCTTGTTCTCAAAGAAGTCTCACACATTTAAAGTTAAGCCAAGCTTCTCAATAGTTTTGACTTTGAAATCACTTTTTAGGAGTAATAAGAGTAAAGTAGAAAAAAATATGATTTCTCTGAGTTAATCAGATTTTACAAAATTGAGCAATTGTGGCCTACAGAAATGGACAGTGGACATTTTAGAGTGCCACTCTAAAATGACATAGGCACATTCTTCACTGTAGGATCAGAACTTTCCAAATATTTATTCACACACACACACACACACACACCTCTTATAATGTAATAGTAGAAAACTCTTATACCTATATATCATGGAGGTATTGGCTGAATATAAAGATAAATTTACAGGAGAAGCTGTATAGTTAAACAATGGAGTAGTGAATTTCATGTTTTTCAAAATTCCTTGACAACTCATCTGCACTTAAAAACAACAATAAATAAGTTCTTTGGGCTTTGTACCTTGCTGCAAAAGTATTCTTTCTCAGTTGTTCCTATGGTTTCCATAAATGTGTGCATGATTCTTCCTCCTTTAATATTTTATATGTACACACACAAACGCATGTTCTTTCTCTCTTAAGTTTAGAACTGATTAAAATCCAAAGGCAGCTTATTAACTGTAGAATTTAAATGAAGCAACTTCTACTCTTCCAAGTAGCCAAAGTGAATGATTTAGTGTGGAGCCTGGATGTCATCCATACAAAAGACAGAAAGAAGGCAGAAAGAGGAGGAAACACATTCATCCTGTATTATCTCTTGATTTTTCTATCATTTGTAAATGGGCCTAATTTTAATGACTGTAGGACTTCCGAGAATGTTAATTATGACCACAAAATACCACTAAAACAAAACACCTGTAATAGCATGGGTTCCAACCTGAGCACAAAAATCCACCCTGAGCTTGGAAAACAAAGTAGAATCACACTCTGCAAGTCTTCTTCTGATCAAACGTTAAAATGAGAAGAAATCATCAATAAGAGTGTAGGCAGATGCTGAGTGTGAATTATTTTGAAATCCCAAACAAATCCCAATACAGAGGCCCAGAGCCAGGCTCTACATGCTATCCCACATGCTCTCTGGGTCTGTGACTTGCTCCAGCAGCTGTTGCCAGCATTTTTCAGGTCTGTCCCAAGAGGCATCTCTGTGAAGATGTGCTATCTGCCTCCACTATTCGTCCTTGTCTAGTCTCAGAACAATTTTCAATGTTACTAACAACCCTCAGGACAGAGTGTCCCTGTGAACACAGACCTGTCTGGTGCTTGCATTGGTAGGATCACTGACATCATTAGTTCTGTAGATTCCAGCTCTTTGAAGTCTTTGGTTTGAGAAATGGAAGGTAGTGGTGGTATGCAGACAGAGATCTTGTACATTTGAATGGTTATATTGTGGCCAAACTTGCCTTTTCTTCATCCTCCCCCTCCTCCTCTTCCTCTACCTCCTCTTCCTCCTCCTCACCCCTCCTCCTCCTCCTTCTCCTCTCCCTCCTCCTCTTCTTCTGTGTTTCAAAGATAGGGAATATTGTACAACTTGAGTGTTATTCTCAGAAATATTTCCTAATAGGATTCATCTTTCTGATAGATTACTTTCATTTCTTAATTTGATACATATAATTTGAGAATGTGCCTTATATAGTTTCAAGAGGTTCAATAACAACAACAGAAACAAACATCTGGACCCATATCATCAACTTGCTCATTCCTATCTTAAATGAGAAAATAGTATAATTTTTTATTGAAAATAGATTTTCCTCATACAGTATAGTCTATTATGGTTCCTCGTCTCCTAACTCCCTCCAGATCCTTCTTACCTCCCTATACACCAAATCAACATCCTTTCTTGCTCTTTCTCTTAAAGGAGAAAGTAGAATATTCTTTTACCAATATTCCATCCCAAGGTACTTGTTATATCCTTTTATAGGATCAAGAGCTTATACTAAAACGACATGAACACCACAACCATGAAACTGTTGAGTGTAGTATTTACATGGAGCCCATAAAAACAGTAACAGCAGCAGCAACAACAACAAGACCCTCCTGATTTGGGTGCAAATAGAAACCAAATAGGGCTTAATTTTTGTTAATCAAGGTGTAGGGATGTTTTCACTGCATTGTCCATACTTCAACCTAGCACTCATAAATTTGCAAGTGACAGATTATTGACACCATACAACTCGCAACACAATAGACAGAGTTATAGACAATGCCTTTGTAAGAACACATGAGGCTTCCACAGCCTCCATAAATATTTCTAAGCTTATACTGTTAAAGGGGAAGAAATAAAATAGCCTTGGCTCATCTTTCTTCCATTCTCTGACTTGACAGTCCACGAGAGTGTTTTCCTTCTCCCCAGACTGTCAGTCAGTCACTTGGCAGTGTGCTTTGTTCTATGGACCTCACATCTTTTCCTTCACCATTCCTGTCAGGCTTTTCTTCCAAGGCTGGATAACTCTGAAGACTGATTTACACTTCTAAAGTGTTACATTTCCTTCCCTTCAGGGGAATCCAGTTCAGAGTCATACTCTGAAAAAAAAAATACAGTATTGAAATTATGATCAAATGTTCCATTTTCTTGGACCTCAACCTCTTCCTGTGCTTAAAAGAAAACAATCTCGACAATCAAAACAGACGGCGCCTGTCCTGCTTGTACCTTCGAATAAGCACGTGTAAAATGTGACTTCTGTAGACTGTGACAAATGATCCATCACAGGTCAGTTTACTGTCCTAGAATATTTACCGCTTCAATAGCATGAGTTGGTCAGTAGATGGCACTGTTCGTTACATTAAAAAAGAATCGCTGCGGCCTGAGACATCACCTGATCAGGATAAGAGTAGGAGGGGAGGCGATCCTGTTCTCACAACAGAATTGCATTGGTTTCTTAGAGGTTAAAGTGACCTTGAAAAGGACCCCAGCACATCTCCCTGGTTTTTCGAAAGGAAAACTCTATTTCGGATATTCTCAGAGTGGTAGATATTTTTAACACACTTCATTTACCCCTTTCGAACCGGAACCACTCAAGAAATCCCGTATCCAAATCACATCTTTTTTTCGGTGTTCTTTTGTTCAGTCCTGAGTTGAATACAGAACAATTCTTTACAGTTCCTTCCTGTAAACTCTGTCTAGATCTTGAGGGAGGTTCATTTCATCCTACATATGTCTTTTATGCTTTCTTGTTCCCTGCAGTCTGTTTCTCAGACTGTACATTGATTCTGTGCCCTCTTGAATTCTAATATCATTCAGTCAGGCCCATTATGCTGCATAGTATCTGGATGTACATCTCGTTATTAGATACGTGAACCTTTACAGGACACAGAAGATACTCAGAGTATTTTTATTGACCCCAAAGATATCCAATCTTTAGAGAAATTGATCGCTCGAAATGAACAGAAATAATTTATAACTGCAGAGTACATAATATTGATTTCAACCACTTTTAAGCAACTGTCTCTTTTCATCTGACTCTTATTTTTGTATGTTTTCAATTTAAGAATTTAAAATATTTTCAAGTAAGCACTCACAGTAATTTGTTATAAATTCAGAGCTAATTATCCTGGGCCATAAGATACCATTCTGTTTTTAAGCACTGGTGTTTCCTCTACTGTATTTTAAGCTTCACAGAAGCATGTGATTTTTTTATATGGCATGAGCTCCAAGTCTTCCACAGTACACACTTGATAACGTTGTACAATGGGTGCTTACTAAGCATTAGCTGAGCGATTTAATGAATAGTTCCATTTAAACTAACCCCATCATCCAGAGAATTGCCAGTTACTTTCAAGATAGTTTTATTAACTATTGCATCAACATTAAGTTCCTGTAATAAGTCTGTTTACTATGTTGCGCCAAGTCTGTAATTTTCCTTTGACAAAGTAAAAACAAGCCTTGAAAAATTGATTCTTCAAATTATGAGTATATATAGTACAAAAATTATTCTGTATAATTTTTTTCCTGAGCAAAGTATTATTATAAACATTTCCTTTGTATTTTCTTGCAATTAAACTCTAGTTATTTTAATTCATTTGGGAAGTATTTAGAGTTTGATTTTAAGGTTTTTTTTTCTCTTTATTGAGTTTGCATTATTTGTAACATTGCCGTTTAGGCTGCCCCTTTAACTTCATTAGTGGTTATTTTTATTCATTAATTCATTTTTGAAATAAAATCTGTTCACTTTATTTTATAGTTAGTGTTCTGTCTGTCTGTCTGTCTATCTGTATGTGTACTATATGTGCAGTTGGTACCTGCAGAGGTCAGAGGGGAGATTGGAGCCACAGGTAGCTGTGAACCACCATGTAGCTGGGAGTTAAACATGGAGTCTCTGAAGAGTAATAGGTGCTTTTAATTGCTGAGCTGTCCCTCCAGCCTCTGTGTGTGTGTGTGTGTGTGTGTGTGTGTGTGTGTGTGTGTGCAGATGTGTCTTTGTGCTTATGTGTGTATGTGTGCATGTTCATGTGTGCTATTCTGTATGTGTACCCCTTGCATGCAGGTGCTGATGGAATCCAGGAGAAGAAAAGAAGGCATTGGATCTGTAGTTACAGCTGGTTGCTAAGCGACCTGATATAAGTGCTGGGAACTGAGCCTGGATCCTTAGCAACAACAGCAAGTATTTTTAACCTCAGCTACCTCTTTGGTCCCAGCTACTGGTTATTAACTATAGAATGGGAATATATTGTAATTTTCTTATGCAGAACCCTGAATTTTATGACAAAAGATAGCATGTAAGTTCATTAACATGTGATTACTGAGAATGCTTATTTAAGTGATTTTAAGAAATCACTTGACATTTGGTACTATCACTTGCAATCCTGTGAATGTATTTAAAACAAATAGGCACTGTCTCGTTGAAAAAAAAAGATAAAGACGACAGTGAATACTGGAAATAGTATTCAAAATAGAGAAATGGAATTTAAAACCACAATGTGATTCCCCAGTGGAGGCTGAGGTAGTAACAGATCCAGAGGGAGATGCAGAATTGCTCAAGACTTCATACAAAGCTTGTGCATATTTAGAATTGTGTGGCTACTCTGGAAAGCAGTTTACTGTGTCTTGAAAACTAATGTACAGCTAGCATATGGGGCAGCACTTACCTTACTATGTGAGGTGATTACTCAGATGATCTGGAAGAGTGTCATGCTGTGAGGGGAAAAGAAACAATTTCTAAAGGTCACATGCTGTATGATTCCATTTAACGTTCCTGAGTTGACAAAATTACAGAGATGGGGAATAAATTAGTGGTTGTAAGAGGTTACAGATGGTGGTGGGGGGTGGGCACTGTCATGTGGCAGTGATATAAAAGGGTATCAAGGGGGAGAAAATTAGAGGACATTATGTTAAGAAAAATGACTCAGTCCCCCGAAACAAAAACTGAGCTGGAGAGGTAACTCTGTGGGAGAACACTGGCCTTGTGTGCTTGAATCATTGGGTTCATTTACAAGTACCACAAAAAAAAAAAAAAGAAAAAACGAAAAGAGAATAAAAAAAAAAAAAAAAGGAGGACAGGAAGGAAGGAAGGGAGGAAGGGAGGGAGGGAGGGAGGGAGGGAGGGAAGGAGGGAGGTGGACAGGCAAATATTGCCTGATAACATCCTTCATGTTTTAACTAAAATTGATCTTTCAAAGTAGAGTATAGACCGATAATGATGAGAATGGTGGGGTTGTCGGATGGAAACAAGGTAATGAACAGGTAGAGCGGTACAATGAGAGAAAGGATAGGCTCTCACATTCTGTATTCTAGACTATTACGTATCTTAGCCATTAGTATCCACTCCACATTGAAAAGAATCATCAAATAAGGAAAAGGAAATAGTGTGTCTGTGTTAATACATATACTTAATCATACTTTCTATACATATCTTCAAAATCCCTAAGTACGAGCAATCACTATTCATCTATTAACTACACACACACACACACACACACACACACGTTTGCATATGTAAGTGTACAACTGTAAAAAGAGAAAAGAAATCTCAGTGGTAATAGCATAGCTCAGTATTTTGAGTGACATGGTCACCCTATGAATCTATTTAGGTAATAACTGTCACAATACACACAGACACACACAGACACACAATATTTGAATCTGTACTATGGTTGTGTAAGTTGTAACTACAGGTGAAAGATCCCTTCTCCTTTTCTATACCACTTTCCTGCCTTCCTGTGAATCTGTAATTTCTAAAAGTAGGTGAACATTTGAGTCATTTATTGCCATCTTTGTGTAAATTCTAAAAGAGGCAGTTTAAATTTTTATTTTTTCTTCAGTGCACCTCATTATTTGGTATACCACAATTCTTTTCATCTGGTGAGCTTGTTTCAATGTTAAACAGATCACGCTTCCAGAGTGATCTTTCCTGCATGTAACATAGCAAACATAGGTATACAGATTTTTTTTTTGCAATTTTATAGTTGATGATAATTAATTTAGAGTATTCTGAAGTTGACTGAGAAAGGGGCTTACCTACGTTAAAAGGAGTGTCTCTGTGGAGGATAAGTATTTAAAACATCCTATTTACTGACAGAGGGGTGATTATCTTTTTTGGGGAAATGTAGATCACTATCTTGTGCTATTGTAACGGAGAAATTATCAAAGTAGAATGTCTGCTCACATTCCTCATTGTACACTTAAGTCTGAACAAGAAGAGAAACTATGAGGAATAAGTCTGCAGTAATCACACATCAAAGAGCGGACTCTTCAGGCAAATGCTTTAAATTCTCCTTTGGTGTACCACAGATGTATCTAGAAACGACTTGAGTGAGATCCATTGTCTCTGTCTCTCAATGACCCTTACTCTGAGCAGAGCACAGAAAATAAGAAGCTTAGTTCTACTACTAAAGAACTCTTGAAAGTGCTATTCTAAAGTGTTACTCTAGAATAATGTTGGTGGAATTTTAAAATGTACAAACTGAGTTTTCAATCACTCATCAAATACATAGCTAGTATCGATTGTTTAGAAAATGTGTGGTAAACCCCTGAAGTTTTTCATACATAGCTCACTTGTGAATATTAGTCTTCCAAGCACTTACAAAACTTTAAAAATTATCCAGGAATAACTTATTTGAACTTTTAACTGACTACATGTTTTTCTCCACAAATGTATTTTTGAAAAGTTGTAAAATTGTTGTACATGTATTTTATTTCATGTGCATGACTGTTTCCCTGAACACTTGTATGTGCACCACACGCATGCTTGGTATCTATAGAGGTTAGAAGAAACAATTGCATTCCCTTGAACTGGAGTTACAAACGGTTGTAGCTACCAAGTGGATGCTAGGAATAGAACCTGTTTCTCTGTAAAAGCTGCAAGTGCTCTTATTTGTTGGGCAGTCTGGGCTTCTCCTTGAAACATTTTTATATTTTTTATACATATGTGTTAAGTGGATTTCAGATAAAGCTTATATATTGCTTTTTAAATAATTGTTTCTGCTGGGCATGGCATTTCAGGTCTTTAATTGCAGTTCTTGAGAGGCAGAGGCAGCTTTACCTATATTATCTCAAGGCCATCTTGGTTTATATAATGAGTTCTAGTACAGCTAGGGTTACACTGTGAGACACTGTCTCAAAGAATTGCTAACATGTTATTCTCATTACTGTGTTGAAGGGTTTTGGTTTTCTCTTTGTATATTTGCTTTTATTTCCTTCATTTTTTACCTATGTGTATATTCAGTATGATACATTAATTAACAAAGTTAACAGATTTTTAACAAAATTAATGAATTCTTTTCTAGCCTCAGGTTTAGCATGTATTTCACATGGGGCTAAATGTACTGTATTGCCCTATACCCATGCCTCTGGCTTGATTTCCATCAAGTTCTATACTTCTTAATGAGCTCTTGTGTAGAAAACTCAGGAGTACTGTGTATGACCCTGAGTGTGAAGAGGCCTCTGTGGTGGTTGGTTAAAATGAATGTGGTTATAATTCTCCTCTATTCAGGGCATCATTTAAGTAACTTGAGTGTAAGGAGAGAGAAGTAATGTGGTGTTATATAACAACAGTCTATTGATGGCTATGATGAATTAAATAGAGACTGTCGTGGCTCAGTCTTCCTAAGTGAGATTCAGTTGTCCTCAATCTAACTGCCGCATACCAGTTCCAAACATGGCAACTACCTGTGCCCAGCACCCACCCTCTTCTATAAACCAGAAAGCTATTGTGCTGAAACTTACATAAACTAAGAAATGTGTCTTTCCTCTTAGTAGCCCAGGTTTTCTTTCGGTAAGTTTCAAAAATATCATCCCTTTCACAGTGGTTAATTAAAATAGCTAAATTAAAACTATATGAACATACATGTGTGTAAATGTGTACATACACAGAGGGGGGGAGGGAGAGAGGGAGGGAGAGAGGAAGGGAGAGAGGGCAGGAGGGGGAGGGAGGGAGGGAGGGAAGGGGCGGAAGGGAGGGAAGGAGAGGGAGGGGGAGGGAGGGAGGGAGATAAGAGGAGGGAGGGAGGGAGAGTCCTCATTAACCATCTGAAGACACACTTTAAACTTGTCCAACTCCATGATGGTTTAATTCACATGTATATATGTGGGTATAAAGAGAGACAGTTAGCTCATACCTCTATAAAACAAACTTTAGCTAGTATCAGAGATGCATGGTATTAAATTGGAATGTTAGTTTGAAGTCCTATCCCCTTGGTGTTTTCCAGAATGTCTGAAACTGTCAAGAGTGAATCAAATTCAAATACTACTTAGTAAAGGCCCCTGGGCTCCAGAAATATATAGAATGAATCAGGAGACTTTGACTTATGAGTGTGCAAGTACCATAAATGAACCAGTCAGTCCTTGAGTCCCATCACTGTAGAAGACATCTAACTAGTTCTGCCAGTAGTCGGCTTTCACGTGGTCTACATGTAGGCAAAGGCTGAAGCTCACAAAGGCTGCCAACACCCAGGAACCAAAGAATTCAGTGAATTCAGCTCTGCTTCAGCATGCTGCTGAGAACTTTGAGATACTCCCCTGTGCCTCCACAGCATACCTTTCTTCTTCCCACCAGCCCTCCAGGGCTCCACACCCTCCCTTCTCTGATCTTTGCTGATTCATCTCACTCTGCAAGAGAGTTGGAGCTTCGTCTTTTTGCTCTGTATATGTGTGAACAGCTCTAGTTCCCAGCATGGCTTCTAGTGAAGCAAGCCAGACCACATTCTACCCCAAATAGCAACCATTAGACCACTTCTCCTTGTTCTAGAGGAAGAGAAGACAACAGCACCATCCACATACTTTCCTAACTACATCCTTTTGGCTTGCTCTAGGCTTATGAGTTCAGTAAATACACAACATTAATAAATTGACAATATCTTACAATCTCCAGAAAACCATGCCAGGGTGAACTTTACATTAGCCAGTGAGACAGAAAAATGCTATTATCTTAAAGACTTACAGTAAAAAGATGAGCTCTTTTAAGATTGGATTGTAGGAGAAGTGATACATGGTGCTGTTAAAATTCACTGTAGATCTGAAAATACGGAAATATAGGCACGTATTTTCCATCGCAAACACATGCAGGCATGTAAGTGCACACATACCTTTATGAATATCCTCATAAGGTATGTGATTCACTAGTTAACACTAAAACCGTAACTTCAAATACACTTTGAAATTAAGGTACTAAAGTTTATAAGTTGATCTCAATTACTTAAATTAAAAAAAATTAGTATTTTTGTAAATGCACATGCTCATAAGAAGAAACTAAGGAATGAGGAAAGATTAATCACAACACAGGAGCATGCACATCTTAAAAATATTTTTTTCCTGTACTTTTAGATTCATACTCTAAAGTGTTGTGAATCGTGTCTTACATAGTTTTTCTTTTGGAGAAAAATTAATGACTCTCTCTCTCTCTCTCTCTCTCTCTCTCTCTCTCTCTCTCTCTCTCTCCCCCCCCCCTTCTGATATAGCATTTACCTCTGACTTCTTTTGGGGTAAGTGTTTCAGTGATCAGTCACTTGGAGAGTAGCTGTAGTCACTGTACTTTTCCTGTGCAAAACAGAAACAATTAAGTAGACATCATCAAATCATAGCACTTTTTTGTAAATATATATGAAAAAAAACAAGGGATAAGGAGAGATCAATCATGACATGGAAGCATATACTATATTGAAATACCTTTCAAATATATATGAATTCATATATGATATGAATGATTTCCAGGAGCATGGAATCTTTTAAAACCATCTCAGACCATTTTTATTAAAAATATATTGTTTCCTTAATAGTATTCATGGGTTTCTGGGTGCACAGATTACTTGTTTTTCTCAAGATAGCAATGCAATTGCTGTTTCCCCAAGTCCTCACAGCCGCTAGTATAAAAAAGTGTTGTATACTTCTCAGCCTTATACCCCAAAGGCCACCTTAGGCAGGATGCACTGAGAAGATCATAGAGAAACATATCAGAATAGGACAAATCAGAAATATGCCCTGCTCAACCACATGAATCACATTGAGAGATGACAATCAACAATGCAAGCAAATTCTATCCTCTGTTGTACCACTGCTCCTGGGATGGACATCATATCTCACTACAAAAAGGTAGATTCTAGCACTGCCTTGCTATTCATGACTCTACAACACGATGAAAGACAAAAGGTGGAGAGACTATATAGCTGTCATGCATTAATACAATTTTCCACATTGCAAGCCATCTTCATTCTTCCTTCTAGTTTAGAGCATGTGCTCTCATTATTCATCTTTGGCTTTACATTTTATTAGTTAATAATAGTGTGGTAATTTTACTTAGAACAAGAAATTCATCAAATGACTCACATCTAAGGGATGCTGGCAAAGTAAAAGTATTTTGTGCCATCTGAGTATTTCTAGCATTACTTTGACTTGTCACGACCAATGCTGGAGAGCTTTGAAATAAAGCAGAAGTTCTGTGGTTTGTGACCCTTCCCAAAGGATGGAAAAGTTTATAGTCATTGGATGCAAAGAATGAACTATGCATCACTGGAGATTTTTCTTGTAACCAAAATTCCAAGTGAGCCCAGGCACAGAATTATGAGTCCATTTTATTTTTCAATAATACAGGGGAAAATGGGAGATTTAAAGGCTTGAGTTAAGTACAATTTCTGATGATGTCTCTATCTCCGTGCTTAAAAAATTGTGACTTTAAAAAGTAAAGGTAGAGGTTGGCAAGATGGTTGAGCATGTAAACTTTGCTCCATGGAACTTACAGAGTAAAAGAAGAGAGAAGCGACTTCCTTATGTTGTTCTTTGACCTCCTCCACCTTGCCAGGCTTCATACATACACACATACATACCACATACATATCCATCTAAATAAATGAATAGATAGATGATAGATAGATAGATAGATAGATAGAGATGGATAAATAAATAAATAAATAAATAAATAAATAAATAAATAAATGCAATGAATTTATAAAAGAAAGGTATGAGTTCCTACTATTAGAGTTAACTGGTGTGGTTTCGAGCTTTTTCTACCCAGCATCTTTGTTCCCAGAATAATGACTGGGATTTTTATGAATAATTGCTTAGCTCAGTAGCTTGGGCCTGTTCCCTGACTAGCTTATAACTTAATATTCTATATATTCTATTCTGTGACTGCCACATGGCTGGTTTCCTGGTTCTCTGTTTCACCCAACTGTCTTTGTCATTGTTTGGGGCCAAATCTCTCATGCCTGACTATTTCCCAGAAACTTCTCTCTTTCAGATGTCCCACCTTCTAATCCTGAGCTTCAGCTCATTAGCCAATCAGCTATTCTGTTGTCAGGTAAAGCTTCTATGCATTGCAAGAGAGATTCTCTCTACACACAGGAATTTGTGTCTCTGTATTTTAGATGTTTAATTGATCTGAAATAGGGTTGTAACCAACTTCAGTGACAGACTCCTTGGAGTTTGTTACACTTTGGTTGGCTCTGAATGGTTTATGCCTTACAACTTAATGGCACTTAATTCTAATGAAATATTGCAGTTGCTCAGATAGAGACTGATTTGATCTACACATTCACTCATATTTATGTTTCAAGAAACTTTCTTTCAGTTTCCCTGTGTCTGACTCAATTCCCCACATGGTATCTTAACTGTGTGCTGTGGTTTTTCCGCCTGTAAAATAAAGAACAAATCAAGTTTTACCTTAGTTTCTCAATCTTATTTATTCTCCTTTTTTCCCCTCTAGCTGATGAATCTGTCATTTCTGAGGAGGAAATCTATTTTATAAGAATACAATGAATCTCTCAGGTTCATTATCTGAATACAAACAAAATGTAGCAACACAAATCTCATTGAAAAAGGATTGGAATGACAAAGGAATGATTCTCCAGTTAGGTTAAAAAAAAAAAAAGACTAAATCAAGAAGCCACAGACTAGCTGCCTAAAGCTAGAATTGGTCATTTTAAAGAGTATTCCCCTTGCCAAGTCCCGAATTCATAGATGACAGAAAACTCTTTGAAAGAGAAAAATGGTTTTCTCATTAGTTTTAGTCAAAGGAGAAAGTTTTTTGAAATCTGTTTGCTTTCTTGTGATTTTGATCTATAGGAGTCAAAACCTACATTTCAGCACACTGGGGAAATGGAGCTAAGGATAAGGGTGAATTCTACTCCCACAGCCTTGGGCAGCACAGAGTTCCTCGTTAGGACTGCTCACACATGCTCGGTTCATCAGAAAGCTTCACGCCTCCCTCTTTGCCCATCTCTCCTCACATCAGGCCCATCAATAAAATCCTACTGACTCTAAGTCATAAACATCCCAAGCTTTGTGCATCTCTCCATTGGACTGACTCTCTTCTGATTCAGACTCAATACTGTCACAATCTTCCAAGTGCTTGTCATACCTCATCTAGCCTCTTTTTGTTCATTGTGATGAGGTGGTTGTACTTAGAAACTTTGTAAGTCTTAAATACACACACACACACACAAACGAGAGAGAGAGAGAGAGAGAGAGAGTCAGAGAGAGATAGAGTTAGAGAGAGAGAGCCAGAGAGCCAGAGAGCCAGAGAGAGAGAGAGAGAGAGAGAGAGAGAGA
>NW_021604660.1:733805-756581 GCF_004785775.1 Grammomys surdaster
TCTCTCTCTCTGTCTCTCTCTCTCTCTCTCTCTGTCTCTCTGATAAATTATCTCTCTCTCACACTCTCTCTCTGTTTTTCTCTCTCTCTCTCCCTCTCTGTTATAAAATAGCTAAAAGAGTAACATAACAAAACATAATGTGTTTATGAACAAAAAATAATTTAACTTGTCTAAACTTCAAAATAAAACCTTAAAATATTTTCATAGTAAGAAGCATTAGTTTGCAAATGCTGATGCAGGTTTTACAGGAGTTATGTGTGAAGCGACTTCAACTTTCCAATGAAAGAATTTTAAGAGACAGGTTTTTGAAATCATGAAAGACAACAGACAAGAAAGTTTCATCTCAGGACTTGGTATTAGCATATGGCTGTGGAATATTAATCATTCCGTAGTAATGAAATTTCCTTTTTCAGTATTAATCTGAATTGGAACAATTCGAAGCGTATAAATGTCCAGTAATTATTGGAATCTTCATGGGTATTGATATATACTATGATTTTATTGGTCAGAATCATCACAAAACATATGATAGAAAAGTCATATAGGTTTAGAATTTAATTAGATTGTTCCTGTGTGAATTCAAAGCAATGACCAAATGTTCCTCAAGTGATGCAATGATCTATCTCTACCAGTCAATGCTTGTCAGAATCCATGGGCTCCAGACAAATGAAAGCAACACTGTGAGTGTATTTGTGTGTGAGAGAAGGTGAAAGAGGAAGAGGAAAAGAAAGGGGGAGGGTGAGCACTTTAAGGAAGCGGTAGAAATTATCGTAGAGGTTTCTTAAGTCAAATTAGGAAGAAAAGATGGTGTGCAGGCTATAGCTGTAGCTGAGTCCAAAGCTACAGGCAGTGCCAGGAGTGTCGCTGTTACTGACAATGGACAAAGGCAGCCTTCTGAGAACTCCCGGTAGCTTGGGAGAAGTTCGTCTCTTAATGGGTTCAGCCCAGTTGTATTTAAGCTGTGTAGATGATACCAGCTACATTGTGGAAGGCAATCTACTTTTAACTAAAGTCTAACGATTTAATACTAATCTCATCCAAAATCATCACAGACATAAATAAGCAAGGAAATGCTGTCCCAGATTCTGAGTGCTGGGTCCAGACAAGTTGACACATAAGAATAATCTTTGTTGAGTTAGTGGTTCTTAGAATTCACTCTCCCAAGATGGCAGGAATGCAATGCATGAGCTTGATCTTTTGCAAAAGAACATTTTTGTCCTTGATCTGTACATTTCTAGTGTATATTATTACAATATGTATATGGTCTTGGGACATTCTCCCTATATTTGTTCAATCACTCAAAACCATCATTAACAAATCTGTTTTTTCAGGCAATAACTTGATTTTTTTAATGTTTGTTATTGTAGGATGAAATAGGCTTCTATTATTTTATATCATATTTTATCCCTTTTTCATACCTGTTTCAGATCAGAATAGACCTGCTCTCAACCCCATCTGTCACAAGTCCTTAGCAGAATGAAGTGGCTTTCTTTTCTGGGACCATTTTTTAAAAATAAACTATAGTGATGTCCAACCGTTTGACATTGTGATATGAAATGGCCATCCTCAAAGGTGTTGAGCAATATCTGTAACTATCCTGGGATGCATGTGGCCTATGGATTCCAGATTGGACAGACCTGATAGTTTTTTGCATATGCAAATACTGAGCCTTGTATTATTATAAGACTTGACTCATTTTGCTCAAATGTGTTAGCAAGCAGTAATTTTTGTTGATATTGTATGTCTAATAATTTACACTATGGCTTCAATTAATAATGATCTTTATGAGAGCTTATAGAGCAAAACCAAATTTTCAAAGCAATCAGAATGAGTTTGCACAATATTTAAGCTAGCATTAGACATATATGGGTGTCTCTTTTATCCCTTCATAGTCTATTTTCCCTACAGAAAACACCTTATTTTGGTTCTACTTTGTCCTGTGCTGGTTGTTCTCATGTTGTCTTTGTCTAGTTTCCTTCCAGGTTACCATGAAAGAATGGCACTATTTATTGAATAGCATCTCCTTCTAAGACAATGTTTTTAAGAGTAGGATGCTCTTAAGGGAGGTGAAGCACTCCTTTCTGCAGTGAAGCTCATTAAAACTTGGAGATAAATGACTTAAAAGCTTAAGGAAGTTCCTGAAATTAACCAGATTCCAGCACCCTCACCCCTACATGGTAGAGACCCAAACCAACTGAGCTTCCAAGAAAAGCCTCAGACCAGTCAAGTTGCTTGAAAAATATGCTTTTCAACCATGAGCCACCTGCAAATTATATCGCTAGTTTCCAAATTTGGGTGATGCACCTGTCTTTGAGTTATTTCTGTTGCTGAAAAGAATCCCTCAGTCATATTCCTGTAGTTACCCTAGCGAAACTCATTGGTTCACCAAGTTGGATTTGGATAGTATTTTATTTTGGTCTGTTATAGTTTCCTAGCTGGTGTGAGTAGATTTGTTCATAGGTCCCCAGGAATAATGTCACAGAACAAGCAATTATTCATCAAACAAGCTGTTATAAAACTTATGTATGCTTTTCTGTTTAAAAAAAAAACTATGTAAGTAAATCATTTTTCTTCCTAGTCATTTTGACATTTTAATTATCTCTTACTTATGCTTACTATATTTTGTTAGTTATGTGTTTGTTTAAAACCCACATCCCAAGTAGCCCAGGATAGTCTCTAATTCACGATGATACCCCTGCCTCAGACACCAGGTGCTCTGTTACAAATGTGAGTTATCATATCTGGTTGCTTTATAAAACTTATTTTTTTCTAAATGACTGTATTAGATCTTTGTTAATGCTATTTTTGTCAATAAGGTGAACAAACACAGGTAAACAATTTTTCTGAGGTCGTATAAATAGAAGTTTGAAACACTTTTGTTTGAAGGAGTAATATTTTCACAAAATACAATTTAGCTACAAAAACAATACGGTTCCAGAGCTTTGATTTTAACTGGCATTCTGTGCCCGTCTTTGTTCTTAATATACCTTTTTAAATGCATGTGCCATTCTTCTTACATTGAGAATGTGCATCTCCAGAAATGAATGAAAGTAGAAATAGTTAATGAAATAAAATTTCAAAATTCATAATTTGAGGAAATAATGCATATATTATCTAAATTTAGTGTGAGAACATTATATTCAAGAAAATTATTAGCTCTTACATTGTGAGCTTTTTGTTAATGTGTATTATTATAGTAATTGAACTAATGTTTAATTATGTCAGTTTCTGCCTCTATTCATGCATTATTCTATACACTTATCGCTTACAGTTTCCCTATACAGCAGTCTCTTCATTGTTCTTTCTACACATTTATAAACTAGTAGATACAAGAGTTTTTCACCTTTTCATTTTTTTTCCTATTGAAATACTACTTATCAAAAACAGGCTAAATCAAAACAACCCTTATTGTAATAAGGGTGGAGTAAATTAAAACTAAAGTTTTTATAAAACAACTTTCCAAATTGTTCTCTTCACTTTTTGTTTAATATCAAGTCACAGAAGCTAAGTAAAGAAAACCCCTCTAAGGATGATAGAAATTCTCTCTCCCCCTTTCTCACATTCATACACACACACACACACACCATGCACATCCGCATTGCACACATATACAAACACATACACATGCACACACAACCTTCATCTTTTTACAAGACACGTTTAGATTATTATTCTGGAGAAGAAACATCTTAAGCAAAATGTTGATTTTGCCCATTTCTGTCTGATAGAGTCAGGCAAAGACAACTCTTGGGTTGTTTTTATAAAGCCCAAGTGTTCCATGAGCTCAGTCACAGATTTCACAAGTCATCCCCAGATGTTCCATCAATTATCCAGATGTTTTGTCAAGTTTGTGTGGAATAACTGAACGATCCAACATGACTTGTGCTATAATCTTAATGTACCCCAGAACTGGACTAGGGAAAGTATTAAATAGAACCCATCTACACTGCCTTAATGAAGAAAGAAATGTATTTATCCACTGTCATCAATTCTTACAGCATGTTTACGTTGGTAATTGAATCCAATGTAATCTGTTCAAGAAGTTCTACCTACAGAGTCCAAAGACTGAGTGAAAAAGGTAATTATGAGGAACGTAGGATCCTAGGCTTCATGCAACAAATGTATGAAAGTTCCTTGTGAAGAACAGCTTTGTGTGTTGAGAAACTGAAACAAGTTCAATAGGGGCTTAAGTCAGAATAAGAGCAAGATCGAATGAGAGGCTGGGGAGTGGAGAAGAACCAACATGAGTCAATTTTAAGGTTGAGGGCGTGAAATGAGCACATACAGACTTTGCACTACCTCTTCTATCAAGTCCTCATAGAAGCTAGACAGGATTCCCAAACCATAATGAGAATTTGTTGATGGTAGTATGACATAAAAAAGAGACTGAATAGATGATAAATGCAAGGTATGTATGAGGAATCTTCCTTGACAAAGACAAGTATTGAACTGACCTCCTTCTCTCAAAAGTAGACACCAGTACAACCACTAAGCTGGTTAAACTGGGGTCATTACAAAGGAGTCATGCATAGAAAATACTAAAAGCCCTACAAACTACAACATGTAATTTCATAGTGACAGTGAGAAGCCAAATGTCCTTGAATCCAAAGCCAACCAAGAAACCACAGATTAATAGGGAAGAACATGGAAGAGCCATGTAATGCATTTAATGAATCCTACCAAGAAATCTGCACCATACACACCACAGTTCCATATCATTTTCAAGCACATAAGTAACAGCAATAAAATTTTACCACGCGCTAGACCACAGGGAAATAGTCAGCACATTCCAGAAGGTGATAGTTTGCAGACTACATTGATTTGCTCATTAGCGATTGTAAGAAATTCTACTAACAAAAATAGTTCTCATTTCCAAAAATAATAACTGTGTACATGCACACACATTGCAAATGATTATAAAATTAAAACAAAATATCAGTTGAACCCATTAACTATTTGGAGTTGCATGTCACAAAAAAAATGCTAAGGAGCAAAATTTTTGAGTTGAGAAACAAACACATGGTCTTACAAGTAGCTATCCAAAAACCAAGACGATCTATGCTTTTCATATACAGACTCACCAACATATAAAATAAAATGGGCATAAAATGGGAGAAAAGGTTAGTATCAGTAACAGCCTAAAGCAACAAATTAGAAAACAATTTTTAAAACTCATGAATAAAACAAACAGGAAAAACATCACAGTACTTTGAATGGTGAGTAGACGCTTCAAGTGCAATCAAGAGCAAAGAACACAGCTGAGTTTTACACAAGAACTGTGAAACACCAGCACTAGAGAGAAGCTTGGAGGATAGCCAAAAAACCAAACTTCGATGTAAATTGAGATTAAATTTCTAATTTCAAAAGCTAAATTTTAAGTGTTAGGGTCTGTTACTAATGTAATGTCCTATGCTATACAAGATACTGGGGAAAGTGGCTTCACTCTGGGATTTGACCAAGTCAATCTGGAGGAGCATGAATTGATCATAAAGAGAAGAGGTGATTGGTACCAAGGAAAAGATGTGACATTGATATCTATAATTATGCATCATTGTCTATACCTCTAAGTTGAAAAGACATTACCATGTTCTGCAAAGTCTCCCAAATCTAGGGTAGGCTGTCAGGGTTTTGTTGCTGTTGTTGGTAGTGGTGGTGGTGGTGTTTTGTTTTGCTTTGAGACAGTTTCTCTGTGTAACAGCTCTGGCTGTCCTAGACCACACTGTAGACCAGACTTGTTCTGTAGACCTTGAACTCACAAAGCTCCACCTGCCTCTGCCTCCCAAATGCTGGGATTAAAAGAGTATACCACTGCCACCCAGCTGAAGTTAGAGTTTTTAATTTGATCAGAAGTTGTGGAATATTGGCACAAATAACAAGAACACAATGGTTTTTGTTTGGTTCTGTTTTTCTTTTTTCTTTTCTAGTCTGTGCTCAGCAATAAAGACAATGTTAGTAATAGTTCCTAAAATTCTTAGGGATACATACTTTCTAAAAGCATTCATTTTCCTTGCCTCGTCTATACTTACATCCAACTTCAATGTTTTAGAAGTAGTCATATAGCCTTAATAAACATATACAAATTATCATTGATGAAAGAGAAGTTTAAAGTAGTAAAAAATACCTGTTCTTTAAACTTTTCCAAAAATGCTTTATATGATGCTATAGATTTTGTCTATTTTTGTTTAAACTTTAGAAATAGCGCATAAGTCATTACTTCACTCAGGCTAAGAGTGAAAGGTCAAAATGCAGGTAAACAGAGACATAAATGAATAGATGAAGGTCACTTAGCATTGTTGACCCAGGAAATATTATTGTGTGGCCGGCTCTTCCCCATTTCTGATTTTTAGAGTTTTCATCTTTTAAAAGAGGCATTTTAAAAATTAAAAATTAATTAATAAGCATCAAGATGATGGAAACCATGTGAGAAGCTGCCCAAGCTAGACAACTTACTAAGCATGCTGCAGCAGTTCAAAGCCTAACCTCTAGATCAGCGGTACTCAAGACATAGATCACAACCGCCACAGTGGTCACATATCAGATACCTTTCATATTGTATATTTATATTACCATTCATAACAGTATCAAAATTACAGTTATGAAGTAACACCAAATAATTTTTATGGTTGGGGTCCCGACAACTACTGATCTAGATAGATCTAGGTGTCAGATCCTTGGCTCTCCCTGTTCTTATCCCTCTCCACCCAAACTTCTGTTTTCTATCAAAGTACCTTGTTCACATTTAGTGATTAGGATTCATCCCAGTCACTTCAGTGTAACCTCTTCAGTGATGGCTATTCTTGGCTATCAACTTGCCTACTATATAAAAGTAACTACAATTCAGAAATAAAGACCTTTCAGACAGATGAGAGATTTCATGCTTGCTTCGAAGTGGACAAATCTACTAGTTTAGTCCCCTGAGGTGGGAAGATATAGACATTTGATCCAGATCTTGAGGTGTGAAGACATAGCTTTAACATGTGCCATGCCTTCTATTGGAAGTCTATGTGAAAACATAAAAGGAGGTAGCTTTTACTGTTTGCTGGTTTGGTCTCAACTTGCTAGCACCTCCATTCCTTTATTGGTATTGTAGCCTATTCAGGATTCCAGCATATACAGAAGACAAGCTAAGACAAACAGCCTTGAGGAACTAAGCAACTACTAGATTCTTGGCTTTCTAGTCACAAATAGCCATTAGTTAAGTTAGCAAGTTAGAGCCTGTAATTATTCTAATAAGTCCTACACACACACACACACACACACACACACACACACACAGACACATATATGTACATATATGTGGAGAGAGAGAGAGAGAAAGAGGGAGGGAGGGAGGGTGGGAGAGAGAGAGAGAGAGAGAGAGAGAGAGAGAGAGAGAGAGAGAGATATTCCATGAGTTCTATGATTCTAGAAATCTCTAATACAATGTGTTGTTTACATACAATCATATTCTGAGGTACTTCTGATTAGAAAGTCAACATATGAATTTGAGAAGCACCATTAGGCCTCAAAAAAGACTCTTGTAGACTTCAAATTGAAAAAGGGAGGAATCAAAACATGTATCAGGAATGTAGCTGATAAAACAGTACAAGGCAATAAAAATGATTTGAAAAGCATTCAAAATACACAAAAACTTGCCTGGCTACTTATCAAGCAGTTGGAACTAATCTATAGCTCTACCCCACCCCATACACACACACTCAAACTCAATAATAATTTATTGTTTCCCAGTCTATGATATTTTTGAGTTGATTATTCAAAAAGCTTTCAGAAAGTATCTAGTGCTGTGCTCATCACTGGTACCTAAATTTTTACTCTTATTGTTCTGGACTCCTTGCACTTACCATATCTGTTCATAATAAGACAGTAGATGCGAGCACTTCTCTCTCTCAATCCTCTGATTCCACACAGACCTCACTCCAGTGTCTAGGTAACAGGATACAGCGTACACTGCTTGACACCAAGAATGTGCTAAACCAATATTAAATAGTCCAGGACAATACAAACAAGATGAGGGTTTGGCACTTTAAATGTGTAAATGAAATGGATTTTCTTTGGAAACAAATAAAAGAAGAGCCATGTAGTGAGGTATTTTAGAGGCTCGTGAGAAAAACACAGCGAAGTTCATTTTAGAGCATCGTGGAAATGGGCTTTGTGAAATGCTTTGAAGATGTAGAGTGATGTGTGTACATTGAAAAAAAAAAACTTGGCAGAGAGGAAAAGACATGGAGTACACAAAACCAGATGGAGTATGGAAAAAAAATGAAAAGAAGGGGGATGGGGAACTCAGCCAGCAGAATGCAGTTTTTCACAAACAGCAGATACGTTCTTGTTCATTATTTAAAATGACCAAAGTTTCAACCTTAATATGAGAAATTAAAAATACTTGTGTCCAATGTGTAAGTGTGTTTTTTATTAAGAAGGAAGCTAATTAAAATAATAGTAACAGTTTTATCTTATCCTTTCCTCTGGAAAGCAGCACAGTAGGATTGTCTTTGTAAATGCGGATAGCCCTGAAAGATCCTATAGAATCTGTAATTTTGTGAGGCCAGAAGCCCATGTAAGTAGATTCTTTGTGTGATATTACTCTCGATGTCAGTATGTTCCATTTCTGTTCTGCTTCATGAAACTATTGCAGAATGCCTATATTTATCTGCACAAGTTCATGGTTACTTGGGCATGGCTGTTCTCCCATTTCAGAGTCTCATTTTGAAGTGTTTGAAAGGTAGACACTTTAGGAGAATCGTATCTTTTAACTTAAACCTGGTTGGCGTTTACAAGGTTCTGTTTTGTTCTTCTCTGCATTAGCTATAAGATAGTGGGTGAGTAATATATTTCTTGACTCCACTACTATCTCAAAATATAAAAAAGACATTAGGTAGTTTGTAAGCTAATGTTGTAATGAAGACCAGAATGGAAAATGTCCATGTCACTTAGCTTATTATCTATGTAACAAAGCCCGCAATTTACTTTCCTGAGACTATCAGCTATCCTTCACATCAAATCATTGACAGGAGATGGCTACTCTCTGCAGTACTGCTCAGGCAAACTGGAGGAAATGGGCTATTCATGAGATTTAGTTGTATATGGGAAGACAAATAAAATTTAAAGTTAGGAAACACTCAATGGATTTTGTAAGTTTCTTCATGGATATTCAGATGATGAAACTGAAAGGGAGAGGCTGAGATGTTTAAAATTGATATTTTGAAATTGAATGCTATACTGATGAAATCTTTTATACACTGCCATTGGTGTGAGTCACTGGACTGTCTATATTCAACTATAGTTCAGGTCTGGTCAACATTTTACAACAAAAGGTCAGCAAACTATGTGGATTTGCTCAGATAACAGATACAGTCTGGTGTCCATTTGTGTCATTTTTATATGGCTAAACCTAACTTTTTGGTTTCATCATGACCGATGGCTTTAGTTTGCAGCAGAGATCTTGTGGCTCAGGTTCCTGAAAAGTTTATTACACTGCTCTGTGAGTCTTCTTTAAGATGATCTTTGCGGATACCGTGCTGTCTTCAAAGAGGGCTATTGTCATGCACTGCTGGCATTCAGATTCTCAAGACAAGTATGTCATGAGAAATGAGCCTGCAGAGAAGACCTGTTTTCTTACCACACTCATTGCACCTCACCACTTCTGCCTGCTGATGGTGAGGTAATGTGTGTTAGCACATTCGGCCTGTTTTTCTGAGAGGAGCTCACCTACACCACTTTTAGTTCCTGAGTGGTGAATTAATCTGAGTTCCCGTGGTAAAGCACCCTTTGTGTTGTGATGCTCTTAACAAGGCAGGGGAGAGTCGGTGGAATGCAGGGCATTGTGTGAGTGTGCTTGTGTATTCTACTGCTCTCTTCCGAGCAACCATGTGACCCAGGCTGAAGACAGTGTAAGTCTGCGGAAGTGATATGAACTTGGAACTGCATTTTGGCTGTCATCGCGGATCCCGTCACCACTTTGTCACCTGACTCCTACGTTGTGTCAGCTGCAGCTGGGTGTCTGAGATCCCTTCCATCCCTGTGGAATGTGCACGGGGTTTGCATGAAGCCAGTCTCTGAGGCTTCCACATAGGTTATGTTCCTGGTAGGACATTTATTTGTATCCCTGGGATTCTGAGATGAAAATGAAAATGAGGGGAATTCCAGTATCAACAGAGGAAGCATCCACTCTAGATGTTTCATTACCAAGTTGATGTTACAACATAAACTATGCTCATGACACATCTTTGTTTCTTTTTCTCTCTTACTGTAAAAGAGAGGTGACACCAGACCCTAGTTGTCACTGCCCCAGCACATTTATATGTCAAAGACTGTGTGAGAGAACTTGGCAGAATCCAGAAGCAAGGAGCATCACTTCTCTCCATGTGTGCATGAGTTGGCACTTGTACTTTAGGTCAGAATTAGAGCTGAAATAGTTCAGTCCTTCAGCAGCCTTCATGACTTTTTTGTGCCTGTGGCAACTGTCATGAGTATGGGAGAAACAACATTTGGGCTCATCCATGCAATGAAGTGTTTGCATTTGCTTTAATGCAGTAGCTTTCAAAACTGAGAAACATTTTCTTTTATATAGAGACTATTAGTGATATCAGAAAATGTAACAGAGCAAAGGAATATGAAGAAACAGAGCAAGAAGATGGCTCATTAGGTAAAGGCACTTGTTGGTGACTTGGCTTTCATCCCTGGCCCCCACACGGTACAAGGAAAGAACCTACCTCCTTGTCTTTTGACTTTCACATGCTTACTGTGGCACACATGTGCCCTCCTACCCACAAATGAAATGAATGAATGTGGATAAAGGAAATATAAAGAAAGGTATGAAGAAAAAATTCAGAGTTCTCAGCAAGAACCAGCAAAAACAGGATTAAAAAAATGAGCATAGTAGTATCTTATCAGTTTCATTTTCTGTATATAAGAACATCCCAGTAAGCATGCAGGCCTTAGCAATATTCTTCTGGGCTTCTTGCTTAGCTCTCTTTAGCTACATGAAAGCTTGTCTCTAAGACCCCACTGGGAGAAGGAAAACATTCCCTGCTCTGGCAGGTGGTCTTCTTGTAAGCACTTTCCAATTGAAAACAGATGTTCCTGGGTGTGAGGAGGTTCCTGGTAAGTTACTAGGGAGCTTAAGCAAGGAAATGATCAAGTTTGCAGGCAAATGGAAGGTAAACATGCTTCAAGGACAGGCTTTGGGTTACATGAATACACTCTGTACCCTATACATCTTTACCTCCAACTCTAAGGTCTTCTTCAAGCAGCCCTGAGGCATACTTCAACACTGACAGTCTTTTTATAGATGCTAACTTAAGACTCTTTGTTTCCTGTCTCTTATTTTCTGTCAAGAGCAAGACTGCTAATAACATAGAATTGATCTCGGGCTTTAAGACCATTTATTGAATTAATTAAAGAATGGAATGTTACCAAAGCAAATGGCCTTTTTTCAATTAAAAATCAAAAGATGATCTTGCTCCCCCATCAAAAGAACAGACAAAAATATTCTCTTGGCAATGATGTCTATAAAATGACAACTTTGGAGCTGAAAGAATAATATGTAAATGATCATTGAAAATGAATTCTGTTAGGAAAGTGCAAGAAAATAATTACACACATACACAAAGGAAAAACCACACACAAAAATGTAGGTTTTTCCTGATACATCTATTCCTGAAATTCACATGTCTATTAAGTACTTTTCCTCATCTGAACAAAATCTTAATAAAGTCCTACAGTGGCTGCTATTCTATCAATGGTCTATGACATTGCCTGTGAAGAACAGTGAATTTGCTTTGTGCAAAGTAAAATTTAATTGAATTTTTGAAGTACAAAAGCCATAAATACACGTCCTCCAATATCTCAAGTTTTAGATAGTAATGAAAGACAGCACCGAGTCAGTAAATATTTGTCTATTAATAGGAAGAAAGTATTATTTTCCAAGCCCCAAACTCTTTCAAGAATGGAAACATACATCATGAATACTAATGAAAAGAAAGGTCAGCTTAATCTTTGTTCAAGCCACTGGTCACTGAATTCAAATTTGCTGCAGAGATTCCTAATTGCTTCCCAACTCACAGGAGTGCATGGTAGAATGTATTTTGTTTGAAACTGCAGAGCTCTGCTGTCATCTTGTCTGTTTGTTTGCTTAGCTCAGTGAAAGCTGGCATCACATTTGTATTTTTCCCAATAAAAGGGTTTTGAGTACTTACTCCTAAAAATGAATATAATCATATCAAAAAAACTGCCATAGCTCTTAGCTTGGAAAATTCTAACAACAAAGAAAATTTCCTCCTCCTCCTCTTCCTCCTCCTCCTCCTCTTCCTCCTTCTCCTCCTCTTCTTCCTCCTCCTTCCCCCCCCCTCTGTGTGTGGGTGGGTGGGTGTGTGTGTGGCCCTCTGTGCCCCCCGGTCTCCCTTGGGGAAAAAAATCATCGAATACATCCATGCAATACATGGATGTATTCGATGAAGCTATGTATAAGCAGCTTACACATATAGAGTGTTAGAGATTCACAGTTAGCATTCCACAAAGCTGTTTGAATACCCCCCCCAGAGAGAACAAAATTATTATGAGGCTGTTAGGCAGTTATGACACACATCTTAGAAATTGGGAATCAAGTTAATCCCAATCAGAAAACACATCACAATTATACTTCGCTCTTGTATAGTGTGTTTCAGACATGACTTCATTATTTACCAGTGCATTCTTCTGAGCGTAGGTAGCAAGGGTTTTCTTCAGTTTATAGAGGCATAAACTTGGACATAAAAATACTAATTGATTTCTGATGGGTAGAGAAAATTCAAGCTAAAGAAAACAAGCATTCCACACAAACTTCAGAGCCTGTGCTGTCTTTGTTTTGTGAAAAGCACAGTATCATTAACCTTTGCAATACATTGTTATCATAACACCAACAATGACCATCTTATGATGCCAATTTAAAATTTTTTGAATTTTGTCTGTTTGTTGCTGATAGACTGTACTCATAAAACGTGTTCATTGGTTTGGTAATACATGTTGTTAATGTGATCACAAAGCAAAAATGAGAGTCAGAAAAAAAAAAAAAAACCCGAGAGTCAGTATGGATGATCTACCTCAAAAGAACAAGACTAATAGAACTAGGAATTGTCATTGCAGAAGGTTGCATAAACTCCAAGAGTGTATAGTTTCAAAGAAAATGGTGGCTGTAGTGATACAAAAAAAAATTATATAAGGTTGTATTGATAAACTTCAGGAGCCATAGTTATACTACACTAATAAAAATATATGTAGGAGATTGCTCTGAGGGTCCTCCTATCTAAATGTATCTTCTGACTGCCTACCACAGTCTCTCCTCAATCCACTGCCCAGTAACTACGTGTTGTTTGGAAACCCCATGTGACATTGGCGAATCTGGTGGTAAGAAGGGCAAGGTCCTCAATCTCAAGGGATTTGTAAACTGTGGTAACAAAGATTACTCCCCACAGTAAGCAAACAGGTGTAATGAGGAGGGGAGGTTCCATCATGGAGACAACCTGAAATGGAAGATCCCCTTTTAAATAGATTGTGCTAGGATGGGGTGTGGATCCCAGTGCAGACAAATTGAACTAAAAACAAGGTTAATGTCATCAATTAAGGAGAATTCTTTCTTAAGTCCTTCTTATGAGAGTCTGGTTTCTGTTATTGTCTTCTTAATTATGAAATCACTTACAATTCAAGCAAAAAAAAAAAAAGCCTGCATATTGAAGCATGCCTGCAACATTGTCTTTCTCAGACACAAAGAAGTTAAGAACAGTTTCTGACCTCACATCAGATTTTACCATTTTAGGGATGTAACCTTGGATGGATGGAGGTGTTTTAGTTTCTTCCACTGTAAGCTACCTATTTTGTTGGTTTTTTCATCATCAATGGATTTGTATGTGTGTCTGATACACACGATGCTTAGGAGAATTATCAGGTGTGAGAAGGACAACAGTTACAGGTATCACTACTATAACCAACTCATAGGAATTACAGAAGGCTGCCAAAATGCAAAGTGGAAGCATCAACTATGTTCTAGCCTGTCTGTAGCCTAGAGGACCTTAATATAAAGGTCAGAGGGAATTCTTAACAATTCAAGATGGTGCTCCAACAGTCTACAAGGGAAGAAATGACAAAAGTTAAGGCTGAAAGCATGCTTGGGGCCAGGTGTGAATGACATTTCAAGACAGTTAAGGACTTCGCTTTAAGGCCAATGGGAGCCCACTAATGCAGTGAACCACATACGTTGTGTTTCTAAAACTTCAGTTTGACTGTCATATAGAAAACATGACATTCAAGTAGATAAAAAGCATGTGATCCATTAGAAGGTTTTGATGTTTAAAAAGTCATCAACTAGGTAAGTGCTTGTGATGATGAACGTGAGTAGTGAGACATGCACATATTTTCTGGGAAGGAAAGGCATATTGAAATGGCTTCTAAAGCTGAAGAAAAGGAATTTATGATACCTCTCTTGCTTTCTATTTTCCTGTTGGTGTTATATATATATATAAAGTGGGTACTCTTGCTATTTGATGAGGCAAAGATTCTCACAGGGCCACAGTTTCACCAGGAGGAGATAGAGTACCAGCCTCTAACATGGTTGAAAAGCTTGGGAGTTGCACATAGACACACAGGCACCTGGATGTAAGGCACCAGAGTAGAGCTTTGGAGTTTAATCTTCCGTGAAATTGTCTGTGCCACAGCAGAGGGAAGCCACATTTAAACACTGGAAGATGTTCCATAGCCAGCACTTTGAGAAGCTTATTTCCCATATTCTTGATTTATACTTTACATTTGAGTTGCTTTACACAGCACAGCATGATTCCTCAAAGTTAAAAGCAATGGCTATTTGTTTATTTAGGGGACATGGTTCTTAATTTAACTTCAGCCATATAGTGTGTCCATTCATTTAGACTCAGCATTTCTCTGGTGCTATAAAATAAGACTTTGTTTTTCTAAACAACAGGTGTCTGTCGAAATGACTTCCTGAATGTTATTCCTGGAGTTTAAGTGAGTGCTCACGGATTTCAGATATGAATCTATAATCTGCTCTGTATTCATTCAGTAGGCAGTTAAGAGGTACAGGGTTGGCCACAAAACTCAGATCAGAGCTTGTTTCCTCATAGGCTGTGCTCAATGAGGAAGACAGACAACAAAGGAAATGTTCATAAAGCACAGAGCATATGAAACGGCAAAAGTGACTTGGAGGAAATCCACACTGAGGAGTTGGATGGGGAAGTTTTCGTTTTCAGTGGGGTTGTCCAAGAAGGCTGTGCTATAACATTGGAAAACTGATGTAATGGGGATGAAGATGGAAGTCAAGCAAATATCTGGGGTCAGAGTCTGGCAGACAGACAGTTATGGCTTTCAGTAACCCAACAACAGTGGAACAAGAGAAAGAGTTACGGTAGACGAAACTGACTAAAGGAGAAGACACAACTGCAGGTTGTCGGGGCCTTTGAGACTCTGATAGGAAGAAAGCCAGAGTTTCCAGTAGGAGAGTGTTGTGTTTCAGATTCCTTGCTGAAGGATCACTATGGTTGTTAATGAAAGAGAAAGCACAACTTTGGGAGTCAGAGTGGCAGCAGAGAGGACTGCAGTAATTCAGGCAAACAAGAATTTACAGGCATACTTCATTCCAATAGGTCTGGAGTCCGCCTGCACTGCTCTGTCCCAAGAGCACATGCATGACAGGGCACTGATCCCAAGACAAGGCCTGAAATATATTGGGTACCATAAATAATCATGTGGCCACAGAACCACCAACTTGCTGATTCCTTCGTGTCCCTATAAGAGCTTTACAGGTTTCTGATATTCTTAGTATAAAGAATGTCTGTGTGACAAGTAAAATAAAATATCCTGCAAAGGTTCATTCTGGACAAATTTGTTCTAAGGTGAGAGTTAGGACAGTCAGGGATGGCTCTCAACTTCTACACCTCAAGGAGTTGATAGGTTAGAGTTAGGGAAAAAGGTTTAAAGTTTAGTCTATATCACATCCATTTAATATATAAACAGAAAGAAAATGAATATAGATAAGATATATTGTGAGAGCAGATAAAAGCAGAGAGAGAAATGAGGTTTTAAACAGTGGAAGCCATGAATGGAAAATGTTTACATAACCTGTGGTGTCAGCAGAAAAGGGAAATTCTTTTGTTTGGAAACTTCTTGAGAGAAATGATGTCCTTTTCCCCACACTAACCACTGAACTGTAGCTCACACACACTTTAAGAAAGCTGAAGTCCACATCGGTATAGTATTTACTACTGTTATGGGTTGTTTCTACCAACTCTCTTATTTTAACTCTAAGAAACTTTCTCTCCAAAGTGATAATTCCATTCAATGGCAAAGTAACAGGTAACACACTAAGCTACAAGACAAGGAGATCAGAAGCTAAAGTCAATGGGAGTGTCAAAATCGACCTAGTATGCTGTTTGCTATATCTTCTTTGAGCAATGTATGGTTTCCTACTGTACTACACCCAATATTATCTCTGAAATTATGTGACTACTTACATGAGCCCTGAAAAAGACTATCTCATCGTAATGAATGAAACCTCTAATTAATGTCTCTGTGGCCTTGAGTATTTGTGCATTTTACTGTTTACAATTTCATCTAGAAGCCCTCTGCAAAAAAAATATGAGGTGGCTTTCACTTGCTTGGAAATTGAGAGACTTTAGAAACATTGTTTCCGCATAGTAGATGTTGAACAAATATTTACTAAATGGATGAGTTCATACATTTACGAACAGGCAAGGTGATGAGAGCCTCATGGATGGCTTAGGAATCCACACAAGAATTCACCATAGCATATAAAATACAAAAATGTTTCATGATGAGAGAAACTGGAAAGCGAGGAAGGGAGAGAAGAGAGGAGAGAAAGAATGAGAGTACATTATTAACTCTTTACGAATCCCTTTATTTATTAATAGGAACAATTTCAGGAGATGCAGAGTGAGTTTTGATGGAAAAGAGCCCCTACCTGGACTATTTTAGAACAAACAATGGAAAGGGAACACAGGAAAGAGTGAAGAGCATGATTCATATCTGATCCAGGTGATTTCCACATACAGTTTCTGGAGCTTTCTCCATTCTCCCTGTTGAGGTTGGCATGATGTTTCAAGAAAAAAAAAAAGCTTCTCAAGAGAAAGCTAGTCACTTTTGAGGTAGAATTGCCTCACCTGAAGAGGGAGGAGATATTTTTCCTCTTCTCTGAGTCAAGAACTCATGATCATCAACACCCAACCCTGCTCACACATACCCTGACACAGGTTGCTAGGCACTTTAAATTCTATGATGTATATGAACACTTACAAGGCATGCAGCTGTTCTCCTCTGCATACTGAAAAGACATTTCTCCTCCCACTCACCTCCCAAGGTGGGGCCTTAAGCAGGTAGCAAAATGAGGTGTGGGCATTGACACAAAGAAGAAAGAGGCATTTTTAAGACAGGTTAAATTCTGGATGCAGTAGGGAAACAAACAGAAAATAATTTTAAGGAATGCGTTGCCTCAGATGTTTGCAAGGAAAGATAAAATTATAAGAGGAGACAGAGAGAAAGATAGAGAGAGGGAGGGAGGGAGGAAAGGAGAGAGAGAGAGAGAGAGAGAGAGAGAGAGAGAGAGAGAGAGAGAGAAAGAAAGAGAGAGAGAATATTATGTCTTACTACTAAAACATTCCCGAGTTATTTCTTTTTACTTTAAGGCTATTAAATCTTTTCCTTCTTTCTCATTTCTGAGTTTACTGGTATAAGACAAGATTGTCCTATAAGAAAATAATTCAATTTGGTGTTTTCTCAGAAAAGTGGGAATAGTTCTACCTCAAGACCCAGTTATATCACTCGGGCATATGCCCAAAAGATACTCCACCATCCCACAAAGACAACTACATTCAAATATGTTCATAGTAGTTTTATTCATACTAGCCATGAACCTGGAAACAACCTAGATGTCTCTCAACTAAAGAACGGATGAAGAAAATGCGGTACATCTACACAATGGAATACTATTCAGCTATCAAAAAACAAAGAAATCATGAGTTTTGCAGACAAATGAATGGAACTTGAGAATATCATTCTAAGTGAGGTAACCCAGTCCCAAAAGGACATGCATGGTAAGTACTCACTTATATGTAGATATTAGCCATAAGATACCCATGCTACACTTCATAGACCCAAAGAAACTAAATCATCAGGAAGGCACAAGTAAAGATACTTGAATCTCACTTAGAAAGATGAATAAATAAGAGATAGATGGGGGGAGGGATCTAGGAAGGAGAAGGGATGGAGAGGAGTATGATGGAGGATTCAGGATCAGATGTGTGGAGGGCCAGGAGAAATGACCAGATGGCCTTGAGAATGAATGGAAATCTGCAACTGACAGGGGTGGGAAGATGGGGGTCATCTTCAGGACAAGACAGAGACCTGGGCTAAGGGAAGCACCCAAGAATCAGTGAGGGTGAGACCCATCCCATGGGCAAGCACCAATTCTCAGCACTGTGATTGATATTCTGCTATGCTTGCAGACAAGAACATGTTGTCCTCTGAGAGGCTCTACCCAGCAGCTGACTCAGACGTAGATACCCACAGCCAAATAGTGGATGGAACTTGGGGACGCTTATGGAAGATTATTAAGGATTTTGGCCTCAAAGGGAGTAGGAACTTCACAGGAAGACCAATAGAGTCAACTAACCTGGACCCTTGGGGCTCTCTGAGACTGAGCCACTAACCAAAGAACATATATGGGATGGACCTAAACTTCCCCACACATATATAGAAGACGAGCAGCTTGGTCATCTTGTGGACTCAGAAACAACTGGAGCAGTGGTTACCCCAAAAGCTGCTGCGTGTACATGGTATATGTTTTACTAGCTGGGCTGTCTAGTCTGGTCTCAGTGGGAGAGGAAGCACCTAGCCTTGCAGAGACTTGAAGTGTTGGTTTGGGGGGGTGATACCCAGGGATCCTCCCGCTGGCTCAGAGGAGAAGGGAGGAAATGGAGGAAAGATTGTGGGAGGGGGTGACTAGGAGGGGGCAGTGAGTGGATGTAAAGTGAATAAGCAAAAAAAAAAAAAAATTAAATTAAAACAAACAGACAAAAAAGGATTTCTCTCACGACACAATTGGGGGTAAATTAATCAAAGAAGCCAGTACTAGCCTAGCTGTCACATTGCCCACTAAGCCTACAAGTGGGAATTTCCATTCACATAGTTGCAAAATAGTCCTTAATACTTCATATTGTCTATTAATGGTCAGCTTGTCTCTCCAGTCAAATAGAACAATTTTGTTTTTTTCTAATGAAAAGAAAATTAAGTTAAATCTTAAAAGAAGGGGATTTGTTGTACATTGTCTTCAGACAATGCACACTAGATACCACAGAGTAATGAAATAACTACAAGGAGAGAAGACAGAATTTCTCAAGCTTTTCTCACACAGCCCTGCTTCAGCTGGATGCTCCCCACAAGCCTGTCCTTTGGCAGAAGAGAGTTCTTTAGCCTTCCATATGCTGTGCTCTCTAAAAGATGTACAATGCCCGTTAAAAGAGTAATAGTCTCAGAATGTTGAAGTCAAGAACTCCATTTAATGGCCTTTCCAGACTTTATAAGTCTACAAAGCTTTTCAAGTGTAATTTCTACTGTAATGCTGCAGAGTTGGTGATACGGAATATGCCTGGGGTACTCCTAGACAAACACTACAAGCATGTCTGAGTGCACTTGAAATCAAACCCCAGGAAAATGGAATCACTTAGAGGTAATCAAAGCTTTCAGTAGAAAAATATGACTTTCGATTCTAAAAGCACGGAAGAAATTATATAGGCTGGGAACCATGCGCTACAGCATTTAGGGAGAGTAGAGATTAGAAAGAATGGGGGGAAAATCAAGAAATAAGAAGAAAAGTCTAATAATTAAATCAACTAGGCCATATTCTAACTTAATGTTTCTGATGGTAGTAGACAAAATTTTATAGGCTAACAAATATTAAGATGATAATACTTTTTACTAAATCAGTACCATGTAACCCCGTTGCCCATCTGGCTTTGGAAATCTCTACTTCTCTAGGATTTGAGAGGAGAGAGAAGGCAGGCTCACAAGGCTTCTAGGACACTGAATTTCTCTTACAAAACAATGGTTTGTTAAATTCTGTGCCAACTAAGCAGATGGATTACATTTCTCTCTCAATGTGCACAAATTAAAAAATTAAAGAGAAAAAGTATTTGGTAAAACCAGTTTTCGATTTTGCTAGATCAGAAGCATTTATGGAAATGATTTGAAATGTTTGGCTAAAACCCAGTGCCACCAGGCCCGCCTGGCTCCAGACACCAATCCCATTGACTGAAAATTTCTATTAAGCAAACAGATGGGTGCATGGTTTATTGCTGACCTTCCCACAAGTGTGGAACATGAAATGTAATATTCCTGGAAGGATAAATACTGTGTGCCTCATATTTTTACAAACAGGGGTAGAGACACATTGCCAGGACATTGCAGAAAAAATATTAGCTGTAAAATAAATTTCTAAAGAGATTGACTTTATCAGTTACTAGAGAAATTGAGAATGAAGCTCAAAGCAACAGCAAAAACACTAGGGAAAAAAGGGAAAGTAAGGTGTGAATTGCCCAAAGTTCTATAACTGTGAATAAAATTATTGAGATGTTTTCTGAAACAACACGATAATTTCACAAATTATTCATCAACAAAACTCAAGGTTTATGTGTCGTTTTTAAATGAGTAAATTTACCTTAATGGCCGTTTTAATGTTGGAGTAATTCTGAAAAGAAAATCAAGACCCGCCCATTCTCCCACAACCTGTTCTGTCAGCATTTCTCAATAGCTGGTGAACTCATACATAACTTTAGCCAAATATCAGCCCTCATGTTAAATAAATAAATACATTTTAATAGAAAGGGAACACGGTTGTGGATTGTTCAGCATGTTAGGACCTACTCAAAAAATTACAGCACTTTTGGATATTTGAAGATGACAGACAGTACAGCAAACATTTGTGAAAAAAAATCATTTATGATTTCATAGTCTATTGAACTTCAGGAAAAACTAAATTACTCAAAAGTGTAAGTTTTATAGACTTAATTCTGGTATCATTCCAATAAACAAGTCTTATGTATTATCAAATATTATTTGTAATGTGAAATGTGGAACTAATACTATTTCATGGCTGTAACCCACTCTTTCCTGAGACATCTATGGTTGCAAAAAGCATACAAAGGAAAATAAACTCTATGGCAGGTACTTTACACAGAGAATGATTAAGTGACAGAATAAAACTCGTATTCATTTCCACTGTTTTTTTTTAAATGTGTGTGTGTGTGTGTGTGTGTGTGTGTGTGTTGTGTGCACCCAGAGAGTCTAGATCCCATGCAGTTGGAGTTGCAGGTCGTTGTGCTGGCAACCAAGTGTGGGTCTTCTGTAGAAATGGCAAGTGTTTCTTTTACAGCTGAGCCAACTCCTCAGCTCCTATTTTTTTCTGTTTAAAAGAGCTTCAGTCTATACGTCAAGTCGGAATCTTGAGTGTGTCAGTCATGTGTCTCCTATTTCAAAATGATTCTGCAATGTATCTATGCCATGATTTGGATAATGAGATTCCAAAGACCAAATGGAGTTCACTTGATCTCTGTCTCTCGATCTATTCACTGGACAGATTAATAGTTCAAAGAAAGATTAGAAAACCTAATGAACAATTAAGAGTGAGTCAATACGTAATACCCAGTGTACACACTGCTGACGTTAACCTTCTTCAGATAAATTTTTCAAGATAGTAACTGTCGCATGCCCAATTCTATTCAGAGCCTCTGTTTCATTGGGGGAGTATTTGGCAATGCTGGACATACAATATTTACAATCAACTGAGTAAATGAGGCACTGACACAGACATGTTATCTGGAACCAATGCTTTCTGTGAATGATAGTTCCTTTGCTTCCCTTACTAATCTAATTACTATTTTTGTGCTTTGTAGAAAGAATAACTGGCTAAATCAGAGAATATAATTTTTAAAGAAATGTGATATTCCATTGCAGTTCATGAATACTTTCACTCCCATTCCCACCCCCCTTCCCCCAACCTCATGGTTTCCTTTCCAAATTCTTTTCTTCATCCTTGAAGTAATCTCCATCCTCCAGCTTTGGTTCCTATAGCTACATTTTCATATTTGGGTTCTGCACTACAGCATTTGGCAAAGGTATAGCTAATCAAGTCCCTGGGACTGGCTCCCTGTGCTTCACCCTCCTGTCCATGAAAATAAGGGGACATCAGACTCTAAGCAAAATTTGTTCAAATTCTATTTTCAATTACACAAACCAGCAGCACACACCGTGACATTTAATTCATAATAAGACTCTAGTTATAAAAAAATTCTAGAATTTTTAATTTTCTTTTTATTACATACTGTAGATTCCTTTTATCAAGTGAACTTTATAGAAGACTGGTCAAGGACTAGGTATTTTTGTTTGTTTTTACTCTTTATCATAAAGACGAAATGTTGTCAAACAATAATTATTTAGATGGATAAAATGAAGAGACAAGAAAGGCTAGAAAGTGACTTCACAGCCTTCTTCTCAGGCTCTGCCACCAGTCCTCTCACTGATGATGAGGTGTGAGTAAAGGAGCTAAGGATACATCTGAAAGTTCTCTAAGCCCAAGTTTACTTAAACTCACAGTGGAAAGACCAAATCTACTCCTGAAAGTGGTCTTCTGATCTCCACATTGTGTACACTCATGTACATACACAGAGACAGAGACAGAGAGAGAGAGAGAGAGAGAGAGAGAGAGAGAGAGAGAGAGAGAGA
>NW_021604660.1:756591-765106 GCF_004785775.1 Grammomys surdaster
GAGAGAGAGAGAGAGAGAGAGAGAGAGAGAGAGAGAGAGAGAGAGAGGAGAGAGAAGAGAGAGGAGGGAGGGAAAGAGATTATTAAAATTTAAAAAAGGAAAGAAAATTTTGTCTTTCTAATTTTTATATTTCTAACTAATTTATGTTATAACTAATGTGATTATAATAATTTTCTCAGTTCTGTGATAACTACTGAGTTTTAAGATGTATACCTCATAAAGTTGTTTAAAGAACATATTTGGAACAATCAAAATAAGCATACATTGTAACCAGCACAGAATACTATTTTATTTGTATTTTCCTAAGATTATTTTATTTTTAAATGTTGATGTTGGTTTTTAACTTACAACCATTGAGTTTTATATGGGAAACTTAGAGATTAAGAATCAACCATTTTCATCTTTTCCATTATGGTCCTGTCCTTTATAGCTATGCTTACAATTCTTAGTACAATATATAAACTCAGCTCTTCTTCCCCACTGATTCGTATGCCAATATTTCTAATAAATAAGTAATATTCCCTGCATTGGTATATTCTATACTTTGGATTTTGAATGTTTCCCAAGTCCATGGATTAAAAGCCTGGTCTTTCGTGAGATGCTTTTGCCCATGGTGGAGTCTCAGGGCCTTGAGAGCCCCAGGCCATTAAGAGTTTGTGTTAGGAGAGGATGTTGGGAACTCAGTCTTTTTAGTTTGTAATCTCCCAATAAAGGAAGTGACTTTACTCTGTTACTTGGTACTGCTATGGTATTGCCTCACCACAGAGCTAAAGCGGCCGTGATTACACCACTGAACCTTCACAGCTATGAGACAAAACAGATTTTATCTCTTGATGTGTTGATCGCCTTAGATATTTTACTATAACAATGGAAAGTTGGCTAATATCATACACACACACACGTTAGATATGCTCAATATCTATATCATATAACCCTCACAGCAACTCTGTCAGTTATTTTTGTACAGCTGTGCTTTATATTCCTCAGAAAACAGCTTAAAGGGAAAAAGGTTTCCACGGTCTTTGAGTCCACTGATTCCCATTCCATCATGCAACAGACATCACTTCGGTGAGGGAAAGTGTTGGAACATGCTGTTCACTTCTTGGCACAGTGGAAACAAAGGGAAAAGGTAGGTATGAGGTACCAAATATAACCTCCAAAAGCCTCTTCAAAGGAATCACATCTCATGAATAGACTGAACCTCTCATGAACCTCCTTTAGGTTTAGAATGTCCCAAAATAGCACCAAGCTGGAAACCAAGCATTGAACAAGTGAACCTGTGGGTAGCATTTCAAATTCAAACCATTGTAGTCCATTGGAACAGTATACAGTTTTAATAGCCATTATTAAATCAATATTGTTTTTATTTATTATGTGTAGGTATGTGTATATATGTGATATATGTATTCATTATTGTGTGTGAGAGTAGACACATGCTTATGTGCTTCTTGAGGTCAGAGAATAACTTCAGACAATTTCAAGCATGGGTCCTTGCCTCTCCCTTTATTTGAAATCAGGGTCTTTCTTTTGTTGTGTATAGCAGGCTATCTGTCCCTCGAGTTTCAGGGGATTCTCGGTCTCCACCTCCTATCTCTATAAAAACAGAGATTACAGATGTGCACTGTTTTGCCTATTTTTTATGAGACTTCTGGTGATCTTCAGATCCTCATACTTGTTTAGCAAGCATTTGGTCCTGCTTGTGCTGTGCTCACAGCCCAAATTCTTCATTTCCCATTTGTAAAATCAGCATCATGGATTGAACACTGGGTCTGACACTTGAGGCAAAGCAATCGATCCCTGAGCTAAGTGATTAATCCTCCTTCATCAATACTCTTATTTCTAATTATTTCTGACTTTTAAAAGAGTGTGTGAAATCAGAATTTACTCCTTTATTCATTCACCACATTTTCATCATTCATATCTTTTGTTCTGAGCTGTTTTTCTCATAATTCTCCTAGGTTTTCTCACTGTGGTATCATTTGTGTAAGACTCACAGGTCCAGTCTAATAAATCAAATGCTTTCTGGATGTTAATAAAATACAGAAAACATGGTCTTTCCTAGTATAGAAGTAAGTATCACTAAGCAGTGAGCAATGAAATGCCATTTCCAAAGTAGTATGGGCACACTTACATATAAAATGCATGGGAATGGGGTTCAGAATTGCTGAAGGAGAGGAGATAAACTATTCCTGGCAGGCACAGGTCAGATGAGGTTAATTATACAGTGTTTTTAAAAGGCTGAGTTTAGCTTCGAGTCAGACACTAATAAGAACAGGAAGGATGGATTACTTGGGGAAGACGGCCACAGCATGATTTTTAATCTTTCTGAAACATAACAAAAAAAAATGGATCCCAAATTTAAATATATGATAACCATTGTCAAAAAACTAGTTTATAAGTTATTCCTGGAAACAGAAGATGAACTTCTGGGGGACAAATTCCCTATTGATAAGATCTAGATTCTATCAGCTCCAATATGAGAAGAAGCAGAAGAAATGTATGACACACTTGGTAGATCAGAGAATCTTCAAATAGCTAATATTATTAATTTTTAAAGGACAACAGGCTAATTTGAGAATAACAAATTAGGAGCTGAATATGGTAGATTGGTATATTTTCTTTAAAAACAAATTACATTAATTTAGTTATCTTATGTAGGATTAGTGGGTAAATATATGGATGTACATTGGAGTGAGTTCCTTCTTACTGCCCTGAGTCTCAAAAGTCAAGTTTAAGTCATCAGGTTTGGTGTCAAGTGCCTTTAGCCACTGAGCACCTCTCCTGCTATTATAATTTATCCCCAATTTACTGTGTTTCAATACAAATGAATTATTTCACAAATATGTATGCCACAAGTTCTGTGGGCTTAGATAACTTTTATGTTCCAAGTCTAGAAGACCCACAGCAAGGTGTCCCTGGAGCTGAAATCTTTAGGAGCTCTTAGGGTGAGTGTAACTCTAATCTCATCTAATTTATTGGCAGAGTTTCAGGCAGTTGTTGAAATAAAGACCCCACTTCCTCATTGGCTGCTGGCCAGGGCTGATTCTCACCTTCTGGCACTTCTTATATTCTTGGCTACTGTCCCTTTCCTCCATCTTCAAAGGGAGCCGGGGCAGGCCAGTCTTCTCTTAATTCAAATATATCTGAGGCTCTCTGTGTTGAAATTCAACTCTGACATAACTTTGAGAAATTTCTATGCAGAAAGGCTTTATGATTAGATTTCAGTGCACACTGATATTCAAAATAATCTGTATAAACTTGAAGTTGATTATAACTCTCATCACAGTGAGATAATGAGTAATGTCTCTGTGCAAGAGGGCTCACATTACTGTCCCCATGAATACATCAGGAACAGAAAACTTGTGAGTCTACTTTAGAATTCTGCTTATTTTGAGAAGCTCAGTTGTTTCTGAGAGCAATCTGGGGCACATGAACTTGAGAATCTAAATCAGCTAATGTTCTGTCCAGGAAGGCTCACAATGAGAAACCTATGAATAGAACTAAAACTCAAAAGAATGCTGCCAAAAATAGAAAAAAAATCAGTTAAACAGAAACAAAAAAATTAAAATTTTAAAATACATAATTAAAAACAAAACTGCAGATAAAACAGGATAATAAGGAAATACTGCATTTTAGAAAACAAGTCATAATATGTTTGTGGTTTTGACAAAATCTCCAGTGGGGATGAAGCAAACAGCTATCTTCTAGTGAAATAATGAACAGTAGAAAGATGTTGAAATAAAATACTGTCCATATTGTCAAACAATATGTGATACTATATGATAAGGAACAACAGCCGTACAGAATAAGAAATCGTTGTGGAAACAATGTGCCCAGAATTACTAATGAGCAAGCCATAAAACACAGTAGAACTTTGTTAATTGGGTTAGAGCCCTGGAAATGAGGTAACAGGATTCAGAAGTGAATGTAAACTGAAACAAAATTATTTCACAAATGAATCAGAAAACTAGTGAAAGCATACAAGTAACAAAATAGCCTCATCATAGAAAGAAAAGCCAAAAGTAGTAAGCTGTAAAGGAATAGAGAGATTAAAAAATAATTGAGACAATAAGAAGGGTTACACATAAGCAGAGAAGGCAGAACACATAGATGGATGGATCCAGGCTTTTACATGGTCTTGTGAAAGGGAACTCAACCCCTACACAGAATGTAATCACTGAAAAGGTATAGCAAATTGAAAGGTCACACTGCTCTTATATCTGAGAACATTACTTAGAGCAGACCATGTTAACACATATTATAGGAAGTACTGGATTGTAAATGAAAGACACAAACAGAAAAGGACAATGATCATTACTAGGGAAACATAGACTTTTATCCATATTTTTGATAACAGTGATTTATGCAACAGCAATACAGAGTAATGGTTTACTTATTGAACTAAAATTAAACAATAATTAAAAGTGAAATAATCTTTGTAATACATCTGGAGTGAAGTAAATGCCACATTTTACAAATATTAGGAGGTGCCTAAGAAGGTGATAGGTAAATCACTCCACTGCCGCAGTCCTATGGGCTATGTTGTGTACAGTGTGAAATAAAACAGTTGATGCATGATGAGATTATCTTAATTCTATCATCCCCTTGTGGCCTTAGGAAGAGATACTTAAGTTAGATAAAGAGATGGGTACAGAATGTCTCAGAAGTTAGGGGCTGACTCAGTGAATTGTGCAAAGGAAATCATGAAATACACCTAGTATTAGCATAAGCATGCATACATACATTTCTCTCTCTCTCTCTCTCTCTCTCTCTCTCTCTCTCTCTCTCTCTCTCTCTCTCTCTCTCTCCCTCTCCCTCTCTCCCCCTCCCCCCTGCCAACTAAAAGGCACAAGCTTTAAGAAAGAATCATGACCTCTTGGCAGCCCATATAAGGTTTGGAAATATCATTTCACACTTAGGTCAGAGCTTCAAAGAGAAGAATAATGTTCCAGTTCTGAAGGAGGAGGCTGATGAACATGAATTCTAAATATCACAGAAGACTTGGGGTCATGTCAGAGAGCTGTAGAAACAATTGGGAAAGTTTCCACAAATTTACTTGAGTTTCAAATGAATGTTAATGGAGTCGAAGGTGTAGCCCAGGAGGAAAGTGCTTGCCTAGTAAGCATCAAGCCTTGCTCAGTCTCCAGAACCACAACAGATAATACCAATATCAATTATACCTTCAGTTCATCACCTTGGAAATGGATGCATAAAGAGAAGTATAATCAGTCAAACTTACTGACTTATCTATTAAGCTACATCACTGAAAAAACAAACAGGCAAGCAAAAACCATACTGAGAGAATATCTCTTTGTGGAGTAGTTTTTGCTGAATACAGGGGAAAATTTAATATCCCTGTTTTATGATTTCTTCTAAACCGAAGAGATCCAGGAATTGAACATCAGTCTTTGCAACATGCAGGAAGGACTCTCAGACATGAATGAAAGAAGAAGATCCCATAAACTATGATTGTGTCTATGTGTGTGCGTGTGTTTGTGTGTGTGCGTGCAAATGCATGTGTGTGCAAGTGCACACGTAATGTGTGGGTGCTATGTGTGTGCAGGTGCACATGTATGTAGATTAGAGAGTGATCTTTGGCTGTTCCACAGCTGTCTCTCACCCTTTTTATTTATTTTGAGATAGTGTACCACTGGCTGGGAACTCACCAAGTAAGCCAAGCTAGCTGGACAATGAGGCAGAGGGATTCTCCTATCTCGACTTCCCCAGATTCAGGAGTCGCTATGCTAAGCTTTTTTTCATGTTTTCAAACTTGCAAGGCAAGCACCTTTCAGATTGAGCTATCTCCCCAATCTCTGAAGTGTAACCTAGACACAACATTCATAAACATTCTGTTCAAATATGTTGATTCAGCCATATATTAGTTAGCAAGAAACACAACGAGTAAGTTGTAATGACTCCTGAGACTGGGTTACCAAATGTAGGCTCTTTGAAACTCCCAGAATTTTTATTGTTAAAAATGGAAGAATTGGAAAGAAATTAAAGAGGTGCTGGTAGCTTAGTAGAGGTAGGTTTGTGAAACAGTGCTATAATATAGGGCCCTCAATGGAGCACTGGCTTTCTTAAACCAGTGAGATACAATGGTTGTGTCTAATACCACACACTTGGATGATAAAAACAAAAACAAAAACAAAGCAATTGAGTAGTTGATAAGCAGCCAGAGTAGCTGCCTTTGGAAGCTGCTACAATTGGTGACACTGGAGTGAAGCAGAGTTATTTCTGAGACAGCAGGCAATGTTCCATTCCATGACCTGGGCAGTATTCACAAGGGTATTGACTTTATCATAAAGCACTTATTTAGATATCCTCATAGCAGGGTACTGCTGGCATTTGTTCTCTCTCTCTCCCTCTCTCTCTCTCTCTCTCTCTCTCTCTCTCTCTCTCTCTCTCTCTCTGTGTGTGTGTGTGTGTGTGTGTGTGTGAGTGTGTGTGTGTGTGTGTGTGTACAAACTTTGAGTAGCAGTGCCTTTCATTCCATGGGTCCATTATAGACAACAAATTGCTTTCATATCCTTACATGATTTCCAGAATTTAATGGCATTAAAAAGAAATCACTATTTTTCACTGTGTAATATAAAGAAATCACAGCAAAATTTGAAGTTACTTATCAAGTAATACTGGGTGCTGAGGCCTCCTCTGGGCTTCCTAAACCCTAGGTAGTTCATCTGTACACCCTGTCTACACAACCATCACTCAAGTATATACTACCACATGTGTAAAGCTTGATACTTATAAGCAAATTCTGTAGTGTGGCTTCTGTAGCTGTGCCAATTTCAAACATTCGTTCCAGTTACTGTTTTCATAGCATAAATACCTCACCTGCATCACTTCCTACTTTACAAACATCAGAAGGTATCCTACATGTGTGAGCGTGATGCTTTCCACAGGATGCTGGCATAGCACCTTTCATGATATCCACTGTGTACAGGGTAATTACTCTCTCATTATCAGCATCAATAAACCAACCTCATCTGGACAGAGATAATGACAAAAAATAATTATCTGACCTCTACTTTTCAAGTGTTTTTGTGTGTGAGGAAACTGACCAAGTAATCTTATGAAACTGGTAGCAAAATACTTCAAAGTAGAATTTTTCTGGAGTTTTGTCATAATAAATATTAATTTCATCATGTTAACTTTACTAGGGCCTAGTATATGCTAGATCATAGAAAAGAGAAGGTATTGCTTTTTAATACTAAGAAAATAAAAATGCTATGGTCATCTTTGCACCTAGGTGATAGTGATTTAAAAAAAATAGAATTCCAGGAAGAAAAAAAGCGTCTAAAGAATTAGTGTGAATTATTTTCCAAGAATTCCAAGTTTATTTCTTACATTAAACTTGACTATGCTTGTTTACCCAGTTAGTAAGTGTAGGAGGATTCCCAGAACTCTGCAGAGTCACGTAAGGCTCCCTGACTAGCTGGTTTTGGCAAGCTCGGCTTACACAATGTCTGTACAATACCTTGCTAAAGCAAGGAGTGAAGAAAACCTCCTTATATGCCTCCAATAGTGAAGGCCCATGATGACAACATTGTTAAAACTTACCATAAGCCTGCAGACATGTGACCTAGACCGAGATTTATTGCAACACATAATCTAACATTAATGGAAATTATTTTTCCAGAGGAGTTAATGACTCACAATACACAGGCAGCTAAGATGACATTTATTAATTTAGGATGCCTTTCTTTCTCCTCTACAATAACTTCTGCCATAATAATTTCAAAGAATATGTTAGATTGAACCTGAAAAATATTTTGTCCATTCTCAAGTATTAAAGATTTTTCAATCTAATTTGAGTGATGTGCATCTTATTTTTTACATTACCAATCAAGTCTTTAATATTCTAATTATTTTTAAAAAGGTGAAACACTGACACTAGGTTTACAAGATGACATAGTTGACTGCTGGCAATGCCCATGACAAATTCTTTCTCAGTAAGACTATATTTACATGAGGCAAGTGAGTTTGACCACACTGTATTATTTGGCCCCAAATATCCTTTCTTCACTCCATTTTGACTTGGCTTGGCCAATGAGGAAAACCACATCGTCCAAGTAGTATACCACAGTACTGGGAAAAGTCAAAAAATTACTAAGAGTTGTACAGAACAATGCTCCTGATAATCAGTAATTCACCTTGGGTCCTCATAGTGGTATAGATGGCAATACTTATATTTCTTTAATTCCTGAATCTATAAGCCCCAAATAAGGTGTTTTATTTAAACTGTCTAGATCAAATAATTAAAAGAATTTTTATCTAATAAAATGATATTTTGAAATGTAGATAGGTTTAAATGGACATAGAGTCATATAGAGTCACACATAATCATATAAGAAAGTGAATTGCATAGGGCATCATGGACAGAGGCAAGCAGATATCTGTGAGTTGGAAACCAGTCAGGTCTATATAGTGAGTGAGACACAGGTTAGGTGGGGCTACACAGTGAGGAGAGAGAGAGAGAGAGAGAGAGAGAGAGAGAGAGAGAGAGAGAGAG
>NW_021604660.1:765116-779769 GCF_004785775.1 Grammomys surdaster
GAGAGAGAGAGAGAGAGAGAGAGAGAGAGAGAGAGAGAGAGAGAGAGGTAATATTTTTCTGGTTTAAATGTTTCTGATATGAATTTTTCAATTTTATTATTTTTATGTGTATTGGTGCTGATTTGCCTAGATTCCTAGGAGTCCAAGAGGATGTGATATCCCCTGGAATTGGAGCTACACGTAGCTGTGAGCTGCCATGCAGGTCATGAGAATGAAAGCAAGGTTCTCTGGAAGATCAGCTCATGCTCTTCGACACTCAGCCACTGCTGTAGCCATTGATTTGAAATTTTAATGTCTAGGAACTGAAACTGTTCAACAAGTTTTAGAGGCATTACTGTTGTGTAAAATGTTTAACAAATAAAATATTCAAATAGTAATACATATCAAATGTCTTTTCAAACAACGAAGTATCCATATTTTTAGTTCTACTGATTGCTGTCCTATTTTATTTATGAAGTTTGCTGAAAATTATAAAGATGTATTTGCATCTAGATTTGGTCTGTCAGAAAAGAGTAAGTATCAAAATTCACTATGTTTGAAAAGCATCCTTTTGATATTTGACATTATATTTAATATTCTATTAAAATACAACTCCCTATATAATGAAAATGTTGTCTGTGATTGCTTTTAAAGCTAAAATCGTCACCTATATCTTGAATCCCTTACAGGTCTTAAAAAGATTTTATCCTAAAACAAAGAAAGCAATAAAATCACATTAGTATTACATATTCCTATTACACTCCACCTCCACCACAAACTTTAAAAAAAAGAAGAGAAAAGAAAAAGAAAAATCATTCTGGAGAGATGGCCCAGAGTCTAAGAAAACCTATACAAGCATGAAAATCTGAATTTGAATCCCTGATATCCACATAAAAAGCCAAACATCACTGTGCTCTTGTAAGCCCAGCATTGGAGGAAATAACAGACCTCACTGACTGACTAGCCTAGCCAATTAAAAAAAAAAAAAAAAGGAAACTTGCAGTTTTGTGAAGACTTTGCCTCAAAGAAATAAGATGGAGGATGATGCAAAACGATACCCAGCATCCTTCTCTGGACTCAGCATATGTGTGCCTACCACATACATACAAAACACACAGCACACACAAAACAATCAGACAAATTAGGTTGGTGGGGGAATATACATGCCATCAATTAGAAAAGGATAAGCTAAAAGAGTAAAGGCTTTGTTATATTGTCAAGTATTAATTAGTACTAAGGCCATGCCAACTGAGATACAAATAAAAGCACCCCCTACATTGACCTCCATGCTGATGGCAGCGGATAACTAGATTATGAAAAGTCAGGCTTCTTGGCATGCTCAGTAGGCAAAGAAGGAAGTCAGTTTGGTTTGCTTATTATAATTGAAAATAGAGTTTTCTCCCCACATGGTGTATGCTAAGCCTGATTTCTCCTCCCTCATCTCTACCCAGACCATGCCTGGTGCTCACCCATCCACTCCATGGCTTCTCTGTTTCTTCAAAAATCAGACAAATAAAAAGAAAAGGCAAGAATAAAATAAAATAATTTTAAAAAAAATAAGCAGAGGAAACACAAAGCAAAGCAAAACAAATGAAAAAATGAGAAAAGGCTGTATATGCTAATGAAGACATACACACATAAAGAGGGGGGAAGAAGAAAAGCCCTCATTAAAAAAAATCAGAAATCAGAAACCATAATGTATTATCAAATGACCAGTAAGGTAAAAAAAAAAAAAAGTGCACAGACATAGTATTCAGAAACAAAAATTCTCCAAATATACCATTGACATAGTTTTATGTTTGGCAATCTGCAGCTGGACAAGGGGTACCTCTTTTTTAGGTTAGGAGAAATTTCTTCTATGATTTTGTTGAAATATTTTCTGTGTCTTTGACCTCCCTAGATTCCTATCATTCATAGATTTGGCTGTTTCACACTCTCCAAGATTTTTTGATTGTTTTGTGTTTGGATTTGTCTTTTATATTTAGCATTTTCTTTGACCAAAGTATCTATGTGTTTTACCTTTTCCTTCAGTGTTTGAGAAGTGTTTCTACTTTCATATCTTGAACTCTTCATTATTTCATTACACTTCTTGTTTGTGTTTTAACAGACATCATTACAAGAATTCTTCATATCTGTTAGTATTCTGTCTAAACTCAACCTCCACAGTTACCTGGCAACAGCCAGGTATGCTCCTCTCCACAGTTACCTGGCAACAGCCAGGTAGGCCTGCCCACTATAAAAGGAGCTGCCTGCCCCCTCCTCACTCTCATGATCCCTTGATCCCTTGATCCCTTGCCTGCAGGTTCTCCCTCCCCCCTCCTCCTTTCCCTTCCCCTTCTCTCCACGTGGTCATGGCCAGCCTCCACTTCTCTCTTCTCCCTCTTTCTCTTCTCTCCACCATTCCTCCCGTTTCTCTCCCCACCCTCTGCCCTGAATAAACCCCCTCCCTTCGTGGAACCGTTTGGTCTGGTGTTGTCTGTCTAAGCTTCACACTGAAATCTTTCAATATCCTCTCTTTAGTCCCTTGAGCATAGTCATAAAAGCTACTTTGAAATCCTTATCCTATGTTTCAGTTATACCTTTTTAAGGGATACAGTAGTAGTGTTGCTGGGTTCCCTGGTGGAGACATATTATCTTTTAATGATTGTGTTTTTACATTGTTGTCTATGAATATGGAGTTGGTTTGATTGTGATTCAAGATGTTCCTATCTGGCCTTGTCTTTTTGAATGGGTGATCAGTTCTTTAGCTTCAACTATCCTCCTGGATCTTATGGAAGTGTAGATACTGTGGGTTTCCTGGTAGAAGGTGCATCTGTGGGCTAGAGAGTGGCAGAGGATGATAGAGGTACCCTAGCAAAAGCTGAGAAAGGCTTCAGACAAGAACTAAGGGGATCTTGTACATACCCAGAGCTGGAGTCCATAGTGGACTCGAGGTGTAGAAGGAAGGGGGATTCCATCAAGTAAGGTGCAGTAAGGCAAATCATTCTCTAGAGAGACAGGAATAAAAGTGCCAAAGGGACCGTGAGTCTGGACCAAGGGTTGAAGTCTCAGATGGGTGATGTTGAGGTGGGAGAGGGACACCTGTAAACAGCCTGTTACTATGTTAAAAGAGAATAGAGACATCTTAATGGAAGAACAGTGATTCACCTACTTGAGTCCCTGCTGGTATGGCAACTGAGGATCCCTGGTAAAAAGTATTTTCAGGTATTGGAGACTGACATCAACGAAAGGGGTTGGATTAAAAGGAGGTGCTGAGAGGGTGTACAGGAAGGAGGAACCCGGATCCCCTATAAGGTCTGCTGGAGTCCCCCAAGGAAGGAGAGCAGATGGAGGACCAGCCCTCCAATGGTCTGTTCCAGGGCTAGGGATGAGACTGGGGTAAATAAACTGTAGAACAGGATAAAGATTGAGATGGTCTGCCTACTTCCCAGACTGTTGCAGCCACCCAGAGGGCAACTTTCTACTATTTATCAATCTCAATTATAGCTTATGAAATAAATCATAGTAAAGTTTCTTCATTCTTTCCTTGACAAGGAAAGTGGGTTCATGTTTATTAGTAATTCTTGATGTTGCCACTAGATAAAAAAAATATATTTGTATCATAGAAAGTGTATACTCATGAGAGGCAGACCAGCCAGGGAAGACTTACAGTTACTTGAAGTTAGTAACTTAACATTGTGATTAGTGACAATTATGACCTGTCCTAAAGCATCAATCAGAGGAAGCTCAGTTTTTACATTACTGGTTTTGTTATTTTTTGTATAAATAGATGAACTCCATAACACCCTTGTTCTAGGAAATAAAACTAATTTACTAATATTTTAATGTTGCAAACACAGAGATTGCTGCCTGCACTCTGTGGTATGCTCACACACATACCTCAGCCAGTGGCTCATATACTCCCCAACATCAAAGTTCAAGAGTTCTTATAGGAAAATCTTTCAGGAAGATATTTATGCCAGGTCATACAAATGTTTTAGTATATCCTGGTTATTTATAGCACCTTTTCTTAGAATTTACTCAAGTAGAAATCCCTGCGTGGGTCATCTATTCTTTCCATACCTCTAGCAAGATGCAACCCCACATATCAAACAGATGACTGGTATTATCCCTAGCCTAATATATCCATGTATCTTGAAAGAAGTCCAAATATTTTGGCTTTACATATTTAACCCAATTCTTTCCAAAGTATTTGGAGAAAACCACTGTATCAGTTAGTATGGAGCAAAGGAGATAATTCTGTGTTCACTGGCATTTTCCTAAATGATTTATCATGTGGTAGCGTGGGAGGACTAAAAGTCAAGTGCAGTATATTAGCCACTCTCAGAGCTAGAGAAACTCGAGGTATTTTAGATGCTGGCATTCACATTTTGGAAGTGTTTGACTCCAGAAGGGAGACATCCAGCAGTAGAGATAATAGCCCTATTGACACAGATTTGTCAAATGTGTGTGCTGGCTGATAACTCTCCCATGTTTCACTTAGAACAAACTGTAAATGACCTTCCTTTGACTAGTATCAATGGCAAGCAGTAACATAAAAATCAAAGGAAGAAAATCTCTACTGTATTGATAGTCTTCTAGGGAAAAAGATGGTGGAAAGGTTAAGTACTGTCTAACCATTTTAGATTCTGTTATTTTTAGTGCTAACATAGACAGCCTGAATAATTATTGCAAAAAGGCACACTGATTACTTTATATTATATATTTCTTTCAGTGGGAATCAATTCTAATATCAAACCCATTGAAAAATAATAGGCAAAGATAGTTATTTAAGTAAGTTTAGTAGTTTAATTATGGTGAAGCCCTCTAAAACCATTTTGTACATTAATTTTTATTAAATTATTGGTTCATCAATTTTGTTCATTTTAAGATGTTCTTAACTGGTAAAAGAGTTTTCTATTTCCAAAGTGAGCACCCCATGCTACTTATTGAGAAAGAGGAGGAAATTGTGGGGGACTTACGTGACTTCCATTTTTAACATAAAGCTAAGATCATTAATACCACATTAATGGCAGCTTAAGAATACAAATATATATAAGAATAAAACCTTTGAGAAATTCATTCACTTATTGTAACATGACAGGATGATTCAGTGGCAAGAACAGACCTTAGCCCAAATGATGCTGGCAGCAAAGGATAGCTATCATTTTAAGGGATTAGGGAGAGGAGCAACACACTTGCATGCTTACTTTTTTCCATATAAGATTGGCTCTTAGATTGAATAGCAAAGTTGACTAGCAGGAGAAACACGGATTAAGCTATTTTGTTAAGTAGAGAATTCTTAGACATGAATCCAAAGACCTTACCCAGAACTGTGAAAGAATGACAAACATGACTCCACCCAAACTTAACGTGATTTTCAAAAGAGAGCATTAAAGGAAGTATAGAGAGAACAATGGTAAATTTGCAAAGCTAGTATTGTAAAGATGTATATCCAGGATGCATTAGTTGTCTAGTCTGCATGTTGAACTGTTCTATTATTTAACATCTTATAGCAAGAAACCAGGAGTTTCTGAAGGTCACTGATCTGCAAGTGGCTTCACTGAGTATGTGCCTCTGGCTAAAGGCTACAGGAAAGCTACTGACATCTGGCACTAGCATATGCTATCATGCTCATCCATTTAATTGTTGGCAGTCTCATTATCCTCTCCATGGACCATGTATTTGTCCTTATGAAATTAGCTCTTAGAAAGTAATAGAAAGAGGTAAGGGAACAATAATAATAATAATAATAATAATAGAGAATGATAAAAGGCAGTATCTCATACAATCTAATATGACAAGTGACACATCACTTCTGTAATATGTTGTTGCTTCTATTGGTCATACTAATCTTGAGACAACATAGAATGTAACACAAGAGAGTGAATTCCAGAAGGTTGGGTTGACTATCATACATAACATCGTAAGTACGCATAGTACGCATTAGGTTCAATAAGAAGCAAAAGGCCAAAATCGTCCAATAGTTCTTCAATAAAAATTATAAGTAAATAGATTTTAAAAGTACTTGAGGACACATCAGTACTGGTCATTACGATAATGAAAATTAAAATGGTCATGAGATACTATTTATGCTAACACTAGAATAACTATATTCAAAGATGGGCCAGATACAAATTCATAAATATTTGAAAAACCTGAGACCTTCATCCATTGGGGATGAGATGTAAAATGGTACACTTCCTCTAGAGAATAGCTTGGTAACTTCTAAAAGCTAAACATTGCCTTGTGACTCAGCAATTCTGATCCTGGCTAGTTCTCCAAAGAAATGAAAAAAATGTAGTCCAGTAGAGACATGTACCTTAGTGTTATTCATTTATGTATCATCTGGTTAGACATTGGTCAATGATTAGATACAGTAGCAGAAATTCTCATGGATACAATATAGTAATAGCCAACAAAAGAATGACTGCTCCATCCAGCACACTGATTGTGTGTCTGAGACCCCTGGTGCATATATAGCAGAGGTCTGCCTGGTCTGGCTTCAGTGGGAGAAGATGTGCTTAATTTTTGAGAGAATTGAGGCCCTAAGGAATGGAGAGGCCTACTGGGGGGAGCACCCTCTTGGAGACAAGGAGGAGAAAGAATGGGGTGAGAACTGTTGAAGGGGGTACTGAGAGGATGAGCAGCAACTAGAATGTAAATAATGAAAAATTAGAAAAAAAGAAGAAGAACAAAGAAAAAGGCCACTTCCCCTAGTTTGGCTTATACTACCACATACTTAATGCTTATATCAACAAAATGAATTATTTTACAAGTGTAACATGGTCTCCAAACTAATATCAAGGTATTCAAGGGGCTTTGGCAGCTCTAGATGAGAATCTACTTTTCTAACCTTCCCCTTCTAAAAGCTATGTGTACTGTGTGATTTGAACAAAACCATCAAAGCTGGCAAGGACAGGCTCAGTGCCTATTATTCGCATGCCCTTGATCCTTTCAAAGTAGTTATAACTCTCTGGACCCAACAGTTTCTTTACTTTCAAGGGATGACACAATTATATTAGACCTACACAGACAGCCTTGAATAATCTCTTCACCTGAAAGCCTTACCCACAGTAGCAAAGTCTTTGTACCTACGTGAGGGGGTTACAAGTATAAGGGTTGAGGTATGAGCATCTTGGGGGGGCTATATGTTCTGCTTACCATATCTTTTAGGAGAAATTTCTATAGGAAAGCAAACAGATAAACAAGGCTAAGTAATGAAAGCTGTGTCCTTGGTTATCTTGGGTAGGATGTGGCATACTTCATTGAAAGCAGATGCAAGAGAATTGTGCTGTGTAAAATCAATCTGGGATCATATTTACAAAATGCTGTATTTTACTTAAACTCCTTGAGTCGCATACTCATTGAATAAATTTTATGAAATAAAAAGAGTATTTTAAAATATTTTAGATGAATAAAACAAAATGAAGTATTTTATTGGCATGGTTGATATTACTAAATTGAATATTGATTAAAAAAAAAGCTCTAATTTGAGATTTTAACTTCTGGTTAATTTATTTCCTACCAATCATTGAATAAGTATTTTAGGACCATCAGTAATACCTTGTAGTTACATACAATGCCCCATTAACAGTTCTTAAATAGATTTGTATCGGTCTATCAGTTAACTAAAGTGAGAGAAACTATTGTGCACAGTGCAAGATTAAATAAATAAAGACTCAATAAAAAGGAAAAACAAAGACCTTTCTTTGAATCCCTCCAACATAGGAGTTTTGACTGGCAGACAGACATGCCCACATTGGATCTCAAAGTTCCTCCAACACAGGAACTTTGACCGGCAGACAGACATGCCCACATTGGATCTGAAAGTTTCATCCTATCATGTCCAAAACCCATGAATCATTACTAAGAACCATAAAATAATCCACCCATCAATTTTTCTTTTCTCATAAAGATCTGTGAATCTTGCCTTGTTTTAGACTTTCCTCTTCTTGTCACGTGCCATGACTCTGGAAATTCTGCCTTTTATAAATGCATAAAATAATATACATGTAGACTTAGTCACTCAAAAGACTATGCAGTTGAGATAGGTTTTGTTTGTTGAACATATTTGTTTTGGAAGTACTAAGAGTTTCTTTACCTTTTGCCCCTGTCTTTTTAATGACTCACTAATTTATTCTGATGTGTCTCAAAGTTATGAATGAGTCAGTTTGGCTGAATTGTGTGAATTGGTGGGTGGTACCACAGGAAGTCTGGTGCTGGCATTTTTAACTGTAGATGATAATGTCCTGCAGTGGTTATTCCCATGACGACATTCTGCTTTTCCTTACTGCCTTGAGATCTCTGGTAACTGGGGGTGTAATGTCTGTAGGTTAGTTTAAAATGAAGAGATCCAAAGAGACTGTGTTACTGCTTTCCAAAATCATTTATGAAAGCTTGTCAAAGCAATGAGGAGACAGAGGGCTCCATTGGGCACGCTCACATAACCTCACATTGAAATACAGGAATTTAAAAATCACTGCCTACTTTTCTAAATATTCTTGGTAAATAGGTGAGGCAAGTTTAACTACTTAGCAAACTTCCTTTTATTAGTTTTTCACTTCCAATATTTTAAACTGCTCTGTTGTTTTATCACTGAAGACATTTCAAAAATCCTTATCATTGCTGGTCACGTGATTCAGATTGTAGATTTCCTTTCTGATACTGTCAGAAAAAGAAATCAGGAGTGCAGAGACATTTCCTTAAGAATTGTAATTTTAGAGATTTTTATCAGTGTCTAAATCACACTAATTCTTTGTCAAGTAGGGGTTTGGGATAGAAACAATTTGCACCATAATCATAAATGATTAAAGATATATTTGTTCCCAATTAACTTGGCTTAATGCTCAGACCATGGATTCATTTGACCAGGCTTTGTTGAATTCATTCTTTTTGTGTTTTTTTTTAAACTTCAAAGTCCTTACCAAAGCATCTTTTATGTCTTAAAAAAAATAAAAATCCCAAATTTAATTACAGGTTAGAACAGTTTCTGTTGCCAAAATGACTTTGGAGTTCCATGTAATCAGAATCAGATAAAATGTATGCTCTGTATCCAACTTCAAGGGTGCCATTAAGATAAAGTCTGACATGAAGATTTTACTTTTGACCTGTTTCTCAGAGATTTCCTCCACAGCCCAGTATCATCTCACAAAGCAGCTCTGGTCTGCAGAAGAAATGAGCCCATGTAGAGGAAGTTATTTTTTTAAGAAAAAACAAAGGAAGCTGGGATCTAAACACATCTCTTTTATGGTGATATGATTCTTCTATGGAATTTACCTGTCGGAGACCAGTGCTTTATGCTGTAGGCTATTGTCAAATAGCTACTTATTATTTTGAAAACTGAAATTTCATTCATACATATTGTTGCACCTTGGAAACCAGTATAAGATGTGATAGCAAGAACTCTGATGGAAAGCAAGAAATATTAATACAGAAAACATTCAGTCTTTATTATGGATGAACCTCAATCACCCTATTCCAGAACTCAAGAGGTTAATAGTTAACAGTAAGTGAACTGAAAAGTCACTTCCATTTTTCAGAGGCCTGATCTCAACCAGGCCCATGCATGAAATCTTTTGTTTGTTTGTTAAAATGAGAAGCAAAGAGAACCATACAAAACACATCTTCCAGGTAAATCTTGTCATAGGTGAATAATTCTCCACTTCTCCACATCTAAGCTTTTGGTCAGGTAGAAAGACTAAGGACACACAACTTAGAGGCTGGCACTTAATTAAAAAGAAAGATGAATTCTAACATCAGGACAAATGTGGTAATACTCACTTTTCCCTGGTTTCTCCACACTCCCAGCGAAGTTGCCTCAAACATCTTTTTTCCAATTAGAAGCAACTAGTTTGCAGCAATTTCACTTTAAGTAAATGTCACTGTGTGGCATTTGATGGGGAAAATTCAGAAGCAAAAAAGCTAAAGGTCCTTGCTGACATATTTCCCTGACAGTATTTAGTATTTATTTGACAGCATTCCAGTTATCTTGGCATAAAAGCCACAAGTCTCTAAGACAGACCTCTAAGGAGAGAGGGAATGGTCACTGGATGAAGTAGAAGAATCACTTTTTTCCAGTGGTTCTAAAGTGAGAATTTTTCTTGCTGTGGGGTGTTCTGGCATTCATTACTGATCCTGTGCATGCTACAGTGTCTGGATCTGGACAGGACTTAGCAAATGCTGGGTGTGTGAAGAAATATGACTAGAGCAGGCTTTATTTGGGTCAGTCTGTCCTTGTTTTCTGGAAGAAGAGTTCCTTGTTTAAGAGGTAAACAAAGGTTAGGGACAGAGTTTTTCTTGAGCCAGGCTCTGTGTCTTTCTCCCCAGGCTTTCTACTGGCTTGTGAAAATCCTTCTGTTACCACCTTTTCTGACCATGTTTTCCAATTTTGTTTCTGTTCCACAAACACTGGGTAGATATAAAGCACCTAGAATAGTAAATCCTCTGATCAGAATATGTCTCATCTGACCCCCATTTTGGGTTCAATAACAGAACTCCAATCCCCATAGAATTTTAAAATTTGGGGTTACTAGAGCTAAATTTTTGTGATTTCTCTCTCCTGTGATTTATAATTTTTTATCTACTGGCACAAGTAAATATTCAATAGATATTTAATGAATTAGAAACTTTAGGAGTGTTCTGAAAGCTATCTGTGGAAAGATCTTTTAATACAATTATTATGTTAATTCTCACAAAGTCTAAGCCATTCAAAAAGTTCATTCAAATGTATCTGTGTTCTCAAACTGACAGTTAACTCATGTCCAATCAGACAATATTTTATTAATCTATAGAAGAAAGAGTTTCTTATACAAAATGACATAAGAATCAGAAAGAGGTGGCCTTTTCTGGCTGAAGTTAGCTGCCCACATGGATGTGACTTTGGAAAGGTTAAAAAGAGTAAAATCATTCATAAAGAAGCATTGCTTTTCCTTTTTATAATATATATATATATACATATATATATATATATATGTATGTGTCTGTGTGTGTGTGTGTGTTTATGTGTGTGTTTGTGTGTGTGTGTATATATACACATACATATATTCTTTCCAAATGTAAAATTTCTAGGATTGACAGGGAGTTGGGAAGATATTTTAGCAGTTAATAAAATTATTATTATTTAATATATAATGGTCACATCTTCAGCAGAAATTTTAGGTAAATTTTAAAATATAGTGACTAACCACAGAGAAGAGTAACTCAAAAAGAATACTCATTAAATAGGGTTTGAAAAAGACCTAAGCTCAAAACCTTAGAACCTGAGACTAGAAACAATCCTAAAAACTGGCTAGTCTAGCTCTTAGGTTTTAAAGTTGAGATAATTCTATTTCAAGGGAATAAACTGTTTCAGGATAAATTGCCAGTTGGTGTCTTAGTTGAGGCAATTGTCCAGGTTTATGACTTTTAATTCACTAACATTCACTTTTTCAGACAGACAAACTGACATGCAGAAGTGGTTAGGATTGAATTCTTCTTATAATGGTCAATTTAAAGTTATTTTTAGGCTAACCTTTGATGTTTAGAACTGCATTTAAACATAATTTATCCATGTTTATATGTCATCGTTTATTGTGTATTTCTTACTCAAAATTTATTACTTTTTAATTAAGTATAGGCATAATTAAGAAAACAGGAAAATAAAAAAGAATATAATTTATGTGATTACAATTTTTAGTTTTCACTTGGTACTTATATATGCTCACATATTTCCTGAATTTGTAATGATGAAGTAATACATTCTATTTTAAATTAGCATTATACCAAGACATTGTCATGTTATTACCTAATGCTCATAATTATTTCTTTAGCAAGTACATAATATTTCATTACTTACTTTGATATTTATCCAACCGTTTCCTTCTTGTTGAGCAATTAGGTCATTTCTAACATTACTATAAATAACACCACTGTGAAGATTCTTATGCACATTGCTTTCTTTTGCTGTTTTTCTTCAAACAACTTTTCTGTAAATACGAGTGTTACTCAATTTTAGCCTAGAGATGAATATTTGGAAGCTAATGTGGTTCATAGAGCATCTTGCTAAATTGAGTTCTAGTGTGGTTACATTGTAATAAATAAAGAACAAAGCCATGTGGGATTCTGTGACTGAAGAGCATAGCTCTGCTTGCACCTGAAGCAACTGAAAGTTACAGAGAAAGCATGGGGAAAACCTGCCTTGTGTGTAGAACAGTGTTTTCAGAAGCCTACAATAATTATTTATAAGGTATCCCTTCAAAGGCATCGATAGTGTTAATTTCTAATAATTCTATTTATCAGAACTTTTAAAGGAGTTAAGCTAGTAAAGATAAGGCAATTTTAGACTCAAGAAAGGTTAAAGCATTTAGAAGCCAAACCGTATGCAGTATCTACTTCATAGTACTAATTCTTACTATCCATTATAAACCCTCAAAGTGTAATGATTCTTCAGATTAACCTAGACAAGGAAGAGGCTGAGACCATGGGGCCATCGAGTAAAAGAAACTATAGAGAAGTGAACTGAATCCCTTGTGTACACTAATCATGAAAGGCCACATGTTTCCACAACTCCCGTAGGTAGGATGGCCAGGATTGCTGAGTCCTGCTGTTTAACTTGCTAACTTACAACAGTGCCATTCTGGTGTGGTTCTATCCCATCCATTTATTGCCAAGCTGCTTTGTCCTGGCCACTGTCTTTGGTGCATAGGAGTCACAGTCCCACCTAGTTCTCACAACTAGTGTGACTGGGTCCTCTAATTTGCATCCATGTTCTTCAAGTCTCAGAATGTTTTAAGTATTTTGCACAAAGCTGCATGTTCTGAGTTTTGCTGTGAAAAAGTAAGGTCTAGCCTGCTCTGAATGATGTCTATATGAAGTGTCTTTAGGTATAGCACCATCTCAGTAAAACACAATTCTGCTACAATAATGACAAGAGCTTTTCTCTGGTTTCCAAGTTACACTGTGATGTTTCTACTGAAACCACTTAAAATGCCTTTAGTCTTCCTCAAAATGTCAGTCACACTGAACTTTTACTCTACCCTTAGATATGTATCCAAGAAAGAACAAATAGGAATCACAATAGTGACCCAAAATGAACTCAGTAGTGATTTATGAAATGCTATAATATTTTTGTCCTCAGTTTTCATGGCTAACATGTACTAAAGTCACAAAAGATATTCCAAATCAGCACTTGTGTTGCCAGTGGATTCTCAACAATACTAATTCAGATTTAACAACCACCCTGATTCATCTCCTCAGGCTCAGATTTCACAAAAACAAAAGATGAAGTCTCATGCCTTTGGCTGAGATGTCTCTAAACATAATTCTTAAAAACTATCCAAACCCTATAATGTGGACGTGAAAACTTTGAAAAAAAGAAAAAAGAAAAAAGAACTGTGGCAGAAACCCATGTCTTGAATAAAGTAACCACAGATTTAATTATCTTTTTTTTCCTCTTCAAGTATTCAAAATAATTTTGCAGCAAGTCATTTAAAATTACTCTCAAGAATGTATGTAGGAATGATTGGGGGTGATCTTGGTAAAGTTGAAGAGTTGAAATATATCTTTCCTTCCACTGCTCCAAAAAATTCACAAAAAAAAAAGATTGGGTGAGTTTTAGAGTTCTTTAAAATTTAAATATTTCTACCACAAATGTAATCTCAAAGAGAAAATTCTTAAAATGTATAACTTGTGTGTTTCTAATGTATGTTTGTGGTTTTTACAATCTCATCCTGGTTGTGACTGATGAGGCCCCACCCCTTCCCGAAGGACCTCGGGCAGACAATGGAGGCAGCTGGAGACTGTGCTTTGCTTCAGTAAGGTAGCTTCCAAAAGGATACTCATGCTCCAGTAAATTACCTGTTCATGCATACAACTCTAATTAAAGATTGGGAGTCTCACACACACAAAGAGATGAGACTAGGGAGATGGCTCAGAGGTTAAAGGCATATCCTGCCCTCAGAGAAGACCAGAAGTTAGTTCCCATCAGCTACATCCTTCAGCTTCCAATTGTCTGAAATTCCCATTCTAGGGGATCTGACTCTCTCTTTTGGCCTCTGCAGGTACTGCATGCACCTGCACAAACCCCATAGAGATACACACAAGAATACACAATTAAATATAAAATAAAACTTTAAAAAATGGCATGAAGGTAAGAAAACATACTAGGAAGAAGGATTTCCAAAAAAGGAGGGAGATAAGAGAGGATAAGGGAATGAAAACAACTAAAAGTAGAGTGTGTGTGTCTTTGTGTGTGTCCTTATATGTGTGTCTTTGTGTATCTTTGTGTGTGTCTTTATTTGTGTATCTTTGTGTGTCTTTGTGTGTGTGTCTTTGTGTGCATGTCTCTGTGTGTGTCTTTGTGTGTGTGAGTGTCTGTGTGTATGTCTTTGTGTGTGTCTCCTTGTGTGTGTGTTTGTGCATGTGTGTTTGTGTGTCTCCTTGTGTGTGTGTTTGTGCATGTGTGTTTGTGTGTGTGTGTTTGTGTGTGTGTGAGTCTTTGTGTATGTGTATGTGTCTGTACAACAAATAAACACATAACTTTTAAAAATTCCACTCCAGAAACTCATAAGAAAACTATTTTAAATCTATAACAGGAAGAAAGGTCCTGACTGTAAACAAATCTAGAGTTTTTAACTACAAAGAGAAAATATATACTACATACCTAGCCCACCTTTCCACAGCTCATTGATAGTCTACACATCTATACAGTTTACAA
>NW_021604660.1:780169-806619 GCF_004785775.1 Grammomys surdaster
GAGAGAGAGAGAGAGAGAGAGAGAGAGAGAGAAGGAGGGAGGGAGGGAGGGAGGGAGGGAGAGGGAGAGGGAGAGGGAGAGGGAGAGGAAGAGGGAGAGGGAGAGACTTGTGAATAAAAATTTTTACAGGTAGCCTAGGTGGGAATTTTTTCTCATATTATTCTTGTTTCATGCAAATGAATCCTACTAGTCAGTTATTTCCATGAGTTGCACTTAGGCTCATTACCCTCTCAGTGTGCTCTGTGCCTCAAAGTTATTTCCATGCATAATGTCTTTGGGGCTGTACCTGCACCATAATCATTCACTGAAAGAGTGAATAGAACAAAGAGAAGATGTAGCTCTAATTGACCTTTCTTTTACATCATATTCACTCTCATTCCATAAACGTTCTCACTAGTCTTCCAGTTTGTATAGTTGCTGTCCTGTACGGTGATTCTCTTGGTGGCCAGAGCTTGAGTTCCAAGAAGAACTCAGAGCAGGAGAGCAGAGGTGGTGGATAGAAATGATTGAAATAATCATTTATAAATTTATAAATAATAATAATGAGGCAGCATGGTTAATGGTTCATTATATAACAAGGGAAGCCACCACTGCCCTGTGGTTCTGCCGTCTTGAAACTTTTGTGTTTCACACACACGTAGCAACAGGATGCCATCTCCTTTCTGTCCTACCCTAGAGGTAGAGGATCCACAAAACAGTAGTGTCTGTGTCCTGCCACAGTGGGTCACAGCTCACAGGCTGGCGGCTGAGGGTGGCTCCTCTGGTTATTCTTGGGCAAGGTGCCTCCTTGGGCCTTTCCTGGGCTGCATACCTATCTCATTGCTAAACTGTGTCTGGTTGGAAAGCCCACGCACATGCTCTTGTATGGTCAAAAAGAGAGACACCTCTTTAGTACAGAACTCACTCAAGGGCCGGCATGGGCACATGGCAGGCTGCTAGCCAAAATGTGCCCACTAAGCCCCCAACAAATGAATCATTGCCTGGGTGACTAGAGAGACAGATGTTTACTGTGGAACAGTAACAGAAAAGTCTGGGCTTTTTGCCATTTAAGAAGAAGAAAAAAAGGCACATGAACTTTCTTGTCCTGGACAGAGCTCGGAGAAGGTATAATGTTCACAACTCTGTCTTTGGAGGGACCCATTAGCAAAGGAGACTATATATACATGTATATGTGTATATGTGTACTTGCACATGTATATGATATATATGAATATATGTGTGTTTCTGTATGTACATATATGTGTCTTTTGTGTTATAAGAACAGATTTGATTCACTATAATGAAAATCTCGAATTTCTATTGTAATTTGCACTATACACTCAGACTGCTTTATTTAGTCTCTGCAGAAACATGCTTTCTCATTGAACTTAAAACAATGGTAAGCTGGGCTCGTCCTCTGCTTACTATCAGTTCTAGCTCTGTTCCTAGCTAGCTATGTGACTTCTAGCAAGTCTTCTGTCATCATTGTAACTAGGAAATGTTTGTACATGTTAAGGACTTAGGGCAGCACCTGCAATACATTAACTTCTCAATAAATGTTACTCAAAGAGTATTTGTTTGCTGATATTAGTTCTAAACTTTGGATGAAAATATAATTCTGTCCATAATGCTATAATCAAGGATCCCAAAGCATCTACAGTAGTATCATGATTAGTTTAGACGGGTTTATTTTCTCCTACAAATGTTCTCTGGGTAATAATACTGCAGATACTATCCTCTGGTCGCCTTTCCTTAAAACGTTAAGTCCCATGCTGTGCATTAACTTCCTTTTCTCTAGTGGCTCTTGGTAAAACACTGAAAGTTTCAGGACAATGGAAATTTAATATAGAAATGAAATGCGTTCTAGAGTGGAAATTGGGGAAAATTTTGTAGGAACTTGTTATTGATGTCCTATGGTACATCTGCTAAATTCAGTTCCAGAGAACTAGAGTAGGGAGTCAGATTGCATGATTTTCTTTGGGACCATCAGAATGCTTTCCCTTCACATACAATTTGCTGCTATTTCATTCTCCAGCAACACCTCCTCCCACTCCCCAAATTGTGTGATGATCCAGTGTTCAGGGTGCAGAGGCTCTCTGGCATCTTCTTTCAAGTATTCGGGAGGAAGGTGAGACCATCATACTATTTTCAGTGGTGCTGGAAACTTATCAGAAGTTTCCCACTGTGTTTTACAGTACAAGTGATTATCACATGAGAAAGTATAGTGTTGGCAAATGGAAAATTGACAGCTAGTATAAATTATATAGTTGGTGCTCATCACACCCTGAAAAGATATCTGAGAAAAAAAAGATGTTTTGAACTAGCCATAACACAAAATTCCGAAGCTGATTGCAGGACATTCCTAATATGATGTATAGTTTTCCAAATTCAAGGCTGAGTAATGAAGGGAGGAAAAGACAGAAAACTTTAGGAACTTACTTCATAAGGTGCTTATTTTTAGATGCTCTAAAATTACCTCAAGTCTTCATCTGAAATTGCCTTGTAAGGTCCTCTTCTTTAAAACTTCTCCTCGGATTATAAACCTCAAACTCGGTTATAGTGTAGATTGAAGAGGAGAGAGGTGGGAAGCAAGGTGGGGGAGTTACCCATATCTAAACATCCTTTGAACTAGAAGAAGAAATAAACAGGTGGGCGAGAGCTATGGTGGTAATAAGGAAGGTGCAATACTATATCTGTATGAAGACATCATGAAACCCATTTAGATGCAAATAAATAAATACATAAATAAACAAATAAATAATATTCCTTAATAAATTTGAATATTATAATATCTACCTGAAAGTTAAAAAATAGCATTTATTTATAACCTTAATTATTCAGTAAATGAGAAAAATCAACCAGATTGCAGAATAGAAAATACCAGTGTTCTTATTCTTCAATGGGAACACCAGGTCTACAATATACAACCGACTCTCCTGTGTGATAAATCCACCATGAAGTTAAGAGGATCCTACATCTCAGATAAAGTAGAATTAGTGACATCAAAGTCAGCAGGAAAATTGGTGATGTTCTTTTGGCAGAGCTCTTACTCTGACAGATACTTTGGAGGAGACTCTTACCTTCTCCCTGGAAGACCAAGAAAGACTAGAACATATGTTTGTAAATTCACCCTTTAAGGGGTAGATGGCCTCTCCAATGATTTCTGTCTTGCATTTCAAACAGGAGAGGATGCAAAGCTGGGAACTACAGAGAACGAAGGTGAAACTTTGAAGAAGCAAATTCTCAGTTCTCAGCTATTCCCTTGGAAAACAATGAGTCAGAGCAGAAAGCATCATCTGGGAATTCCAAGGGACTACCCAAGAGACAGTTCAATGTCCTACCTGTCTTGGAGCAGTGATTAGACTCTAGATGTGTTGGAACTGCTTAGAAGAAAGGAGAGCTGAGTATTTACTGCTCCGCCAGAGAACCAATGAGCTAGCAGATGGAAGCAGTCCAGTTTTGATATTGCTTTTCTAAAAGTAGGATGGAGGATTGCAGGGACTAGTGGTTAACAGCACTGGATGCTCTTTTAAAGGATCCAGGTTCAATTCCCAGCACACTCATAGCAGTTTACAGCTGTCTGTAACTCCAGTTCCAAAAGATATGATACCCTCTTCTGGCCTGTAACAGCACCAGGTATATATAAAGTATATTTTGCATGCAAAATAACTTACATACATATGGTAATAAAATAATATTAAAATATTTCACAAAATAAAAGATCAAGAAAAGAATAAAGACTATATCTGGCATTCCACCATCTTAAGGTGTTTCCTGGGTGATGTTTTCTGATTCACCTGACTTGTAGCACTAATAGGAGGAACTGTAAATGTGCAGGAGCCACTACCCAAGAAAACTTTCAATACAGCTTATGAAAAGGAATCCAGGTCAGTTTTCCTAGGTGGAATGGAAGAATGTGGCGTTTGTCCAGAAGTTTAATCTGGAGAGAAGGAAATTGTTAGATTGTTTTTGTCTCATATGCCTCGGACTATTGATAGGACCAAAAGTCGTCTGCGTAAGTAGGGATTTCTGAAAACGTAAAAGAGCAGTGAAGCTTTTAGATTTCATGAATAAACTGTAGTCAAGTAGGAAAAGAAATCATCCTAATATCTTTTCTCTGGGATATACGGCAGAAAGAAACAAATGGACTATGGTGATAATATTCTAGCTTCTAATGGAACTATCTGAGGGAGGGGTTTGCATATCCCCAGTCCCAGCATGCTAACAGGGACTGGCATAATCCAGGTACACTTTCTGAACTATGATAAGAAATAAAGATCCACCTTGTGTTGAGCCATTCCAAAGACCTTAATAGTATGGAAACACCAGCATGAGTAAAGTATTATGATTACATGAAAGAGAAATTGGGAAAATCCGTATGAGTATTTGCATGGATGATTTAGACACTATTCAGCTATAAAGAATGTTTGAGGCTCCCCCATGCCAGAGAATCTATAAAAAGACTGACTGGTGAGGATTTTTTTCTACAAAGTTAGCACATTTATGCTTGGAGGGGCAACTGTTTAGGGGGGGAGTTGTTTGCTCCTTTTAAACTCATGTATACCAATAAAAGCAATAGCGCTCAAGAAGAAACAAGAAAACTTTCTCAACCAAGGGAACACAACCCAACCTCTGTAACTGACTCAAAGAAAAAGAAGTAATAATTGATTTTCTTCTAATGTCTGGGACCCATCTAGCCGAGGTTCTTGGTACTAATGAAAGTGCCAGATATGACCTTCAATCTAAAGGTCAGCTTTAAATCCAATCATAAAGCAGTTGATTGCTCCCATAACATTTATGTCACCATTGTACAGCCAAACCAGTCATTGTTGTAGCTTGCAGGGCTCTCAGCTGTAAACTTTTCTCTTGTAACATACATAGGACCTTGAACACTGTGAAAACCAGCTAATGTGGATGAAGCATTCAGGTGAGTTCTAGATCAATTTCTCCATTTTCTATGACTTAAGTGTATCATGTCTTCAGCAATATGGTCTTATCTATAGATACATACTATTAAACCAACTCATAGCAATTTATCATTGTACTCATGGATTAATGCATTAGTTTATGATCATCAGAGATACATCTTTTTACAGTGGATGGTATCCCACAACTAACCAGAGTGCAGAGAAGAAAAGAATGTGGAATATTCACAGCTAACCAGAACATCTATATCACACCCCTTTCAACTATGGCTTGGGGATCCTGGCAGAAGAAGAGAGATGGAAAAATTGTAAGATCTGTAAGTGATGGATGACTATGAGAAAATGGTGTTTTCTGGGCACAGCGAAGAAGTCACATACATATTAACTGCATTTGAGACAGTATGAAGAAGGCAGCATTCCAGAATAGAGGGATGGGCACAAAGTCTCATCCTCAGATAAGGATATAATGAATATTGTAGCTGCTACGATAGGGAGAATCCATTTACTTTAAGAGTATGGCACCTGCTGGGTAGATCAATCTGCATGAAGGTCATAGTTGACAGAATGTATAGGCAGCATAAATTCTACTTGGTGGAGGAAAAAAGTAAGAGGATACAAAGTTGTATGATATCTTGGTTAGGGTTTCTATTGGTATAAGAAAAACACTATAATAAAAGGCAACTTGGACGTTGGGAAGGGTTTATTTCTTCTTACATCTTGTAAGAATTAAGGGGATAGAAAATGGAAGAGGAACTAAAGGCAAGAACCTGGAGGTAGGAAATGACACAGAGTCCACACAATAGTAACTTACTGGCTTGCTTCCTATGGGTTTCTCAGCCTGCTATCTTATAAAACCCAGGACTAGCATCTCAGGGGCGGGGAACTACCTATAGTAGTGCCACATAAATTGCTAGTGAAAAAAATGCTGTACAGTTTTGTACACAGGCAATTCTGGTGGGATATTTTCTAAAACAAGGTTACCTTTTCTCAAATGGCTCTAGCCTATGTCAAGTTGACATAAAACTACAGTACAGGTGAGTAAGGAAGGGGACATGAATCTGGGAGAGGAAGAAGAAACAAGGAATATGGATAAAATGCATTGTTCAAACTTCTCAAAAAGTAAGTTAAACACGGGGAGGGAGTAGACAGAGAATTAAAAAAAGAGAGATCTATAGGTTATCTGACAAAGAATTAAAAATAATCATTCGGAAATGCTATTCTAACTGTATAGAAATGTATTGAGATGTGTAGCCTACAGATATGATCAATTTTGGATTATGATTTTTTTTTTACTTTTAAGGTTTTAATAGTAAATAAAATAATGTGAAATAGAAGCAAAATAAGATGTGAAGAAAAGGGCGAGGGTACAGTGAGATAAGGAGAAATAATGCAAGAACAGAATGAGAATATAAATACAGAGCTATATTTAAGGAACCAAATCAAGAGCTTTATGCATGAAAAATAAGGAAGTAAATTGAAAGCTTACTAAATGAATTTAAATAGCAGACTTTTATAAAACAGAAAACTTATGAAATTTAATGAAAATTAATTTTGAATTATTCAACCAAAGAAAATATTAAAACAAGGAAAAGACAAAAATCTTTAAAAACCTGAAAAATTGAGTGTTATTTCCTTATTATTAATTACCATTAGTATAAAGATTAGCAAACTAATCAAGAATGTTACTGCCATCTTTTGAATATGTTTTCTACAAGAGACTTTCTTCAGATTTAATGACATCTATAGACTAAAAGTTAAGGGACTGAAAAATATACCCCATGGAAATGATAACTAAAAGAGATGCTCAAAACTTATACCTGACAAAACAGATTTTAAGCCAAAGCTATCACACAGAGAAGAAAACCATTACATAATCATATAAGTAAAATAACTAAGACACTAGAAATATAAATACATGAGCAAAACAAATATATAAAGCAACCTTTTGCATGAACAAAAAACAAACAAAAAACCAGGAATACAGCAATAAAAGGTGACTTAAATACCTCTATTTCACTAATGGATGAAGTAAATAATATGACTGCTAATTAAGCAGAGGACTTGACCAATACTGCGGACCAACTGAAGAAGAGACGTTCTTCTCCGACACTCAAGTAATACCTTGAGTATAGAATGCACATGAGCTTACAAACAAGTCTAAACCAAATTAAGAACATTTAAATATTAACAAATATCTGTTCTAACTACAGTGGAATAAAACTAGAAATCAATGACAGGAAGAAATTTGAAAAAGCCACAGATGTGTGGAAATTAAACAGTACAGTTTGAACAACCAGAGAGAAATCAAAACAACAAATTAGGAAATATCTTGACACAAATGGAAAAAAATACACAACAGACTTAGGCACAGAAGATGTAGTGATGACAGTCTTAAGAGTGACATTTCCAGTAGAAAATGCCTACAAAGAAGAGAAGAAAAAGATTAAGCAACCAATGGTATCCATCACAAAACTACATAAAAAAAAAAACAAATTACAATCACAGTTATCAAACGAAAGTTAATAATAAAGACTAGGGAAAAGGTGAGAGACACAAAGAATGTCATAAAGGAAAGGTGGTTCTTCTAAAAAAGAAAAGAAAACAATAAAATCACTAAAATATTTAGCTAAACCTTAAGACAAAAAGCAAAGAAGACTCAAATGAAATAAAAATATTCAAGAGGGGACATTTTAATTAAAGCTACAGAAATAAAAAATATTATGAGACCACAGGGAATAGTTGTCTGCCAATTGTTATAGTTTGAATAAAAATGTTCTGCATAGCCTCACATAACTGAATACTGTTCTGCAGTTAGTGGTGCTGTTTTGGAAGGTTATAGAACTTCTGAGAAGTAGAAACTTGGTGGTAGAAGAACATCACTAGGTGTCTACTTTGAGGCTGTATAACCTGGCCTCAACTCCAGTCTCTCTCCTTGTGCACATGTGGAATGTGATCAATCTGCTCCCTGACCACCAAGCAGTCCTCAGAATCCTGGTGCATTGCCACTGCATCCTGATGAACTGTATGCCCTTTAAACTGTAAGCCAAAATAACCTTCTTGTTCCCTAATCTCCTTTTTGTTAGGGTATTTCATCACAGCAACAGAAAAGTAAAGAATACACAAATGAATTTTTAAAAGCCTACAGGAAATGAATAAACATATAGCCTTATCAAAACCAAAGGATTAAGAAAGAGAAATTCAAAACAGATATACAACTAGTGATGAGAGTCAGATGGTAACCAAAATCTTCCCAAAAAGGAAAAATTTTGGACTAGATTATTTCTTTGAAAAACTGTGGTAAAAACATAACAATTTAACACTCATCTTTTTCAAATTCTTTCAGTAAACTGGAGAGGAAGAAAATGTTATTTCAGGAAGATATGACACTTTAGGAAAGCTGTATATACATAAAAACCCTGATTGATTTAGGGTATTAAACATCCTCAACAAAATAGAAACAAAGGGAGTTCAACCTAAAACTGGATATCGCTCAAGGATAATTAGATGCTTTAATATAAAGTTAATTCATCCTACACACAACTCATATCATTGGAAAACAGTGATTTAGATGTTCTCCCCCTCCTCCTCCCCCTCTTCCTTCCTATTATATGCCCTTTCCCCCTGTGCCTACATATTCTAGATAACACTTCTATGGACATTTCTTCTTCTTCCTGGGTGGAGGTGGGGGTAGGGGGAACATGGTAACCTTTCCTCTTTCAGTATCAGGTTACGTGTGTTTTTGTCATACAAAAACATCATTGTGTTAGGTATGATCTTTCTGTACCTGATTTGTTGATGAAAGAATATTGGTTTTTTATCAAAGGTTCTTTTTATATTTGTCTGTTTATTGTATACACTTTATTCTTTAGCCTGTTCTTAAGATGTATTATGTGTGTTGATATGTGAACATTAAACCATCCTGACATACCAAGGAGAAAACTTAATTGTTGAAAATGATTTATTTGATGTGTCATTGAATTTGTTTTGTTGTATTTTGAATAAGATTTCTACATAGATAGTTACCAGGAAAATTGTTCTAGTTTTCAGTTTCTGTTGTCTCTGTCTAGTTAGCACAACAGGGTAATTCTAGCCTTTCACAGCTAAATGGGCTCTCAATTGAATTTTTAAGAAAGAATCAGTATGTCTTCTTTGGAAGACTGGTAAGTTCCGAACTTTTCTCAACTGGGAGACCTTTAAATTACTAATTCAAGTTCATCATTTGTTTTTTATGTTATCTTGATTCTGTTTCTGGTTTGGTTATTGTTTGTGTGTGTTTGGTTTTGTTTCTTGTTTTTTGGGGGTGACTTTTGTTTTCTTCTGGTTTTCTGTTTTGCTTTTGAGACAAGATGTTACTGCATAGACCAGAACGGCCTCAAACTCACAAGAATCTATGTACCTCTGCTTACCTAGTTTTATAATTAAGGGTGTGTGCCACCACCCTCAACTGTGGTTCAGTCTTGAAAGGGTAATTGTGTCTAGGTTTTTCTCCCTTTCATATTTGTTTTCCAAGTTGATAGTAGATAATTTTCCATAATGATCACTTCTGAGACTTTGAGTTCCTTGTGGTAGAAGTTGTAACGTCTCCTTTCACATTTCTGGTTTGATCTCCGTTATTTAGTAAAGTCTTATCAGATTGTTTATCTTGTCAAAAAATCAACTTCATGCTTCACTGATTTTTAGTATTTAGTATTTTTGTATATTTCTGCTCTGATCTTTGCTATGTCTTTCTTAGTTTGAATTTTCTGTTTTGCTGAGTTCTTGGCATAGTAATTTTTAGATTGTGCATTTGAAACTGTCTTAGTTTTCTGTTGTGTCCACTCATTGCCGCATCTCTTAGTATCGCTTTTGCTGCAGTTCACAACCGTCAGTAGGTTTCCATTTCCATTTTTTTAATGAATTAAAATTTCTTCTCTTATTTTCTTAATGACTAGTTCATTGGTGAATGGCTTGCTTTGTCTCTACACATTTACATAATTCCTGTAATTCCTTTTGTAATTGCCTCTATTCTTGTCCATCATGATGAGATAGAATAAAGAAAACTTTCATCTTTAATATTTCTCCATTTTTCTTTATTGTCTAGTGTATTCTAGAAAAAGATCCATGAAATAATGAAAAGGGAATGTGTTCTGTCACTATTGAAAGGAAGATTCTGTAAATGACTAAAGCAACCTTGAACAAAAAGATCAAAGTTGTGAGTTCCACAACTTTTAAAGACATGCTACTGAAACAGAGGAACCTAAACAATACAGTATTTCAATAAAAGCAGCTACATAGCCAGTGTAACAGAATAAAGATCCAAAAACAAACCCATGTCTTATACAAGCAATTGTTTTCTTACAAAGGTGCTCAAAACATGTAAAGCTGTTGGGGTCACTGGACATTCACATGCAGATGACTAAAATTTGATTTGTATCCCTTACCCAGAACAAAAATGAGCTCAATACTACTAAGAAGCACAAAAAATATAGTGAAATGATGGATCCAAGCAATGATGTTCTAATGTTAGCCAAAGACAGGGAACTAAAGCCAATACTGGCATTGGATTACATCAAACTCAATAGCTTCTATAATGCATAAGAAGGAAGGCACATTTTATGAAATGGAAAAAAATTATTTGCCAACTGTTCATCTGACAGAGGATTAATATCCAGCATATATAAAGAACAAAAAAAGAACCTAGAAAGTTATGACAAAACCCCAAGTAAATCAACATAAAAATGGACAAATTATCTGGATAACAATTTCCCCAATGAATACAAATTAACAGCAAATAGACATGATGCTTAAAGAAATTAGCCATGAGAGAAATAAATATCAAAGCCATCATCTTATCCCAATTAAAATGACTGTGATTAAAAAATGAATAATTTACATATTTCACTTTTCTTATACATTCCTCTGTTGTTGGGAATTTAAGTCAGTTACACAGCTCAGCTATTATAAATAATGTCTTTTAACAATTAATGTGAAAGTGTCACTGTTTGCTTGAAGCACTTTAGATAAATACCCAAGAGCAGAATAGCGGTACAAAGATGCAAGGAAACATTTATATGTACAGAGCTGGTGCAAATGTAAGTCATTGTTGCCATTGTGGAGCAAAGAGTGTAGGGGTTCTTAAGATATTAAAATTAATGTACTACGAAACTGTCTGCTCTTGAGTATGGTTCCAAATGAAATGAGATCAACCAACCAGAGAGGTGCTTGAATACCATGTTATTTGTGAATCTAGTTCCTGCTGCTAATACGGATGGATATTGCTAAGGTGTCTAGCAACAAATGAATGAAGAAAATGTGATTTTTCAGCATGCTACTCGGGCTTCCAAAGCCACATGCAGGGGTATGAATTTAGTTCTGATTTTTGTGCTAAGTCATCAAACAATTATACCAGAATGCAAAGTGAAACATGTCTTCTCTCGAGACTCACATGAAAAAAATTGTTCAACTTTACGAACCATCAGAGAAATGCAAACATTGGGATTCCATCTTACCCCAGTCAGAATGGCAATCATTAAGAAAATAATAACGGTTAACACTGGCAGGGAGTTGAACAAAAGTGAAGGCTTCTACACAGATGCTGGGAATGTGAACTAGTAGATTCACTGTGGAAGTCAGTATGGAGGTTTCTCAAAATAACACATGACCGCGCTATACTGCTCTTGGGTATTTATCTAAAGTGCTTCAAGCAAACAGACACACTTTCACATTAATCGTTAAAAGACATTATTTATAATAGCTGAGTTGTGTAACCGACTTAAATCCCCAACAACAGAGAAATTTATAAGTATGTACACAATAGAACTTTTGTCAGCAATAAAGAATAATACAGTCATGTAGCCCGCAGGGGAATGAATGTAACGAGATAATTCTACTAAATGAATTTAGCCAATACTTTACATACTTGTGATTCTTAAATGATAGATAGATAGATAGATAGATAGATAGATAGATAGATAGATAGATAGATAGATAGATAGAGAGAGGTAGATAGATACTATATATATTAAATACATATATATGATATCTATATCTATCTATCTATATATCTATATCTATATCTATCTATCTATATATCTATATCTATCTATCTATATATCTATATCTATATCTATATCTATCTATCTATATATATATATACATATATATATGTATATATATATATATTTGAAACACAAAAGTAGAAATGAAATAGTTTAGGGAACAAAGAGTACTATTGAGAGGAGGGAGGGCAAGAAAGGAGAATGGCAATAATGAGGAGAAGTGTGATCATCATACAATATGCACAAATATGAAAATTCAAAAGCAAATTAATGCATACATATTTAAGAGATCACATTTCTGTAGCAGTTTTATATATGGTGCACACGCATATATGCTATTGTAAAATAGACTAGAACACATGTTAAATATTAATAGTGACTAGCTATGTATGATATGATGAGTGATTTCAATTTAATTATTTTTTATTTTTATTGTTTAGTTTTCATGAGATTGACTTCATTAGAATGTTTTCTCTAAAAACACTTCAAAAAATTTCCTCTCAAGAACCAAGATGTGTGTGTGTGTGTGTGTGTGTGTGTGTGTGCGTATCACCTTCTAAATTGTCAGTTTAAAACCTCTTGTCCATGGTTACTGTTTATTAAAACCATATTCCAGTCCCTCAGTACATGTGTATCCAAAGCTTCTGTGGTTTACAGCACATGATTTTTTCAGCTCCCACTTCCTGATCTCAATTTGAATTCCATTTTTACATTTTCCAATTCAGAACATCCCTTTCACTGAAAATTTTTAAAGTCTGGTGAAATGCTTTTCTGAACTTTTAGCTATCTATGGTGGCAGAGACAATACTACCCAGAATAGCCTATCTGTCAAATTATAACAAGTTTTAATAAAATGCAGATATTGTTTCTGTTGTGTTATACTGAAAAATTAAAAATGAAATTGCATATTTAATTTTTTAATAACCTTTAACATAAAGTAACCCATTCTTTAGTGTTTGATTAAAATAATCCTTTTCTAATATTTAAGGGTTCTAAGAAACTTGTGCCACAGTTAGAAAGAGACTTGGTAAATGACAAATTAGAAGCTATTACAATGGTGCTCAAACACTTTAAAATCTTCAGAGTTTTATTGTACTTCTTGGAATTCAGTAAGATTGCATAAACTTTACTTGACCCTACCTATATCTTCAAAATTCATTATGATTTTTCAGTGTTAAAAAACCCTAGAAGAAGTTTTACTCATAAAAATTATCAAACAATCAAGAGACGAAATAAAAGCAAAGAGTTGTTCCTTCCTTACATGGTCTCAAAGGCAAGATTCGATATATATTTGTCAGATATGTCTACACACGCACACACAAACACACACACACACTTCTACATACTTTGCACATAGTTCATATGAAGGACTTAGTAAATTTTATCAGGAACTTTCTAGATTGTCCTAAACTTGAATTTAATATATTAATATTAACATGTGAAAATTATTAAAGTTTTGCACTGATTCTATTTAATAAGTGCACTTTGAGACCAAACAAATACTACACATTTAATGTATAGCATCCCGTTTCATCCAAAACTATTTGTGAAAATATCATTATCCTCATTTTATAATAGAACATAGGAAGCTTAGGTATAGAAAACTGTTTACAAAAACTACCTTAGTTAGGCTAGTATATCAATAAGAATTAAATTCATAGTGAATAACTAAAATAACTATCACTATATTTATTTCTAGCAGAAGGCTTTGGGATCAATGTATGATTTACAATCAACATCCACTTAAAGTTTATCATTGTAATCAAAATACTTGGAGTTTTAAATATAATAAATAGAACTCTCTAATCATTTTAGTCATTTTTGAGAACATAAAAATTTATAGAAATGATTTTTGTATGGTCATGAAATGATTAGTAAGATCCATATTCCAGCACTTTTTATATAATACATCTTTTCTTGACACAAAGTCAAATAAAGCAGTTTTTTTAAATTTATTTTCCTTTGATGTTCAGAATTGAACTTACTCAGTACCTATGAGTTCAAAGTGCATCCTCTGCTATGGGCATATACCTCTAGTCCAATGAAGTTATTTTCTCTCTATTTTACAGATGAATTGGACACTATGGAAATTGTACTATTTGTCCAAAAGCCAACATTTTGATAAGTCACAGAGCGGTGTAGCTGTGTTTTTCAGCATATAACACTGATTCAAATACATTGCCTCCAAAGAGAGTAAATATTGAAGTGCATGATACTGTCTGAAGAAGATTAGTATCTCCTGTGCAATCATCTGGCTTAGACTGGCAATGTGGAAAGCAGGGCCCTTAAGGAGATGAAAACTTAGCACCAAAGAGAACAGTTCCTGTTTGTTAGAGAGAGGAGAACAGCAACACCAATAACAACAACACACAAAAACGTTTTAATCAAAGAAGAGAATCCTGTCAAAGAACATGAATTTATAGGCATGTTGTCTTAAAATAATAGTTTTAAACTATCTCCTGACACGAAAACATGATTGTAGACCTTTATAAAAGACATGCAAGATTCAAAGATAGAAGTAGAAACAAGAAAAAGAAAGACTTTTTTTTTTAAAAAAAAAAGAGATAATTTAAAATATTGAACCAGGAGTTTCAACATTTGGGAACATTTCTGGAAAGAAAGAGGAAACAAACCACAAAGTTCAGCATAGAGTTGAAGAGCCCAGCCCATGCTCAGCACGGTGCTAATAATGGATTCGGTAAGACATGTATGATATCCATCCCTAGAACGGAGTTGAAGGGTCCAGTACATGCTCAGATTGGTGGTGCTAATGGATTCTGTCAAGACAAGGATAGTGTCCATTCCCAGGCAGGTGGTCCTTGGCTGAATTAGAAAGCAGGCAGAGAAAGTCATGGCGAGCAAGCCAGTAAGTAGTATTCCTCCATGGTCTCTGCTTCTGTTTCTGCCTCTAATTTCCTCCTTGAGTTCCTGCCCTGACTTCTCATCTTCTCATCATGATGGGCTGTACCTTGTAAACCTGTTCCTAATTCCTAACCCTTTCTTTCCCTAGGTTGTGCTTGGCCGTGGTATTTACCACAGTGATAGCAAACTAATACAGACTGTTGAACTGAGTGTCGTGGTTACTTCTATTTAGGAAAAAAAAAAAAAGATTAAGTGCAGCAAGTAACGAATGTGGCCCAATTACAGAGAAAGAAATTCAATAGTTGAGCAGGGGTAGGGGGTTCTCTGTCTTTATCTAGAGCAGAGGAGCTGGGTGGTTGCAATTTTTTTTTTAATAGTAGCCCAGATTTACTGGCTGAGCTCTGCCTTTCCTGTGGAAGGAAAAGTTATTCCGCGCTCAGCATTAGCGTCAAAAGGCTGTAGATCCACGCCTGCTGGTTTCAATTAGCATGCCAGCCCCAATGGCATGTCCGGCAGCCGGTGTTTTATTAGGGCTTGGTCATCTTCTCCTCCGAGCCACGTGAATGGCCTGCGGTTCTACAAGCTTCCCTTGACCTTCCAATCCCTCTGGAGCTGTGTGACCGCTGGAAGCTGAAGCCACAGCTGTCTGCCTCTGGACTCCCCAAACCCAATCTGCTCTGAGATCTTCCCTTGGGACAGAGAGGGAAAGCGAGTTAATAGAGAGGTCTCTCCCTGACATCAACAAGTTATTTTAAAGCTTGAGTGTGTTTGAGCTCTGGGATGCATGCATGGCAGCCGCAGAGAGGTGAAAGGTGAGGGCCCTGGGGATCTTCTGCTGCTCTCAGCCAAGGGACCAGTTCTGGGCTAAAGGCAAACGGCAGTTTATGGGATTCAGAGAAGGGCAGGGATATTTAAAAGTCTGGCACGCGAGGCACAAGAGGAGTGAGCAGACCTGGAATTTAGCCTAAAGAAGAGAAGGTTGAGGGTGATTTAAAAAGGAACTGTAGAGCAGGAAATGTCATTATATCGGGAATGAGGACCAGATGTTCTCTGTGTCATCAGAGTACACAGCAGAGAGAATGACCTTACAGAAAAAGGCAGAACTTTGTGGCATTTGAACACCCAAATCGGACGCTCATGGTGACTGTGGAATTCTCCATCTGAAAGACCTTTGTCTTCTATGCAGATATGTATAGCTTTGCAGAAAGCATAGAGGGAATAGGAAACAGTCTGGGGGATCTTTTCTGAGTGCCCACTATATCACGGCAGAACGTTTGGAGAGGTTAGCAAGGGCTTTGTGGAAGCTTCAGGCACAAACCCAGGATGCCTGTGAATGTATGGGTCTGAATGACCGACATGATTGTATCTTTTCAGTTTCCCGGGATGTTTACAAACGTGTTGACGGCAGTGATAGGTGAAAGAGACAAGCCTTCAATGAGTCATTTCTGTTGTGACTTCACTGGAGACTAGAAGGTTGATTAGCTAAGGTTTTGATACCCATCCTCAGAAACTGGCCCAAATGCTGTTTTGACACTTAAGTGACAGAAAATAGGCACTTATTTTTTAGGCTTAAAGCTTTCCTTTTGTTTTCTTAAGTTCGATAACAAGTAAGATCTAAATGTATTTTTAAAAATTCGCTCATGTGCTCTAATACTAATTTTATACACCAGTCCTATAAAGCGTCTATTCAAAGATAGAAAAAAAAAATTCCCCACAGAACCTGGGAATGCCATCTCATAGAAATGTAAACAAACCAACTGCAAACTGCTCACTGCGATGTACTGCAGCCTGTCATTAGTTAGAATAAGTAGTTTTTAATTTGTATGCCTCATGCTTCTAATCAAAGCTAACTTAATTAGTAAAATGACCATGAGAAAAGGGGCTGATGTCTAATTACCACTGATTATGCCACTACTTACTGATTAATGACCTCAGTATGATAGCCTGGAATTCTGATAAAACTCATCCTTGTATCATTTAATCAACTAAATTGTGTTAAATTCAACAATGTGTTCTAATTTAAGGAAGTTTTTTTTTTTTATCCTCTATGACAAGGAAACCTGATATTCAGAGGAAAGCCAATCCAACAGATGCATAGCTGTGCAGCCTTAGCTGCATTTTCCGAGTTACATAGACGCTTTCTTTCCTGCTTGATGTGATAACTAAAGTTTCTCAGTGAGGTGACACATTCCCTTGTGGTCATCTTTTATGTGCTTGCAGCAACTCAAAAGTGCTGCACTTACCTATCAAGCAATTTTTTGAAAGTTTATTACTGTAAAGAGACACCATGACCATAACAACTCTTAGTTAAAAAACAAACCAAAAAATTTAATTGTGACTGGCTCACAGTTCAGATATTTTAGTCCATTATCTGGATGGCAAGAAGCATGGTAGCATGCTGGCAGACACGATGCCGGAGAAGAGTTGAGAGTTCTATATCTGGATCCATAGGCAACAGGAAGAGACTGCCACACAGGGCACAGCATGAGCATCTAAGACCTCAAGGTCTGTCCCCAATGCTCAATTCCTCCAACAAGGCCACAACTATTCCAGCAAGGTCACACTTCCTAGTAGTGCCACTCCCTATGGGCCTACTGGTGGTGGGGAACATTTTCATTCAAACTACCATGATAAAACAGCAAACTTCTTGAAAGGGAAGGGTTCACAGCTGTCTTATCCAATCTACTTCTTACAACCCTTTCAAACAAAGTTGAGTTGAAGGCTCTCTCAGAAGGTAGACACTTCTTCTAGTGGCTAGCACTCAGAAAGAGGAGTGTGAGGTGTGTGGAGAGGCTGATTAGCACTATAGTTTGTCAAAGATCACAGATACCAATAACCTGATAGTCACAGCGTTAGAAAGAAGCTATACTATACCCCCAAAGTACATGACCAGTACCCAAAGCCAGAACAAGAAACAGCATGTGGAGTGCTTTTTAAAGGACATTTAAAAATGACCGTTACATAATGAGTTCAAATACTTGAGTAAATGAATTGATAAATTCATGTTCCTCTGTATACATGTACATACATTCTCACACAAACCTCTCTTATTAGGCCACTGGTGACTGGTAGGTAAGGTTGTGATTTGGTAGAAGATAGGTAAGTCCACATGAAAACTTTGCCAAACAAAAGTGTAGTGACAGTAAATCTCTTACAGCTTAGTTTGTATTCAGGGTGAGCTTGGCATGATGCAAGATTGCCTTTTGTGTTCTAAGACATTAGCCTTTTGGTGCTGTGTACAGTAGAAGATAAAGACTGTCAAGGAACTGTGTGAAATGGAAAAGCAGTATGAATTTTTAAAAACTTGCTTGTTTGATGGTAGATGTACTGAGAAAGAATGGATAGGGTGCAAATGAGAAAGGAAAGATGGAGAAGAGATGACTTCAAAATTCCTGGCTTGGGACCAGGCTAGATACCATGTTTCTGAGCACTGCCCAGAGTCTGGGTGAAAACTCAGTGTGAGGGAGAAACAATGGCCTTCGTTTATACTGATCAGTCTAAGATGGTAACACATCTCCCCCTGCCCCTGAATACACAAAAATGATCTTAAGAAACACAAAGTTAGGCTTGAGACCCAGGCATATGGTAAACACATATGCCAGAAAGGTCGAGGAGAGCCTAACGTTGCTACGGGAGCTTTCTCACACTGTACTTCTGACCTGGGAATTCTGTATATCTAACGTTAGCACACTGAGCAAGGTATGAGCAGATTGCTGAAGAATAACACAGAAGGAAGGGAGATGGAAAGAGCGAAGAAATGTAGTCACGAAGAAACCTTACTTTTGTAATGCATCGCCGACTCTGTTTATGAGACTTTCCGTATAAACTTTGGTTTAGTTATTAGTTATATTGTAAAAGAAAAACAGACAGGACTATCTGTTATCAGGAGTGATAACGCTGCAAATCCTCTGTGAACATCATGTGGAGAATGTCTGGAAAGGGTAACTTCATGTAAATTATTCATAAATATCTATGATCAACACATAAATCAAGCACTAACTCATAGACTTAGAAAACACCCATGTGATTGCTTCAAACTGTTTTCAAAAGAACTATAAAAGTAGAAACAAATTTTTATCAAATGTGTGATTCTTATCAAAATTTTCCACTGACTTCAAGAAGAAAATAATTCCATGACCAGCTTAACACTAAATGTAAGACACAGACTGAAAATTGAATGCTTTCTTTTCTTTTAAACCACTCTGGTTTACTTTCTGTGTCTCCTGACAGGTGTAACTCTATAATCTTTTCATTCTATTTGGATAATTTCATTTGACAACTTTTAATCACTTACCACGTTTTGCAAAGTTTTAGCTACTTTAAAATAAATAGAACCAGAAAAATTCCAATTATTAAAAAGTGAGATATTGTAAGACTGTTCCTTGAATAGATTTTTTGATCACATTCTCCACAGCTTTAAAGTCGTTTGACAATTGAGGAGCAAGTATTTGGCTGGCCAGACTAGTTACAAGTCTAATGGGAAGCACGTGCTTCTTAAGAATTTCTAAGACTTCTAACCTTAAAATAAGTTAGATTTTTAGGGAGCTTCTGTTTTTCTTGGCTATGAAATACAAATTATATTTACTTCTGAAGGTTTGTCTGGGGTGTATTTCATAATACTGGGATATCTGTACTGTAGAATTATGGAAAGAATAAATATTTTACAAATTCCCAGAGAGCTTTAGAATATTTCAAGTTGGCATTTACGTTTTTCCCATGATTCATGGGTGATTCCATCAGTGGTTTCCTTTGCTGAAATTCCCACTAAGGGGCAACACAATGTTCGGGATTTGCTTCTGAGATTGAAGGCTTGTTAGGGAAACTAGAGTCCCTTCCTGATTATATGGGATTGATTACCACTGACTGGTGGGCACCAAGAGTGATGCTAAGCACCTGCGAACTTTAAAAGTTCCTACAAAGGACAAAATGTCAGCATCTCAGAAGATGCTTCCCACTGGAACTGAAAGTAAACACTGGACATTATGTAAACACGACATCAGTCCTGACTGATTTCCCATGGGGCTCCTCTGCATTCCTTGCTCTGTGAGAATACTCCACTGAAGAGACTCTTACCTTCATTGCATACTTTAAGATTCTTCTTCAAAGTGGCAAAATCTCAGTGGTGTCAGTGAATCTGGAAGAAGTTAAATAGCCTTGAATTTCAGTTACCTTTTTCTATGAGGGCAGCTGGGGTGTAAGGGAGTGGGATATTTCCCTAAGTGTGCCTTGGTTGGGTTCCTCCAACTCTAATAATAAAAACCAAGAATGCCACTTGACCAGACGAGTAGTCCAGATCAGCTTTATTAGAGCTGCTTTTAATTGTTTGTTTTGTTTTTGTTTTTGTTTTATTTCTAGCTTTCCGCCATCACAGTCTTTTGTCTTACTTTTCAGATCATTCAGAAGCTCAGCTAAGGAGGGGGTAAAGGATTTTATTCAATGGGCGATCACTTGTCTGATCAGTTTTTTTGTCTTACTTCTCATCTCAGATCATTCATAATGTAAGCTAAACTAAGCAAGGGGATAAACAATTTAAGCCTGTTGGAGCTTATGTGAGAGCTTGGCTTTGATACCTAGCCCTAAAATAAACAAAAAATAAAACAGGCAAAGGTATCAGTTCTCAGGTTTTTTACATCCTTACCTGTGACTTCTAGCCAACAGCCTCTTCATGGTTTCCATACCACAAACCTTGATGAAGTCTCCAGTGCATGTTGACTGTTGTGTGGGGTGCTGGTGTTTTTCAGGGGTGAGTTCATCCCCAGCTATAAAGCAACCCCAGCTTCCATTTAATCAAAGCTCAGCAGCACCAAGTCTGGCAAAGCCAAGGGGTAAAGGATTTGATCTGGGAGAAATTGATAAAAGGAGAATGAAGCCAAGCACCTAATTTTGATCAACTCAGTTCCAGTCCAAAAACTGAACATGGATAAAGACTCTAAAATGAAAAGGATCTGATGGATTACTTGGGCCATTATTGATAAAGAGGTCTATTCGAAGTTTCCTGTCTTTGAGAAAAATTTATACCCTTTTTATACTTTGAATTGTATCTGTACAATATTAAATGTTTTCCAAATAGTGGATACGGCCAAAATAAATATAGCTCTCCTTGAATCCACATGATTCCCTTTGTCGTCATAGTAATTTAGATTTGATTGAGAATGGCCCCATAGGCTCATGTGTTTGAATACTTGGACTCCAATTGGTGGAACTGTTTGGAAAGGATTTGGAGGTATGGCCTTGTTGAAGGAGGTGTGTCATTGGGAGCAGGCTTCCAGGTTTCAAAAGACTCTGATATGTTCCCTCTCTGCCTCCTACTTTCAGATCATGTTGTAAGCTGTCAGCTATTTCTGCGGTTATACATTTGCTCCACCATCATGGAACAAACCTTCAGAAATAGTAAGCGCAATTAAATGTTCTCTTTTACGGTTGTCACTCTCGTGGTGTTTGAGCACAGCAATAGAATCCTTAACAAATACATTCTTTATGCTCCGTCCTCTTCTACCCTCTCCCTTCTTGCCACCGTCCTTCCACGAATAGCAGCTGACAGTTCCAAATTACTTTCTCAACCCTGCCACTTAATTAATTATGAATCCTTATCTCCTTCTGAGTTCAAGTCCAAAACCTGCTGCTTGTACCTTTTCACTGGGCACAACATAAATTTTCCTTAAACAATAATAATAACTTGGAGGGTAAACTAAAAATAGACAAGATGAATTCTGACGCATTCTTACCCTTGGACCCAGAATTACGCAGAGAGAATATACTTTGAAAATATGCTGTCACTCAGCTGCTTCGCTCTATGTGGCACCCATACCATAACTTTGTCTGTGAGGCCAAACTATTCCAAATTTCTCTTTCATTCCCAATCTACTGCCAGGCCCATGCCTACCACAGACATATGTTCATCACCCCTAATAAGCTGGATAGTGTCTGTGTGCCAGGATTAGTTGTTTGTTTTCTCAGATATAATCTGTTCCAAGAAATATAATGATATTTTATTAATTTTTCAATAGTCAATGTATGGGCTATTCACAAATCATGCCAAAATAGTTTTAAAATGACACCATGGAAAAACATTAACCAAGCACTCAACTCAGCTGTTAAAGACAGAATTCAAACACAGTTTCAAGTACTCTCAGAAAAACAGTCTTTATCTGCTTATGACTGTGACTTATTTTGACTCTGCTAGAAAATTCTCAGGGTGGAAATTTCCTGAGCTGACAGCAGGTCATGCTGAATTGAAGCCATCACCCTGGGGGGAAGGCAGGAGTTAAAGAATGTAACTGGATTTATTTCTCATTAGTTATATATCCAAGAAAGCATCGAGGACTGCCTTTCTTATTGCTGAGTTTTAGAGACAGTGGATCAGTTTTTCCACTCAGTCTCTTTTAACAGGATAAGACCGGATACCCAAAATGAAGATCCAACTCACTGCATATTTTCCAGTCTTCTTTTTCCAACAGAAGAGCTTTATCTTTTCCTTCTCATGGTTCATTTTTCCAAATTCATATCGTCTTTTCCATGTCACAGTGTCAGGATGGTGAAGGCAGATATGCTGCAGCGTATGAATGGATCTCCAGCATGTCAGCCTGGCTAAGCGGCACGCAGGATTTTCCCAGGAAGGATGATGAAGGCAGGCTGACTCAGCCCATCTGTGCTGCCACTTCATCTCCCAACTCATTCTTATGAAAGCTGGGCTTTTCCTTTGCTACCTACAGAATCTCTTTTATTCATTGTTTACATTAAGGAACGTCTTGATAGATGAAGTTTTTACATGGATGGAGGACAGTGCATTTGATCGCATCCCTGAGATGAGGCCAGTAACTGAAGGTAAAAGAGATATTGTGTTTTTTAAAGTTATTTGTGTGTGTGTGTGTGTGTGTGTGTGTGTGTGTGTGTGTGTGTGTGACAGAGAGAGACAGACAGAGACAGAGACAGAGACAGAGAGAGACAGACAGAGAGACAGAGAGAGAACAGATTTACATGCTCTCCTTTATCTACAACAAGCCAACTTATAATGTAAAGAAAATCTCTTGTACATTTCTCCAGCATGCTTTTCTTTCATTGCTGTGACTCTAGTGGCTAAAGCTGAAGATATTCTGTACCTACAGAGAGCAGTAGACTAGAGCCCTGACTTTTGTTGAAGGGATCTGCCAACAGAATTCCCACAGACAGGAAGTGTGTGTGTACCTGCATGTATTTGTGCACACACAGATCTGTGAAACCACTAAACTTTCAGAATCTCTCCCCACAGCATAGACTATCTAATACTTGTGTTACTACTGTATGATAAGTTGTAAGGGTGGCAAAAACCATGAAATCAATTGAAATCAAATGAAATCAAATGAAAAACTTAGATTACTGCTAGGCAGAATTATGATAATGGAGAGGAAAGAAAGAAATGAGCAGACATTTCAGTATCCATTGCAAAGATTTTTCTCATGTTCTCTTTAGCATTCTAAAATTTAAGGCAAGATTAACTTATTTTAAAATGACTTCTTGGATTTTTGGGTAATAAATTTAACCCTGCTCCTTGCATAATGCTACTATTTGCCTTTGTATCCCTGAATGTGATGGAAACTCACAACCCAGTTTACAGGTTCAGAGACTTGAGAAGAACTTATTCTCATTAGTATAGATTTGATCTTCTGAAGGTAAGGATTACATTTGGTCACTTTTATCTTTTGCAGCAAATATTTGCTGTCATTGTATCCTTTGGATTACTGAAGACAATTTAGATAGTGTTTGATACAAGGACTCATTTTAATGGCTTTTAAATTAATCATAGACTCTTTTCTTGGGATTTGTTTTTAAATTTCTTCCACATATTGTCAGTTAAGAACAATGTGTTCTCCTAATTCCAGGAAATCGTGTTATGGCTGTCAAAAATGAGGGGTTGCATAATCAGTAACAGTAAATAGAATAATTCTTTGAAGCCATTCCTGCTGGAAGGTGTGTAGACTATCCACTGAAGAGTGCCAAAGAACACCTGCCAAGAAGTGAGCCCAGCAGTTGAAAGTCAGAGATAAATAAGGAAATGTGCTGTAGCTGTCTTGAAATCGTGAAATATTAGACTGGGAAGGCATTGTGAGAGTACACAGTGATCCCCTGTTTTGACAAAGTGTTCTGGAGAGAAAGGAGTTATCTCTGAGGATCCCACTTTCTCTTGAGATGTTTGTAAAATTACGTCAGGGAGAAGGGAAATGAGCCTTCTACTTCTCAAAGCAGTATGCAGAGGGTGCTCTATGCATTTGAGTAAAATGAGAATAAATACTGCAGTGAGGCTACTGAGCAATTGGTCTAGAAAACGAACGGCTATCATGTAGCAAAGCTTAAGAAAGGGTATTGCCTGGGGTTCTAATCTCCACAGTAAGTTCAGGGTACTAATAGACAAACTCTTGGAAAGGAGCAGGCTGTTAGATCCTTGCTTATGGTGACTGGGATGTGACCAGAGAAGGGTTTGGAGGCTTGTGACTAAAACTTAAATGACTATCCACGTTGGGAAAATGACTTGAGAGATATTATTGGAATGGTGTCAAATAGGGAAATAAGACTGATATCCAAACAAATCACCAGCTGGTCTTCTTGGAAACAGAAAACTAGATTCATGCCACAGGACAGAAACCAGGAGAAAAAGCTAAGAGCTGATGTTACAGAGTGAAACTTAATCAAATCCTTGGAAATAGAGTCATAATGACAATAAATTCCTTGAAGATGAGACAAGCACACTGTGGTACAGAATGACCTCACATCCAACTACCTATTTCCCCTTAATGTCCCAGTGATAGCAAATTTGATGCTCAGCAGACATATTGCATTCTAGGAAAAACTTCTCTAGCTAGTTATAGCCATAAAACCACTTGCTAGAAAAGGTACTGTATCAAAGTGTTCAAGGATATTTCTAGGAAATAAACTTTAAAGAACATATGCTGGACAAACACTATATCATCATTTTAAGTTATGTCTATTTGGATGGCTCATGATCCAGTACCTATTCTTGGTCTTTAGTTTCATGCCAGAGTAAGTGGACTAGACAATGTATAGGAGCTAGGGTTCTATATGGACTTCATGAGGCTTTTATACTAATTGTTCACCTTTGATTTGCTCTTTATGAGTAAAAACTGCCATTCATTCCAAGCCATCAATATTTGACTTCTTGTCTCTACTACAAAAGAGTCCACCTGGCTTAAGCAATTGTAATTATCTTTTATGTTCTTGCTAAGAAATGGATAAAATTAATTATAATAATGATCATATATATCTCAATGTAATATTGATAAGCATTGTTACTAACTCATAATATTAAGCACTGATTAGCCCGTTAAAGAACTTGAAAGTTTTCATAGGTGTTGGATCACTGTAAAAACAGAATATGCTTATGATGTAATGATGATTTCCATTTAGTCTACTGAATTAGTGGCTATTTTCATATAATTTAAAAATAATGAAAAACCTATCTTAATCCTCTGAATTTTGAGAGAAAAAAAAACTAATATAAGGTCATGACAAAACTGAAAAAGAAAATTCGAAGTACTCTCTAATTTGTTGTAAAACTAAAACTAGCCTCTAACCATGATGGCTTTCAGTGAGATCTGTTCTACTCTGCTGTGACATCAGTATTTCCAGCTGAAAAAGTGCCTGCAGGACAGGAACTACTGTTTGGTACATGTTGAAGTACATACTCATAAAAATAATGAGGAGCATATACATTTTTAAATTTTATTCCAACAAATTTATTTCAATTCATAAAATCCATTCAATCTGCATTCTTGAATTGGGATTTTAAAAGACAACACTACATTGCACGCTAATATTTCAAATATTATCACTTTTGAGCTAAATAGCTAAATGAAAATAAAATACCCATGGCATTATAGAAATCTACAAAAGCGGGTTCAAAGTATGTACAGATATGGCTTTTATAAGTTACGACACTTTTGAAGGGAAATAAAATTATAAAAATCAGAGGTGATACAATTCTGTTTTTAGTTAGGAGGTTAATAATATTTGACCTCCCTTAATTAAACCTCCTTTAAGGAGGTTTAGTATCTAACCAAGCTAAATAATATTTTAATAACAAATTTTAATTGCAAAATGACTGAGGAAATAGTAATCCTAATAAATGAAGTGCCAAATATGTCCCTGTATTGTTTTACCTATGGCATGTTGATATATATTCTTATCTATTTTTCAATATTTCAACATCAATTGCTAAAGCAGAGATATAACAATCTTTTTTATGTCATGGTAACTAAGATTTATCTCTTGTTACTGATAGTTTATAAATGATTATTTTACATCTCTAACTCATCTCGGCAGTATGTTTTACATGTTTAGGGGTGTAGTTACATGTAAGTAAACTTCCATTTGGTTTATTTCAAATGTGAATTAGGTGTTTTAATGACACTTGGAGATGCTGTTTTTGTTCCTGAATGTCATACCCACAACCTGCAGTAACAATAACCTTGTTGTGTTGATATATATACGTGTGATGTGATATCACCGATATCAATATGATTAATGTTAGTGCTTCCTATTAACTCAGCTCTAAGATCCTGAACACTGTCCTGAATAGCACATAAGCAGGCCTATTGCAGACCTAACAATGAGTATGGGCAAAGACATTTTCTGGCCACTGTGAGGCATCCAGTTT
>NW_021604660.1:807019-842594 GCF_004785775.1 Grammomys surdaster
AGGAAGGGAGGGAGGAAGGGAGGGAGGGGTCAGGGGGGTAGAGACAGAGAAGGAAAGACAGAGAGGTATCCACAGAGGTCAGAAAAAAGGCACTGAATCCCTTGGAACCAGAGCTATAGGCACATGTCAGTTGGCTGATGTAGGTAGTGAGTTCTGAATGAGGGATAAGTCCTTTTAACTACTGGCCCATATCGGCAGTCTCAAAATTAGTTATATTTAATGAGTTTCAGCCTTTCAACATCTAAAGAGGATTCCTTTCCTGACATTACCCCCCATGTGTTTTCTTTCTTGTTTCTTCTTTTAATATCTTTTGCTTCTCAAGTTTGAGGTGACTTAGTAAGCTATAGAAGCTATGATGCTGCCTGACAAGACACACAGAAGTGCCATCACAGGGATGCAGCACTGAATAAAAAGAATGAGCTCTTAGCCTTAAGAGCCTTATATTCCAATAAAGGAACTAGATTATAAACTCATAGAAGTTTTCTGAAATTTGATAAGTTCTAACAGAAAATAAGTTTCATTAACATGGTTTATTTATCATGCTTTAATTGTACCTTGTGCCCATCTCAGCTCCATCACCTTTAATTTATTTTTCTTCTGTTTTTCACTTGAGATATTAAGTCATGTTATAGTATACTAGAGCAAAGAATATAAAGAAATATCTACTAGCTTCATCTTTGGCTTGCTTGATTTTCAGATATGTGATCTCAAACTCCTTAGACATTTCGACGTTCACATCCGTAGTTAGGGTGTTGGAAGTTTGTGTGTTCAAGTCTTGAAGACATCATTATCTAGATTGAGCATTGCTATGGATCTCAAGAGGTAGGGCTTCATGGACAACCTTAGGTCATAGGCATCATGTCCTCAAAAGTGATGGTGGGGTCCCTGACGGTATTCCCATCCTTCTGGGCTTGAGACATGACCATCTACTCCAGAATGAACCCCAGCATGATGTTCTATCTTTGTGTACAAATAATTGAGACCACACAGTTCTTGGGCTTGAACTGAAGGTATTTGGTTAGAGTAACAGGAAGTTGACTAATTTCCTTATTTATTAACAATGGTGATGGCAGTCATACAAGGAGGAAATGATATGTGAGGTATTCATTCACATTTGCTTGTAATTCTGTGTTTGCAATGCTCTCAGTTCTCATACCCTCCACAAATCCAATCTTCCGTTCTTCTGGTTCTTCTGTTTGCAAGAGGTTGACCCTCAAGGAATGCATGTGGGCATCTATGTCAGCTCAGCCAATAGACACACTGTAAAAGATTGAAGGATATCATAAAAGAAAGTCATAATATGTCTTCCTTTTTTCATTCCATACTCTACAGGTATATTTAGTAATAGCCACATCCATTCAAAACAAAAGCTTCTGCCAACTATTCTCTTTTGCTAGATTTCTCCAGGGTCTCTCTGACTCAAAGGGGCATTCGGGGGCGGGGGGGTTCGTTTGGTCCTAGGAGTAATGTATTTTCCCAGTGAAATTTGCCTATGTGTAAACGCTAATGAGTCATCTTTCATTAAAATCTCTTGACAAACTGTGATGGGAAGCTATATATCCCATGAGGATTCTCAACTTCATAGTTCTTGGTAACAAGTATAGACAGATGGGATAAATAGATGCTTAACATGGTTCTATGAAATCATTTTGTGATGTCACTTGATGAGTATGTGGTCTTCATGGAGAAATACAGCAGGCTTGTATCATAAGTCCTCAGTTTATTGCCAATGCCAGAGTGGGGTGGAAGAAAAGATTTCAAATGGCTTTGTATTTTGTTGTTATTATTGTTATTTATAAAATACTAATTCAAAAAAAATAGGATTGGATAACTGTTTATGACTAGGCTGAGGAGCTTCAAGAAAGACAGAGGATTAGTACAGATACACACACACACACACACACCACACATAATCAAAGCTCTGGTGGAGACCATGAAATCTCTTGTTATGGCCTTGAGCGGTTCCTTCTGTCTGGTCATTACAAGGCATAGATGGTTGAATATTGAACCACTGTGCAATTGTACAAATGGTGCCATATTGTGGGAAATATTAAAAAAGAATCCATGCTATTGCCAGCATTGCACCGGTGGGCTAGCCGGCCAGGCACTGGTGGGCAATGGCCGGCCTATTCTCATCTCATGGAGACTCTCTGATCGCCTGTTGTGGGAAACATGAAAAAAGCGGCACCATCCTGTGCTAACTCAGGCTACTCCCTGGCCCCTGTGGTCTCTGTCTTGTGGAGACTCAGTGCTCCAAAATCTCTTTACCCAGCTTGCTAAGTTCCCACTGGAGAGTCGCCACCGTGCCAAAACCATGCTTCAAAACTCCCACAGCCTTTGTGGTACACATTGGCAAACTCACGCTTTGCCACCATACGTTTCTCTCTGGAACCCAGTCAAGCCACCATGTGAAAAAAAACACCACACAAATTTAGTTCAGAAACAATGGTTTCTCAATCGCTGGGCACAACAACTAGAATCCTAATCTTGTAAGCCACATTAAATCTAAATCCTCTGGTGGCGAATACACTGGATTTGCCATTGAAACCAGGAGACACTTGTGGCTACATCTTGTCCTCTCAATATCCTTGTCCAAAAGCCCCTATCTCTCTCTTGCCTACTCTCTTTCTCTATCCAACCCGGAAGTCCGGCCTACTCGCCCAGTGATTGGCTCCTTTATTCATTAGGGGATGGTTCACAAGAAGTCACCTGAGTAAGTGACTCATTCAAGACAGCCCCTCTTGGGAAAGTAGAATTAACATCAAAATACAAACAACACCAGGATTATCCACAACAGCACCACATTTTAAGCAAACAACATGAAGAAGGTCCTATAAAAATGTTAAGGTTTAAAGGTATGAACTTGAGTCCCCAAATCATTCCAAGGTCATCCCTTGTGAAGAAACAGACTTTCTCCCCCTGTTTGAGAAACATAATCTTTCTATGCTAAAAGACTTTTAAATGACTTCATTTAGATTTTTAACTTAAAGATACACAAGTTCTCGGGGACATAGTACTCTCTGTCATTGCTTTGCTACTCGTAATTAAAAGCTACATCTCAACATTCTTCACGTAGAGAACTCTCAAACCTATTTCAGAAGATACAAAATATGTGTCGTGGACCCTTCAGATCTGTTAAAATTACCCAGTTGGGAGCCTGTTGATCTGTGTGATAACATTGTCGAAAGAGTGTTATAGTTACTAAAGCAACTAGGATATTGAAGAATGTACTCCCTGGTATTTTGAATTTAGTGTGCAGATCAAAGCAGCTTTCAGTATCTCTAAAAATTTTCTATTGTTGGCCACTGAAGCCTGGATCTAAGGAAAGCCACCAGTTCATAATATCACAATACTAGAGTGTCTTTACTCTAATGTGAAGGAAGGAACACAAAAACTTAGAGAATCGAGTGTCTAGGAGTATATTTACCACAGAATCTACAACCCTCCTTCTATTCCTGTGATACACTGAAGGAAGTAAAACAAATTTGAAAAGGCAAAGACCTTTGTGATGCTTGACCCTAAGAGAAATGGTGGTTGCAGTTATTGTAATTAGCCATAGAGATGGAGTAACTCTTGAGCTTTCAGACCCATAGGAATCTGCGCCTGTGGCTAATTAACGTGTTCCCAGTTATACAATAGAGTGGATGAGTAGCAACAGGTAAAAGTTAATCTCTACAATGGGGAAAGTGTATGTCAGGAAAATGAGAATCTGATCTGAGTCAAGGGAAGGATTTATGACTAATGACCTCTCATTCAGCTTCCAGTCAGCCTCTGGGAAGGCAGTTAAATGATGTTAGAGAATCCTCACCTAATGTAGCTGCTCCTCCAGAGCCCAGAGCTTGGCTTGGGAAATTCATGCAGCCTCAGCTTCCAACAACAGCATCTTTTCACTGTGTCTAGAACAAAAGTTTAACCAATTATGGGCACTGCTACATAAAGCCTTGCACAGAGAGATACAAAGAAGCCTAGGACAAAGCAGGTGTCCATTTCATGGGAAGCAACTCAGGAGCAGTAGTGGCCACACTGTGAAGACAGCTAATGCTGAGAGAAGAGAATTTTTTGTTTGTTTGTTTGTTTTTGTTACACACAGTGCATTAACAAAACTCTATTGTTTTCATGTGAGTTTGCAAACACACTATTGAGAATGCAAAACTAAAACACTGATCATATCCAAAGGCAAGACTATTGAGAATGCAAAACTAAAACACTGATCGTAACCAAAGGCAAGATTAAACAGAAATACTTAGCAATAACTTTCACAGGAATTTTAAAAAGCAGCAGCATGTCAACAAGAGACACAGAATAAGATTTGAACTAAAGAAAGACTTGTTGTGAACAGGTTAATTTTTTCTAAATTCATTGGCTGGTGGAATGCTGTCCAAGCAAAATCCAGTAGCATTCTAAATGCCACTGAACAAATGAATATCCTTTGATCAACTCAGCACTGTGATTTTGACTAAGATACTCATGACAAGAGACTGAGTATAAGAGAAAAGAAACAGCATTTATTTAATGTAAGTTTATACATGATGGGAACTTTGGAATAAACACCTAAAAAAAATAGAGAAAACTGATTTTAAAAATTTTCATTCCTTTATTTTTCATTTATTATGTGTGTAAGTGTTTTGCCTGAATTTCTGTATGTATGTGCAACACATGCAGTTAGACTTCTGAATCACTGTCTATAAAAATCAGTTTTTCTGTGGCTGGAGAGATGGCTCAATAGTTAAGTCTAATTGGAAGACAGAATGGTATGATTGAATGGAAGATCACAGCAAAATCTGTGTGTTTAGACCTTTTTCAGGGTCACTGAGTGACATTCCTCCTTTCTAGGTATAGAGAAGTCTTCCCTGGAAAAAGGGTTTAGAATCTACTTCAGAGGTTTTTTTTTTTTTTAATGTACACACATACACGAATTGGTATAAATTTGCTGTTGATTGTATTGGGTTTCAAATAAATATTTTAATATAAGTTTATAACATTCTTTGAGTATATTTTTCTCTATGTCCCCTCACCTTCCATTTTTCAATTGCTTCCCTTTCACACACCCACAAGGTTCTTTATGACCCTCTTCAGGGCAGAACAATGGATGGAAGTCAAGACTGTTTGGTTTCTGCTACTGTCTTTCCAAAGCCAAGATGCATTCGGAATGTCATCCCTATCACAATCATAGATGTTCTGGTGGAGACAGTGGCCGCCTGTCTCACTCTCCCTTTTGACTAGTTGCTCCTTTCTCAGAAGCTAGTGAACATAGGTAACAACTCAGGTCCCACCAGACATAGAGGGATGGCATAGCACAATGTCATGGACCCGAATCACTGGAGGCATGTTTCATGAGCAGATGGTGTGTGTGCGTGTGTGTGTAGGGCATATACCCAGAGACAGAGACTTCATAACACGATTTAAGACACTGTATTTCTCCAGCATTATCTTATCTAACACAGGAAACCCAAATGCTGCCACATATCAGTTTCTTCATATTTCTGTTACTGTGATGAAGCTAACAATCAGTAATCAAGCTTTAAGAAGGTGGGATGTTGCTTTGCCTGTTCAAGTTTAAAGATAAAATGCATATTTTAATGTTGTCTGTGAGCAAGAATGTGGAATTCAGAGCTCGTCCTGTTATTGGTAAAATGATAAACTAGCTCCAGTTTATATATCCTCCAGTTTGGGAGGATATTTTGTCAAAATCAATCTGAAATTGGAAAGTTCAATCTACAGTAACACCTCAAGCCAACTACAGTATTTGTGTTCGAGGTTGTGTTTATGAAAACAATCAAATTTGAATTGTTTGAGCAGTGGACAGCTGGTTAAGACTTAAAGTAACCACAAGGAAGAGAGCTAGTGTATGTCATATTCAGAATTCTGTGGGGTGGAGTATGTCACATTGAAAGAACAAATACAAAATATTTTTATGTGAAAAGAAGGTTGTAAAGTGGTATTATTAAGTAGCTTTATATTTACATAGATGCCTGGTCTAAGTCTCCTTTTCTCTCTTGCTCCCTCCCTCTCTTTCCACCACACCTCCCACAGCCACACCAAAGATATAAATGAATCAAGTGATAAAGACAATATATAAATTTTAGACTAAAAACCAGTAAATTCCTTAACAGGCATTAAATATTTTCCATTTTAAATGTTTATATATTTGTATAGTTATTTAATATCTAACATCACTAAAATAAACTATAAAATAATTTAAAACAATCCTAGATTATGCTTTGGAAAAAAATTCTAAATATAACACAACATTTTTTTCTTTTAAAATGGAAAATTTATCATATATCTAAAATATTTTATATTTTGAAGGTCAAATACTATTTATAATATCTAACTTGTCCTCAAATTTCAAAAACAAATGTTGTTTTCCTTCAATATAGGGTGTCAATTCATGGTTAAATAACATCTTATATTTTGAAGAAAATATAAATGGATATGTAAGTGATATGATGAAGCATTTTGGCTTCTCTGTGTGGGAGCATCTGTATTAAGTAAGATAAGGCTTAGCTGGAAAAAATAGAACCCAAAATACAATGGCTGAAATCATATTATGAGGTCTTTCTATCTCTCTGTGACCATCAATCGCACACACACAAACACACACACACATACAAACACATCTCCTTTTTCATGAAAGCTCTGTCCAGTGATCCGGGTCCATGTTACTTTAATATGCCATCCTTCTGTATCTGGTGAGAGCTAGATTGTTGCATATGTTTATGAGTTTCTGGAAAAAGAACACTTAGCTAAAATGTGAGGCATGCAGTATGTTCCAGATCACCTATGACTGTGACCGAGATGGCATTCTGAATGTACCTTGGCTTTGACAATAGGCTTATAATTTGGTTCAGTGTTGATTCAGTTAACTTTGGGGATAAGATAATCCAAAAAGAAATGTATTTTTTATAATAAGTATGCTAGACATCAATAACAATACCAAAACACACATTCACCAACTACTCTTACTGCCCCTATGAAGATTTCCCCCAGATAGACAGTGTAAGAAAAATAGTTTTATTCCTAAAGGTATTAATTCTGTTCAAAGAATCCTACTTATGACTTCCAGCAGAGGAATTATTTCTAGCATGGCTCTTCTGCAGTTGTTCTACCTTTCTCTCTATCCCCCTTGGCCCTCCAAATGCTTAAGGATGTCAGGAAAGGGAGAGCATCTTCTTCTCTTCTTCCTGTTAACATCAGGGGCTACATCCCAATCGGAGTGCCTCATGTCCACAGACTTGTCAGCTGAATAGCTGCAGAATGTTTTATAGATGAGTGCATATTGTTTTGTGGTTCACAGATTGATATTCACTGGGGAATACACATTTGAATCAGGGTTGTCTTAGTTACAAGATGATTAAGATTTTTCTTTTATACTTCTTTCTTCTGCTTTCAGTTTGAATGGGAGGCATTGCCCAGGAAAAGCGCTCTTGACTTTAAAATTACCTTTCCAACCTTATTCCCATTTGTTTCTGGGAAGACCGAAAGAAAGGACTGGATTTTCCAGTTTGATTTATTCAAATAAACAATATTTGTTGAATTTATCTTAGCTTTCTGGGATTTATTTCAAGGCTTGTGATTGTCACCTATTTGCTATCGTGATTTTGCTTTTCTTCTATATAATGATTACAAAAAGCAGTGGTTTGCAGAATATGGTCATTGAAAAGCTGCAAAGGTATCACTTAGGAACCAGTCAGAGGTTGATGCAGTCTGCTTCATCGTGGACATTTTCAAGCAGAAACCTCAACTGCGGGGCTCACCCTTCGACTTTTCAGCAAGCCCTGTCATTCTGATGCACACCTAAGTACCAGAGTCCTACCCTCAGCAACAAGCAACCTTAGTTCTCAGGATCACACAAACCAGACATGGCAGTGCAATCCTGAGATCCCAGAGTTCAAGCTGTACATTCTGAAGTGACGTCAGGAGGATCAGAAGATCAAAGCCAACCTAGGATACATGAGAACCTACCTCAATCATATAAATACACATATAGTAAAACAACCTAGGAAATTAGAAGGTAAAGAAGGCATGTTCTGGATTCATCTTAATTGTTACTTTAAGATGTGAGAGACCAGCATGCTTGCATGCATAAAAGTAAATGACAGTATAGAGAAGAGAGAAAATGAGAGGGAGTGAGGAAAGGATCGGAGTAAGCTGTTCAGGAGAGCAGAGGGCAGAGCCAGATGTACTCAAAAGAGTCTTAGACGAAGAAACAATGAAAACACAAACAGATGAATGCTGAGAAGGCATGCAGGTCACCCTCACGGAAGTTACAAGTCTTTACTCAGAATCAAAGCCTATGTCCTGCCCTTAGCTTAGACATTCTTGCCCTGGGCCTTTCAAAGAGTATTCTATCAAGAGTCACTTCTCAAACACCTGCCTCTGAGTCTGTGCTTTTGTTCCTAGCAACTGTCACTCACTACTTGATGTTGCAGCCTATGTTAGCCCACAAAGTCAGAAAATGTGTGTCTGCTGCAATCATTGCTGTAGCTACCACACTTACAGTAAGTAGTGCCTGGCACAGGGGAGTTCTCAGAAAGCATAGCACCCACCCCACCCCTGTCTGTGTGCCTGTGTATTTGTCCCTGTTTGCTCTTGCACTTGAAGGTCAGAGGACAGCTTCCAGCACTGTTCCTGAGCAGTCATTCACCTTTGGACGGATCTCTCCAAATATGCCAGGATGACTGGCAAATGAGCCCCAGGGATCTACCTGTTTCCCCAGTTCAGGAATTATAAGCACATACCACTCTCTCCAGATTTTTTTCAAGATTTATTTTAGGGATAAAAATCAGGTCTTTTTGCTGCAAGGCAAGTACTTCATAAACTGAGACCTGGCCCCTCGGTAAACATGTTTTAAGTAAAGTCACACTAATGTTGATGATACATTTTGCCACTTTAACTATCTGAAAGACAGGCGGGAGAGTGAGAGCAGACAATGCTTGCCAGCAGCCGAGGCTCTATCAGTCCCACTGAACACAATCAATGACAAAGTGCTGGTAACCAGGCCGATTCCACCTTCAAAGCACAGAAAAGTGCCTGACACTGATGCTCAGCCATGTTATAAATGAATTTAAAAGTTCAGAAAAAAATCCTAATCATATCCGTAGAAGTAACTTGAGAGTATAAACAGTAAAAGTTCCCAAGAAGAAAGGTATACTGCATATTTTAATATTCAAATGTAGAAAATATTATCGTTGGTGCTAGACCTTTAAATTTTTTCATTCTGTCCTAATTCTAGAGAGTTCAGAGATGTGTAAAATTGAAATCATAACATACTATAAAATACATGAGAGAATTATTTTTAAATCTTAAAGTAGTAAAAATTGAACCAAAGTCAAAGCTTGAAGTAATTATGTAGGAACTTTAATAATGTGTCTATAAATAGATTTAGAAACCTCTAGAAAAAGCACACTATATATCTTCTCACACATTAAAAAGTGGAGGGATATTTTAGCATCAGTAATTAGCCACACTTTTCAACACTTAAGCATGACTTATTTTTGTTTCTTCTTAAACTATAAATTGCAATAGTATTTTTGACAGTGGATAAATAAGTTTTGAATTCATAAATTAATGACTAAGTGTCAGGAAATCAATATAGAGAAATACTGGAATGTTTTGAAAGTTTTCTCTGGCTGAATAGTTTTATTTTAACTTTGAATTCTGTGGTGATTTAAATGAAAATGGCTCCAACAGACTCATAGTGGGTGGCACTACAAGGAAGCCTTGTTGGGAGAAGCGTGTTGCTGTGGGTGGCTTTGAGGTTTCAAATGTTCAAGCCAGGCCCAGCAGTTCTCTTTCTTCCTGCTACCTAAGGATCCAGGTGTAGAAATATAATGGTTTCACCATCCACAGTGGCTCATTTTCAATGTTGGCTAGGTAGCACACTGGATGTGCTGATCTAAGTCAGCACTGAGCCAGTAACAACAGCCTAGGAAAAGGCCAGCAGACAATTTCCTTTTTATTATCTCCACATCTTCTCAAAAGTATTGTCACTTTCCAAAAGGAAACACTTGGAGTAGGTTCAGTTGGCATCATTTTGACCCAAAGGTATAAAAACCTGTTACTCACAGGGCATTGGAAGGGGTAGAACTTGGACTATAGACCCTGTGTGCTTGTAATGAAAAATAGGAAATAATCAAATCACGGCACTGGAATAGATGCTGCACAGATATATAACTGATGTTTGGCAACCAAAAATAAAATTCTATGGCTAGTAAGATAGCTCAGTCTTTAAAGGTCCTTGCCACCATCTCTGATGACCTGAGTTCAATCCCCAGGACTTCTACAAGATGTTCTTTGACTTCCACACCTGTGCTGTGCCACATGATGCTCTCTTCTCTCTCTCCTTCTCTCTCTCTCTCTCTCTCTCTCTCTCTCTCTCTCTCTCTCTCAGACACACACAAACACACACACACACAAACACATTTTCTCTCACTCTCATCCTCTCTTCCTCCCTCTCTTGTCATAAGAAATAAAATAACAACAAAGGAAGACAATAGGTAAGAAAGCAGTCTATACATTTCTCCAGTACCCTAAGCCAAATGGTAATTTGAACACTCACACACTCACACACAAAGACACACTCACAAATACACACATACACACATGAGACATACATACACATACAGATACAAACACACACACAAATATACATATGCACAAAGACAGACATGGAGAAATACACACATAGAGACAGACAGACATAACATAACATAACATAACATAACATAACATAACATAACATAACATAACATAACATAACATAACATAAAGTGATGTCTAAAGACACTCTTATCTATAAATCATAGTGCCCAGCGTCTCATCACTCAACCATCTTCCTTTGTAGTGCTTATTGGTCATGTCTTATCTAAGCTCACAAGGAATGAGTTTAGTAAATTCATCTCAAAAGGATGCTGGCAGGAAGGTGTTGATTCAAGAAGGAAAGGCTGTCTCTTTTCAAGACAGATTACCAATGAAAAAGGCAAACTGCAAACTGTGTAGGCTGCTAAGAACTGCTTTAAGTGGCCTCTTACCTTTCTTTTGGCATCTATTATCTCTTTTGATCTAAACTTTGCATCTGTAGCCTGAGCCAGTTATTTAAAATAGAAGCATATACAATCAGTTCCTTAATTAAAATCCCTCTAATAACGTCTTCTTCGTTGTCTTCGGATAAAGCATTAGAAAGACTTAATAATGTCCTCATGACTAGCAAATGGTTTTACAGTCTCCACTCTGGTGGCCTCAGGTCCCAAGGCTCATATCAGAACACTGCCTAAAAATGAAACGAAATGAAACTCCAGAGGTCCCCTTCTATCTGTAGAATTTGAAGTCCAACTTCCCTACCCCATCTTCACTACAATACATCCTGTTAGTACCTCCATGCCCTCAGTCTCCTGCCTACCTGGTTTCTCTGTACCTTTTATCCCAACTTTGTATATCTGATCCCCTTTCTAGCACAACCTAAGCCCATACCATCCATGAATATTTTTTAAATTTTGTTCCAGTAAGAAATAAGAGGAGCTAGGGATAGCAACCATAAATTCCCAGATACCAGGAAAGCAAGAGGCCCCCAGAACCCAAAGGGGATGACATCAGCTAAAATACCCAACAAAGGGGAGAGAGAACCTGTAGAGACCATATCCAGAGGTTAGGTACAGCCCCCAGTTGAGGGATGGAGCCACCCACCCATCTCAAAAATTTTAACCCAGAATTGCTCTTGTCTAAAGGAAATACAGGGACAAAAAATAAAACAGAGACTGAAGGAAAGGCCATCCAGAGACTGACCCACCTAGGGATTCATCTTATATGCAGCCACCAACCCCCCACACTATTGCTGATACCAAGAAGTGCTTGCTGACAGAAGCCTGATATGCTGTCTCCTGAGAGGCTCTAACACAGCCTGACCAATACAGATGCAGATGCTTGAACCAACCATTGGATTGAGCACAGAGACCCCAATGGAAAAGTTAGGGGAAGGACTGAAGAAGCTGAATGGGTTTGCAACCCCATAGGAAGAACAACAATATCAACCAACCAGACCCCTCAAAGCTCCCAAGGAGTAAACCACCAACCAAAGAGTACACATGGAGGTACCCATGGCTCCAGCCCCGTATGGCTTTATCTATCATCAATGGGAGGGGAGGCCCATGGTCCTGTGAATGCTTGATGCCCCAGTGTAAGGAAATGCTAGGGTAGTGAGGTGGGAGTGGGTGGGTGGGTGGGTGGGTGGGGGAGTACCCTCATAGAAGCAGGGAGGAAGGGGGATGGGATAGGGAGTTTTTGGAAGGAAAACTGGGAAGGGGAATAACATTTGAAATGTAAATAAATAAATAAAATAACCAATTAAAAAAGAATCTCTTTGCTATCTGCATTTTGTTTGCTTTAAAAGTGGATTTATTTAATAAGCTCAGCATGTAACTGACCATACACATTTGCTTGTTGAACAAATAGTGAGCACTCCATGGTAAGTATATTCAGTTTGTTTTGCTTTCTGTATTTTTTGGCTTAAATGTTTTCCAGATGATATATTTTGATGATATTCTTTTTCCTCTTTCAACTCTTCCCAGGTTCTCCCCACCTCATTACCCATCCATCTTTATATTTTTCTCTTTCAAAAACAGAAACAAAAATTAAAACAAACAAACAAAAACCTCAAAAAGTTGAAAAACTACAAAAATGAAACAAAGCAAAACAAAAATCACACAAAAACGATTGATTTGGTATTGTGTTGGCCAACTACTCCTGAGCATGTGACCTGCCCTTAACGTCTTCACTGTGATGTTTTCAAAGGCCTTACCATGGTCCTTTATCTCTTGGTTTTGTTGTTTGGTTTTTGTTCTTTTTGTTTTGCTTTCTTGCTTTTTGTATTTTGTGTGGTGGTAGATTGGGATGTCCCTGTCTTACCTAGACTTTCTTCCTGAACACTTTTGTCCCTGGAAACTAGATCCCTCGGCTGTTTCTAAGCACCAGGCAAATTACTATGATCCTTGGCATTCACTCAGCAAACACTGTAAGGTGAAATTAGCTGTTCACATGCATCAGAAAGCAATCTTTCCAGAGGTCTACAAAACCCAGCTACTACTGACTTGTGTCCATTGCTGACAAAGTGGGTTGTGCCAAACCCTCCAAGAATAAACAAATTACATTCTAAACACTGAAGAAGCACAAAGCTGAGAGAATGAGAAGGACACCAATCATACCATATGGTGACTGTTTTCCCCCAGAAGGCTTCAAGGCCTTTAATTAAACAGTTTAACCATGGGAGGCAAAAGATGGAATGTGTTCCTAATTAATGCTTTAATCTTGTTATGTTCACAGGCCAGGAAATACAATAAGTGCATAAGAATTTGGAATTGTTTCTGAAGGGTATTTTGGTTTGATTGATTGCTTGATTAATTGATGAATTTCAGTCACTTAACTACAAAAGAAGCCTGTGTACTAGCTGAATTGATATAAACCAAGCAGGGCAGGACTTAGGGATAGCAGTCTGACTCAGACACATAGAGATAGAAGGCACCCCGGTATTCCTGTCTGCTTTCTTTCATTTTAATATTTCATAAAAATGTGGTGCTTAGTGGCTGTGAGTATATCTATGGGAGAATGATAGTTTGTGTCAAAGTTCACCTTAAATGTTCTTTACATTAAAGGCAAAGTAGAGGTGAGGTGTCTGTGTACTTATTGCTGCATTTCTCAACAGGCACACTCCAACTCCAGTACATTAGCTACCTTCCTATTGTAAACAGATTAGGAGTTTTGTGGCTAAACAACAGAGGAGGAATGTGCTTCTGGTTAGGGACTTTGTTTTGTGGAAACCCTTTTTCCTCCTTTCATTCATCAAGTTGATCTTATAAATTGAAATATGGATTAAATGGAATATGCTTAATCACCCAATCACTGTATCACTGTATATATGTGTATATATATACACATATATACATATATGTATATATATACATATATATGTGTGTGTGTATAAATATACATATATATATATATTCTTTATATAAAAACTTCTACAAATTCTCATACTCTTTTGTTTTTTGTTTTTTGTTTGTTTTTTTTTTTTTTTTGAGACAGGGTTTCTCTGTGTAGCCCTGGCTGTCCTGGAACTCACACTGTAGACCAGGCTAGCCTCGAACTTAGAAATCTGCCTGCCTCTGCCTCCCAAGTGCTGGGATTAAAGGCATGCGCCACCACCGCCCGGCTCTCATACTCTTTCACACACATGCAAAACCAATTTGCTCCATAAATGGAACAGTAAATCCAAAGATTAGTGCAAATCATTTTTTAAGTCAGGTTATCAACCCTATAATATTTTAAGTTAATTAAATGGTTTAATTTAAAAGAAACCCTTTTCTGAGTTTTCATTTATTTCCTTTGAGACAGAATCTTGCTATGTAGTCCAGGGTTTGCTATGTTGCCTGTATTAGTTTTAAACCTGTGTCAAGCCTCCTGCCTCAGTCTCTTGACTACTGATACTACAGGCACACACACACTGCCACATGCCTGCTTTGAAAAGTTTTGCTTTTGCCAACTCCGTTCTTTTAATTGTTTGGACAGTGTGGACTGTTTCCATCCTCTCTTTTTCCCACCTGTGGAAAAAATCAAATGAATGTGTTTTAATTCAGCTGCAAATTCAATAAATTTTATCCTTTTTCTTTTATTTCATAAGGTGCAGACTATTTTGATAAAACTGAAACTATGAGATCAGTAAATTAGCTTTTTGTCACCTTGATACAAACTAGAATCATCTAGCAAGAGAGAACCACAAATGAGGAATTGCTGCCCTCAAATTGGCCAGATGACAAGTCTATAAGTACATTTTCTTCTTTAAAAGTTGTTGTGGGAGCGTCCAGGTCTCTGTGGGCACTGACACCTCCGGTCACGTGGTCCTTGGTATGTAAAAAGGTAGATAGACAAACTGTGGAGAAAAGGCAGTAAGCAGCGCTTCTCTATAGCCTTCACTTCATGTTCTGCCTCGAATTCCCTGCCTTGAGCTCCTACCCTTTTATGGTGCTCTGTTAACTGTATGGTGAAGTAAGTCCATTCCTTCCCAAGTTGCTTTTGATCCTGGTGTTCATCACAGAAAGAGAGAATGAACCAGAGTTCATCACTTCCCTCAGCTTCTTAGTCTTCAAAAGGGCTGTGATAGCCAGTTTTGAGATGGCATCCAGAAGTTCTTTTTGCTGTTCCTAATAGTTGTGTCTTCCCTATTTGTACTGCCTCAAGGGTACCAGGAAAACACCGTACTATGGGAATGAGAGGCTGTAACATCTGGCTAATCTAAACATCATTTTAGAGAACTTCTGCTTTGGCCTGTTGGATCACTTGTTCTGGGGGATAGCCAACTGCTTGTCAAGAACTGTGAAAAACTTAAGATTTTGATCTTGCTTACAAACAACAAACAAGTTACCCTGCTGTAGTTTCATGGATGATAGCCGAGGACAGAGATTACTGAGTAACAAAAGTCAAATTCTTATTGAAAATATTGATAAAAGAAAATGAAGGACAAGCAAATACTACTTGCTTAAATCTCTTCTCCGACAGCCCAGAGGAAAGAGGGCTAAGGGAAGCCTGCTCCTGGGGTGGCTTGTATCAAAGGAGGGAAACTTCAAGAATCTAGGGAATCCTTTTTGTTGTTGTTGTTTGTTTTATATATATATAAAATGGGCTATAAACTGTCCATCTTCACTTTAAGGGGTCATTATCTAACTCCATTTGACAGCTCAGATGGAAGAGCAGAGGACTATAGGTGGTCTGATCTAGAAGTTTTTTTTATATCAGAGATACAAGAAAAGCCTTGCCCTTTTCTCTGGAGGGAGACTATCTCTGACAGGGACTATTCCTATCTACCAAGGCCATTTGCTATGCAAGCATCCTTGAAAAAATTACTTAGAATAAAAAAGAAGTTTACAGTTGCCCTGCTTGTGGAATGTGAGAGACCTACAGAAAACTGGCTGTCCTGAGACCTTCTTCCAAAAGTTGACAGTCCCTGCCTGCCATCTGAAAAGTAGAGCCTCAGGCTCTTACTATCTGGTTACCTATTCAGACAATTAATTTCCTTGCCATACTGTCATTTAGGTAGGAACTCAAGCCAGATCCATCAAGGAAATTTTCTCCAAAATTTTGATGCACAGAAATTATGAAAAATAACATAGTTTTGAATGATTGCTTTTGTTTTTGGTTCATGATCTTTTACGGAAACTGGTGTTTGTTGTCTCCCCCCCCTCCCCCATCCTGTCCAGCACTTGTGATACAGATGCTTTTACTTTGCCAGGTCTGTCTTTTATGTGGGTTTTAGAGCATCCAAACTCAGGTCCCAGTGAATGCTCAGTAAGCAGTTTTCCCACTGAGCCATGCCTCTAGTCTTCTGTGTCATTAGGTTTCTGTGGTGATTGCTTGAACAACAATGTATAATGGTTACAAAATTTCTGAACTTGGAAGTAGGGTGCTTTCACAACCAGTGGCAAATGGATCAGTGCCTTTGGGGACAACATAATAGAAAGCAGTTAGGGGGTTCGTGGAGAGTGGAAAGTGCTAATGAAAGAAGAAAGATTCTTGAGAAGACTTTGTTTAGAAGCCCGGCCACCTTTGAGGAGGCTGCCAGGGGAGCTTGAAGGGAAGGGAAGGAATGTTACTGGGTGCTGGAAGAAAGGGACTCTTGTTACCCAGTGGCAGAAACTTAGCAACGTCTTTACTACATTAATGTGGAAAGTGCAAAATGTAACCAGTGGATTGGTAGCCTCCATAAACAGATTTTCAGGGAGTGTGTTGAAGATACCACCTAGCTTCTTGCTGCTTAGAGCAAAAGGAAACAGCTAGCTGGTCCTTTGAAGGATTCCTAGAGGATACTTAGAAGGTTTTGAAATGGATATATTTTTGCAACTAGTTCCCAATTTGGTACTTATGTTTGCAGATGGCAAGTAATTTTCTGTATTGAACATACATGTCTTTTAACCTTAATAACAAGGCCATTAAAACACTTAAGATAGAAATGGTGAAAGAGAAAGCAGAGACTTTGTTCCTTTCTACATGGAGCTTGAAGGTAAACTTCTGAGAAAATGAGACCATCAATAATATTTTCAGTGTGAGTGTCTTGGAGGGGTTTATTGCATGGTCTATAGTGAATGTTCAATTAATGTTAGTGACAAAAAGGATTTTATGAAAATGGGAGTGAAAGCATTGCTACATAGCTGCTGGTCTAAAAGAGAAAGAAGAATATTCAAAATAGAGTAGTAGTCTTTGAGAATCTGCATCAAAGATTTACAACATGGGCAAGCATTTTCCCTACTTTTAGTAATTATTCTGCCTTAGTTTGCAAATATCTCAGAATCCATAGCAGCAAAACAGAAGAAAGAAAGAGCAGAAAAGAAAAAAGACAGGAATAGAAATTTGGTCAAGGAGATTCGACTTGTTCTTAGAATGCCAAGTAGAGCTTGGCAGGGCTTTAAGCTGCTCTCTAAAAGCTAAACACCGTGGCCTGATTCAGATGAGAAGCGATTTGGGAGGGCACGCAAGGAGTTTCTAGAGCTTTCTTAATCACCTGTTTCTACTGCCATTAACCTCTTGGTTCCATTAAAAATGTTGTGCTACATATTTTCTAAATATTTTTCCCCTAAAGACCAAAATCAATCAGAACACTAGGTCATGTAATAAATCTCCTTTAGAACATAATAATTATTCTTGGCCTGTATGATATACGGAGACATTTTGATTTTTTGTTTTTTAACTTATGGTCTAAATTTTTTTAAAGTATCCCCAAGATAGCATTTGCTGATATGTGTGTGCACACAAGAAAGAAGGGAGGAGACAGGAAAGGAGGAGAGATTGATTGATTGATTATTGATTGAAGAAATGAAAGAGACCTCAGGGGGAAAAAGCAGCTTTCTCCATTGCTTTGGTCCTATAGGAAAATTTGCCTTCAACAAGGCAATGTGGACTTTTTGCAGAAACTCACTTGGGGAAGGATTTTCATTTCTTTCTTTGGAGTGGAGTGTCTCATCATGTGTCAGAGAGCAGAGGACTACTTTCACTCTCTGCTTATAAAGTACCAGTTGTGTTCCAGGCTCAGAATAAGCATGGCCTTTGTGCCCTAACAGTGATTTGATATCCACTCTGGTCTTCTCAGCCCACATCTTAAGAGCCACCTTTTTGGAGATCTACATGCTAGGGAATGTGACACAAGATGAGACTATCATACTTGTTCATAAAATGCCCTCACAACACAATGTGCAATGTCTGAGAATCAGGAAACCTGAGTCTTGGCCAAAACTGCCTCCACTTTCCTGTGAAGTTATTAATTATCTTTCAACAAAATTTCCTCATCAGTAAGATTGAGGAGTTGTATAAAGTAATAAGACTTTACCAGCTCAATTAATTTATGATTCAATGCTATTTCCTTTTTGATCTCTATAACCTGATATAAGGTAAAGCTGGCTCTACTGAACAGTATTATATGTAAGTAATTTCTCTTCACTGTACACAGCTCTATCAAGTCAATGTACAATTGTTTTTGATAGCTAAACACTAAAGTGTATGACCAGTAGTTGAAGACCACATAGTCTGAGAATAGTGAAAAACCTATGACCTTGAAGCTGCTGGAGAGATCTTGATTTTCAGATGTGTGAGGAGTTGTCTGGCATCCTTGCCACTAAAATCGAAGCTTGAATAATCTTTTATAGCGATAGATTTCATGAAAGTTGATCTACTATTGAACAGATATCCTCTCTCCACTCTAAATATTTGCTTCAATTAAAAACATATATTAGAATTAGCGCAAGAAAGCATGTGTTTTGTGTATGAAGGAACACTGATTTAAATGAGACTACCTTGTATTTGTGTTACTTAGAGTTTTGTTCCAAAAAACAGATACCAATAACTACCCATGAGGCTAGCTGTTGACGCTTTTCTAAAATCCATCATTTCAGAATAGTACTGCCCAGAGATGACTTTTAAAGGCCCTTGATGCAGGGAGTTGCGAGTTTGAAACACTTTAAGTTCATATAGTATGCTGGAAATGAATGAAATGTATTCTAATACTCGAAAAGATGTTTTCTTTTAAAAGATAAGTATCTTTTGTAAAAAAGAAAAAACAGAATAGAATCGCAATCAGCTTCAAAGGCAGAACTCAACAGAGGATGTTGTCAGTTTTCTGGCGTTTTAAATCTCTCCCCCTCCCTACCCCCAACCCCAATCTCTGAATAAACACCCGAAAGAGAACAAATGTTCTGAAGTGGAACACTTGAACAGTTGTTTTTCTTATATTACTTTTAAAGTCTTCCTTTTGTTCTTAACGTCCAGAAAAAAATCATGCCTTAAAGAACCCCATGGCACAAACTGAAGTGTAGATCAGAAGCCTCTAAGCTGGGGGCGGAGCTTTAGGTAAAATGCATCTTAAAACATTGGATCCTCCTGTGTTCCTCCTCTGACAAGCCAAGCGAAGCCAAAGGGCATCCAGCGGCATTCCTCCTTTATCCCGTTTTGTTGCTTGCTTGCCAGTTCGTTTTCATTCAATGGAAAGAGCAATTTTCCACATGCTATTCAACCAACGTGGTGTGCTCAGTTGAAAAGAAGTGAGAAAAAGAAAAAGAACTAAAGATGCTGATGCCGAGGGCTTAACTCATTCCTCCCTCCTCTCCCCTCCTCCTCTAACAAGTCCTCTTTCTTCCAGGCTCGCTGAGAAACAAAAGCAGTCTCAGCCCAGCCTCCCAAATTTGAAGGCCTGCCAGGTCAAACAGTGCAGCACAGCTTATGGGCAGCCGAGTCGAGTCGTGTTTTCCAGGTGGGCCTGGTTAGGTTCTTTCTGCGGACTACTCTGTTTTTATGACTTTACAGTCACACCCTCCTGCCAAAGATCAACTCTGCAAAACATGGAGGGGGGGGGGGGCTTTGTCTCTGAATGAACAGCTAAAGAAATGATACAGTTTTGGAAAGGGGGCCAGTGTTACCAACCTGTCTCCCAGGGGACATGGCAAAGTAATGATAAGACCCAGATAAATGTCAAAGTACCAGTAACATCTCCAGAGTGGATTATCATGTAGAGATGGCACCACCAAACCATCTAGGGTACTGATGGTCAGAAACAGGTGAAAACTAACCTGTTTGGGATATCGGCGTATTCCACACACTCCTAATGGTGTCGCGCTGGGGACCACGTGTGTGACTAATAACTGGTTATGGGTATCTTATTGTCTGTGGCATGTAAGACCCGTTCTATCTTTTAAGTAAAGAAACCAAGGCAGAAAGAAGTAAGGTTGCAAAACAACTATACTCTGAATAGTTAACAGAAGGGGCAGACTTACCTACCGTGTGGTTGGCGTTTCTGACAGCCACCTCACTTCCTAAATTCAGGCTCTACTTTTCTTCTAAAAGGAACTTGCCCTGCTTATGTCAGAAATGATGAATATGCAAACCACAGTCCTTACCTCTGAAGAAAGAACAATTAAAATGTACTGCATATAAAGGCAAATGTCATGCAAAGCAACAAATCTCTGCAAAATGTAGGCAAAAATCTCTATCAGATTCCAAAGATGGGCAGAAGAAATATGCCACAGCTTCTCACTGCTTTAAAAATCATTCCCCTCTTTTAAACAAGATAATAAAACGTATTATCCGGCACATGAGTTATTAATGCAATAGTGGCTAGATTGATGTTTCAATAAATACTGCATTATCCATGGCAACACAAGCTACATTAAAACCTTAATATGATACAATGTAAGAAACATCACTATGGTTTAATGGTTAAGCATGAGAAAAATATTGAATAGTGTAGTTTATTATTGAGTTTAAATTCTATTTTTTTATACTAGCAATTTGACACAAAATCTTGTGGTTTGTACCCTTTAATAGCTCTCTACATACTTGGACCCAGTAAATTCCATTAGCTTTTTATAATCTTTCAAGTTAGTAAGACTAATTTATGTCTACCTAGCCAATATTTTCTTCCTCCCATAAACTTGAATTTATCTAAGCAAATTCTCATGTAGGACAATCCATATAGATGATAAAGAAAAAGATTATAAGAAAAATAGTATTAGTAGATTCCACAAATTTTGAAACTAATAGTTCACCTTTTGATAAGTCAGTGTATTTAATCGTATAGCCAAAATCTGTGGTTAAGACTATCTTTCTAAAATGATTTTTAAAAGCACATCTTACCTTTTAGTTACACATTGGGTATAGTAGCTCTTCAAAAAGTAATTGAGAAAGAAAACCCTAATGCTATCATTAAGAAACCTAGCATTTAATGAAAACATCACATAGTTAATGAATAGTTGATGAAAACAGACCTAGAAATTAGACCACTGGGGCAGAGGTTAGTTGTTACCGACTAGAAGCAGAGCAATATTAAAGACCAATCCAAATGACAATCCAGTGCAAAAGGGAAGCTCTCTTACCTAATACTGGGGATTGGAAGGGATTAGGGTAGAGAAGGTTGGTTGACAAAAAACCTCAATAAAGTAGCCAAAAGGTACAGTTACTGTTGCCTGAGTCTAAGGATCTTGCAACATGTTCAGATCATGGGTAATTGTCCTTATTTCATAAGTTTTAAAAAAATGATACCCAAAGAAAGCAAACAGGGAGATCATAACTAGACTCATATTTTCCGGAAGCAAACTTGTATTTAACTGTGCTATAGAGGACCAGCCTTTTACATCAGCATAAGGGAGCATGCTGAAGCAATGAGACTGCATGGAGTTCACAGTGCATTACCTGTCATCATCTGGAGATGGTGATGTGCTATAGCGGAAGCAAGTAACCTCCCTTGGAAGAACACCAGTGTTGCTTTCAGTGAAGTATGCAGAGCAAAGACAGAGGGAGCAATTACTTTACTTCTAAATTCTTAAGGTTTGGGAATTTGACATAAGTGCCTGGTGGGAAATTTTACCATGAGGCAGAAGAGAGAAACTCATGTGTTTAAATGTGAACTAGTGAGTGACCCAAAAAGTTTCAGTCAGAATAAATCTCGCAAGTCTTGCCTCTAGCTCCAAAATAGAAACTTATTTTTTTGAAAATTATTTACCTATGTATATGGGGGTTTTTCTGCAAGTATGTCTGTGCATCATGTACATCCCTCATGTCCAAGGAGTCCAGAAGAGGGGTTTGAATCTACTAACACTGGATTACAGACATTATGAGCCATAATATGGGTTCTGGGAATTGAACCCGGGTCTTCTGGGAGAGCAGCTAATGCTCTTGATTACAAACCCATCTCTCTATCCTAGAAACAAGTTTCTTTTCTTTTTTCAGACCTTATGGTATTCATATGGAATTCATATGGTATTCATATGATGGCTGAAGATGCTATTTTGCTCACCTGTGGCATTTCTGAAACCCAAGACTGGGCAGAGTACACAGAAAGCAAACTCCAGGAAATCTAGGAAACACTCATGTTTAGATCACTGTGAAAACCAAAACCACTACAGATTTTCAACTCCACAAAGCATTATGCTTCTTTCTTAAGTCCTTAGCTGTGCTCCACACAACCAACACTGTTCTAATGTCACAGTCCCTATAATTGTAAAGTCTTAGCCTGCTTCAGGCTCATGGTTGGATGGATTCCTGTGAATTGCTCCTATTACCTTCCGACACTCCCCTCTGATCCAGGTGTGAAGTACCCCCAGCAGGGCTCAAACCACTTTACCCGTTTTAGATCTTTGCACTTTTGTCTGTCCCTAAAACTTAATTCCCTCAAAATTCTCATTCACCTTATTGGCCTACATAATTCTATTTATCTTCCAGAACTGTTTTTCTACCTAACATTGCAAGATCTTCAACACTAAGTATCACTGGATTCAGATGTGCTTCCTGTGTGTGCACACAGCTCACCTTACCATAGTATTCGCAGGTTTGTATCATAGTTACAACTGGATTCAGAACTCTTGAAAAGGAAGAGTTATACAGCATTTTCCTTTGTCTTTTTATTTTCAGCACCAGTGCCTATGCTAGCACTTGTGAATACTCACATGTTTGCCAAATTAATAAAAGCATCAGGTAGTAGCAAAGAATGGACAGCTATGTCTAACACGAGAAATCTTTTTTACTTTTGCTTTGTTTGTTTTCAGGCTTTAGGTAGGAGCCAGAGAACCTAACAGATTACACTTACTCGATCTTTGTTTCCATAATTCGGTAGAGTTTCATTAGTCCATACATAGATGGGTAACCAGACAGGAAATTTAATTGCTGGTGATTTACATGCTCTTATTCCTTGTCACTAGCCACCAGAAAAATAAACAATGACATAAGTTTGACTAGGAAAAATCCACCCTAATATTTGAACGTTCTCAAAGGATACGATTTACAGAATGTCAAGCTGATTTAAAGTGAGTGTATAAATGTAAGAAGAGGAGAAGGGGAACTTGAAAGATTATTATGATAAGTGGTTTTGCACTGATCAAGCAATGGCTCAGTTCAGTCTTTGTACTGTTTCAAGAAGTTGCTGTCTTCATTGGCACTTGGGTAGTGTCCGACAGTTTGGAAAGCAAAGCAGCTGGAGGCACAGTCTGTTTCTGCTTCTAAAGGATTGCTCTAGCCCCCATTTTTTTTTATGGCTGGGCTATTTAGCAACACTAATGGAAATGTCAGCAGTAGCACAATGCCGTTTCATAAATGACTAGAGGCCAAAGCCTATGTCCTCTTAGATGACCCAGTGATATCTTTTCTACAAAAGATACATAATAAAGGAAAATTCTCAGTGAACTTTAATTTTTTTTAACTGATGAAGCTTGCCAAGTTTGCCTCCGCGTGTTCTAAAGTTGGTTTTGGCATGTCTAATATCAGTCATCTAAATGTCAGTGGGAGACCTTCCTCACGGGAAACAGATGGTCCAGGCACTTCAGAGAACTCAAGGAAGGTTTATTTACAAAGAGACAAATGGCCAAGAAGTGAATGGAATTTAGGAAACTGCTAGAATAATACAGGGACCTGGGGCACTAGCAGCAGAGACCTTTATCCTTTCCCAAACCATGGCAGAGGGGAAGTGGGGAAAGAGGCAAAAACAGGGGCTCACTGGAGAAGTAGACATTGTCCATGGGGTAAAGCCAGCCCCAGGTAACTCCACCAGAGGAAGTTAGAATGCACAGGGATAAGTTCATAGTGTCATTCTTTCTACCTTCTGCTGGGTTTCTCCTTACAAGCCTTGGGTGTAGAAGGCATTTTGTTATGCAGATAAATCAGCTGCTTTCCCCTCTGGGCTGAATAGTTTTAGTGTCAACTTGACACAAGCAAAAGTCATCTAGGGGGAGGAAACCTACATTATGAAAATGCATTCATAAAATTCGACTGCATGCCAGCCTGTAGGACATTTTCTTAATCAGTGATTAATGGAGGTGGTCTCTGACTAGTCTGGGTGGTGCTGTCCCTAGGATTGTGGTCCTGAGTGCTATAAAAAAGTAGACTGAGCAAGCAAGCCATGTGGAGCAAGTCAGTAAACAGCACCCTTCCATGGTCTTCATAGCAGCTTTTACCTCCAGGGTCCTGCTCTGTGTTCCATCCTGGCTTCCTTCAACGAAGGACTACAATATAGAAGAGTAAGGCCAATAAAGCCTTTCCTCACAAGCTTGCTTTTGATCATGCTGTTTCATCAAACAACAGAAAGCCTAAGACATCCTCTACCTCTAGTTGTCTTACCTAGGTGGAAAGCCGGCCCCTGCAGTCAATAAATGATCAGTCGTATCTGTTCTCATAACACTGCAGGGAAGGATCAGCTACATCATACTCCTGCCTGAAGCTAGTACAGCTAAGCAATGGAGAAACAGGGCTGCATAAAATGACGGAGCTTCACAAAATACAGCTTTGAATGTTTGTTTCTTTAGACAATCAACAGGGTAACTTAAGTCCTAACTGCCAATCTCACTACCCAATCCCATATCCCCATACTTCAAATGAATCTGCCAGATAAGGAATTTTCTTTTGTTTTCTCTGGTGGGTTGACTTAAAACTAAGTACCTTGGGTATCAACCCACCCTGGTACATCAAGTTGTACCAGGACTAAGCACACCCTCTCCTGTTGAGGCCAGAAAAGGCAACCCAGCTAGGGAAAAGAGATCCAAAGTCAGGCAGCAGAGTCCCAGTCAGAGACAGCCCCTGTTCCAATTGTTAGGAGACCCACATGAAGATCAAGCTGTATATCTACTACATATATATAGGGGGTCTAGGTCCAGACCATGCATGCTCTTTGTTTGGATTTTCCTTTCTCCAAGGAGAAGGAGAGAGGGGAATGGGAGAAGGAGGATACTAGGGGAAAGGAGGAAGAGAGGCTCTGAAGTGAATAAATAAACAAATTAATGAAAAAATTAATTTCTCCTTTTGTGTCCAGGATCTTGCAAGGTCTAACTCTTCTAATCTGTGGGTGTAGGGCTGTAAAAGCTCAATGCTGTCTTGTGAGACAAGGAAGAGTTAAATATGTTTCAAAAGTCTTGTTTATAGCTTCATCCATGGCTCCAAGATACCCTCATCCAGTGAGGCAGGGCAGCACAACTTCATACTAACGACTGTAGAAGAGTTCTGACAAGTCAAATCTTTAGTCAGTGCTATAGCTGTTCAACCCTTGTAATTGTCCATTGAGCTCAGCTGTCAGCTACATCTACTCTGTGATGATAGGAGGCTTGGGATGTTTCAAAGTTACTTGGAGAAACTTCTGGCTTTCTGTGTACATTCTTAATTGTATGTTCATAGTTCTGTATTCTCTGGGGCTATACATAAGTAATTATGATTCTATATTAAAATGTCAGAGCAGCTAACTGCTATAGACACTGCATTTCTATTTAACATTTTACTCTGGGAAACAAGAGAGAATTTGAATATAGACAATAGCCTCATATGTCATAGCCTTTATCTGGTACCTATATAAGTCCAAAAGTTAGGTTATATAAGGGCTTATAGACTCAAGTTACTAAGGACATTTATATCAGTCTCTATTTCTTTTATAAGAATATGAAGTTGTTCCATTGCTAAACAGCATTTATTCCAGACACATTATATCTGCAGCATTTCTACAATATAAAAGTTACATAGAAATAAACTCTTTTCAACTAATATCACATAAGTATAAGAAAGAGAAATTTTATACTTAACTCTCTGGTAGCCATTTATGAATGCCCCTCCCCCATGACTATTGCCACTCCAGTATCATACTGTATTGTTATTTTGTCATCTTTGCTCTGGGAAAACAGCTTTTAAAAGTAACAGCTTTAAAGGGGGAAGATTTGCTTGCGATTCAGTGAAGCTAGTTCATCATGGGAAAACATGACAACAGGACCAGAGCCGTTCGTGGCAGCAGATGTTTGCTCCCATCTTAGTGGATCGGGAAGTAGAGATGCGAGAAATGCTAATATTCTTCTAGTTTTCTCCTTTTCCATTTTATGAAATTCAGTCCAGAACTTCAGTCTAGAGGATGGTACTGACCACTTTCAGGGTGAATTTTCTTTTCTCAAGTAAATCTCTCTGGAAACACACTTACAAATGTTGCTGCTAAGTAATTTTTTACCTGTCAAGTTGATCATAAAGATTGACTATCACAAGCATGTAAATGCTTTTACTTCCTCAGTTGAAGGGATGAGATCAGAGCCATACACAAGCTGTATGAATACTTCTTCCTCTGTACTAATTATCCCCAGGTCTAGAACTGGAAGTTTCTAGCCAGTGTGCATTCTAATCATCCAAGCTGACTGATTTGATCCAGCTTCTCTTGGCTTCTTCCTGAATTGCTCTGCTTAGCTTTCTATTAACTTTGGCAATATAGTCTAATCTTCTGGCTCATTCTCATTCTCTGGCTTGTTCTGTCTTCCCTTGTTCTCTCTGTAAAACTATCCTGGTACAACTAACACACACACACCATACCACATCACCACCTTTCTCCCTCTCCTGGGCTTAAAGTACCCCCTCTTTCCTGTGCTTTTCTCAAGTTAGGTGTATCTTATCTCTGGCTCATTCTGTCAAATCTCTGATTCATCACTTCATCTGCCCCTCAATTAGATGTCACTTTCAAACATCGTTGCTTCCTTTCTACAAACTAATTTTAACTTCATTGTTAGGGATTAAAGGCATGTGCTAAGGGCATGTCTGCATTTCATCCAGAGTATATAGACCTACAAGGTTTTTGAATGTGATCACTTGACAAAGCAGCCTTGTTGATAGATTAAAATTTCTCTACACAAGTGTGCCTTATCCATTGTTGTTCAATAGAGCTAGCTGTCTTCTGAGTCTTGTTGATTACTTCATTAGGTATAGCAAGCTTTACCCTTGGTTTGTTTCTTAGACTGTGTGAAATGTGGTTTAAACAATATTGTCTAAACTTTGCATGGATGTCTGGGATGACAAGTCTCTGACACATCCCAGAAGCTGAGATAAATGTCAAGGAAAATGTGAAAATGGCAGTGTTATTAATTCTTTACATTTTTGAGAAAACAGAGTCAGGGGTTTATTTTCCCTGAATTAATATAAAAGGAAGGGAGGGGAAAGGAAGGAAGGAAGGAAGGAAGGAAGGAAGGAAGGAAGGAAGGAAGGAAGGGAAAGGAAAGGTATCATTGTCAATAAGGAATAAATCAATATGAGATCTACTGATAACTTTTTAAAAATGTTCAACTTATGCCCTAAAATGTCTTTCATATAAACTTTAGGAGACAGAAAAATGATTTTCAAACTCTCTTCATCAAAGATTGAAAGTTTGTTTGTTTGTTTGTTTATTATTTACAACCCAAATGCTACCCTCCAACCCAGTACCCCCTCAAAGAGTTTCTCTCCCATCCTCTTTCCCCTTCACCTCTGAAAGGAAAGCCAACCCCATACCCCCCTACCTTGGTGTATCAGGTCTCTGCAGGATTAGGCACATCCTCTCCCACTGAGGCCAGACAAGGCAGCCCTATGCTACATACCGTGCTCAGAGACTGAAGAAACGGCCAACAACTGACCAGCTCATTTTGAGACCCATCCTACGGGCAAGCGCCAATCCTCACACTATTAATGATGTTATGTTATACTTGCAGACAGGAACCTAGCATAGCAACCCTCTAAGAAGCTTTACCAAGCAGCTGACTGAGACAGATGCAGATACCCACAGACAAATACTGGACTGAGGTCAGAGTCCCCTATGGAAGAGTTAGGGGAAGGACTGAAGTCCCTCAAGGAGATGGCAACCCCACAGGAAGACCAACAGTGTCAACTAACCTGGATCCCTGGGAGCTTCCAGAGACTGTGCCACCAACCAAAGAGCAGGCAGGGGCTAGTCCAAGCCACACCGCCCACTTGCCCCCCCCCCACAGATCTACTTTGTCTGGCTTCAGCAGGAAAGGATGTGCCTATTTCTACAGAGACTGAAAGTATTGAAGTATGAAATAGAAATTGGAATTTGTTAGAAAACAAAAACAAAAATAAAACTCTCAAAGATGAATATGGACAGGAAACAGTTACTTAAAGTGTAATCATGTGCTTCTGGTCCAACACACTCAAAGCTGAGAAGCCACATGACCAGCCAAGGGAGATTGAGCAATAAAAGACCAAAGGAAAGAATTAATAGCAGACAAGACAATTTCAAACCCCTTTGAAGATTTTTTTTGGATGGAAACACCTCTTAATCTATTTTTGTGCTCTTAACCTGAGGAAGCATCGACAAGAATTCAGCAAAGCAAAAATGTGGCAGAAAGGATTTCAGAAGTGCTGGGAAAGAGCCAGACTGGACAGAAGGCTTTGCCTGCCACGCTGGCCCAATGGCAGGTCCAGAAACGGGCTTCACATTCCACAGTTCCTCCCTTGACTCCAGGCTCACACTTTTTCCACTGCGCCATGCGTGTCCAGTAAGTGTTGCCTAAGAAAACATTGGCTAAGAAGACCAATTTGGGTTAGAACAGGGTTTGTCAGAAGATAGAGTTCAGAGGTTTTTTTTGTTTTTGTTTTTGTTTTTTTACCAAATCCTTCTCGTGCTCAGAATCCTTCCGTGGCCTTCCTCTTCAGTACGTTGTGCTAACAGAGCGCGTCATTTGGCATTCATTCCCTTTGCACTGTCTGTCCTGCCAGGTCTGGCTCCTTCTGCTTCTCCACAGGAAGGCTAGTCCATCTGAGCAGCCTCCCTACCCTCCCACCTCAGAGCACTTGCGCGCGCGCGCGCACACACACACACACGTGCACACACACACACACACACACACACACACACTCCATGGGAGCAGCATGGCCCGGCTGGAGCTTCCACATGGTCCCTTTCATTAAGTCAATGAGCCTGGATCTCATTTAGATTCCTTTTTTGGACACCAGAGCACACAGTCTGATGTGTCTGCTCAGGAAGGAAGGATTCAGAAAGTTATCTGTGAGAAAATCTGTCTGCTTCGGTGCTGTGCAGTTTACAAGGCTTCCGTTTTATTGACTTGATCCCAGAAGGGGAAGGATCAAACCAACAAGCTTTCACTCTATCCAGATAGAGAATTTACAGAGGGCTTTTATATATAGGTACTATCTTATGTCCCAAGACCCAGCAAGAGAGACCTGACTGTGAACTTCATACACAAGAAAGTCAAGCTGCGGTTCACAAGTGACAAGGTTTGGACATCAGGGTTTGGAGCCATCTTCTCTGATTCTCTGATGCTCATATGACTTAATCCTTTTTTCTGTCCCTGATGATTTTGTTTGTTTCGTCTCACAATTTTAAACACTGTCATTTATAGCTTCCTGGGATAAAACATGATAATGACAGAGTAAAAAAAAAAAAAAATGATTTGATACTTTGAGTCACAAGCTTGTATTAAGCAGTACAGTTATGATTCATGATTTAAAGTACTGCGATTTATGAAAAAGGAGAGAACGTAGTGTTTCACATTTATTCAAGGAGGCCAAGTATCTCTGCAATGAAGAAAAATGGCATGAAAATCTAAGAACAATGTTTTTAGGTTAATTATGTTTGGAGAGTTTAAAAAATATGTAATTTTAAAAAATTAAATTATATATACAATGAAAATTATACACACATATATATATCATTTGCTATATATCATTTAAGTTTTAAAAAAAACTCTCCAAGCATTATATATATATGTATATATGTATATATTACACACACACACACATAAATGTACGTACACACACATATATGTTAGGCAAACTCACAAGTTAAAGATTTCTGTAATTAATCCTTCATATTTGTAAACAACCAACATCTAAATGCAGTTTACAAGCCAAATGCACCCCTGAATTCTTGCCATGGGGTCTTTGTCCCTCACAGCAGTCAACAGATCTGTAATCATCTCAACTTTTCAGAGAAACAAAGCTAAATCAACCAACCAAACAAACAAACAAACCCAGCCACTGGCACAGGTGAGGTCTGTCCCCACACAGCGTTATCCATCAGAATGCTTTGGCCAGGAAAACCTACAGGCAAGGATTCCAGTCCATTTCCAATTACATTTGAATTATAAGCTGCTTCTTACTTCTTCCCCTTATGTTTAACAAAATGATTAAAATCCTCTGCTCTCTGCTCAGAGCTGAGTACCGACCGATTCAGTGGCAAGATTTCCCCAGAGAATTTCAACATGAAGTCTGGGACAGCTTCTCTTACTTTGGCGGTGTCTGAGCATCTGTTTAGTTCAGAACACACAAGAAAAGAATGTATGTGCCCAGTCAGGGCTGCCTGTTGTCTTTTATGGTGAAAGGCAACATTTGATTTTAATAGCATCTAGGTATCAATGGCCCAGTTTCTCACTTTACTAAATTTACAGGTTTATAGATTAACTGACTTAATGAAATATAAGTATATAGCTATTGAGGTTTATTTTTTAAATTTTTCCTCTTTAAAATATGTATATTAGATAGGGCATGCCTACAAATCAGCATTTGAAAGACTAAGGCAGGAGGATACCAAGTTTGAGGCCAAACTGGATTACATAGGGAATTTTAGGTCACCCTGGACTGCATAGCAAGATTCTATTTCCAAAAATTGCAGTCTGGGAATGTAACTCAGTTGGTAACATGATTGACATTTGTAAGCAAGCCTCTGAGATTGATCCCCAGATTCATCATCACGTGGATCGCATCTGTAATCCCCAGTACTCTGGAAGTGCAGGCAGGAGGAGCAAGTTCATTCTTGCGTACATAGTAAATCCAAGGTCCTGTGAATCATATCTCTACATAAACAAATAAACAGACAATTGTTACCCTTGTAGAGAATTGCTCCTCAAGTGTTTTTTGTGTGTTTGAGACCTCTGTTACAGTATTAGCAATAGACATTAAAAGTGGTCATTAAAATGACAGGCTGTGACTTTCTTTCCTCGATCTTTAGATGTGACTTTCAGCTTTGCTGAGCTTGTCTCGACTTTCATTCCCTTACCTGTGAAATGTAGTTCTTGATTGACACACTGTGAATGAGGATAAAATGATGTAGTCATTGAGAAGCCTAAGGCATGCTTGCTCAGGGTTAGCATAACCGACAACTGCAGGAAGAACCCAGACATGCAAAGAGAATATAGATTTTTGTCAGAGGGGCGAATGCATCAACACAGCTGTGGAAGAATATAGGATTATAGGCACTTTCATTTCCTGTTTTCAGTCTCTCAATATATTCTAAATTTTCATGATTTTTTTAAAAAAGGATTTTGCCTCAATCAGTATCTAAGGGAAGATGGCATCCTAATGGAATTAGCAAAAACTATCTCAGGATGTGAAGGCTGAGATAAGGGCCCTCTTTGACTCGGTTGGAGGAATTACCCATGATGTCTTGAGGTTTGAAAGATTAAGTAATTTTATTTTATCTGATCTTTTCTATGCATGCACTACAAGTAACCGTACAGCTCCCACTATCGTAAGCTCTCATTTTTAAAATGTAAAGACACTGGGTATTTTGCTGAAAAATAACTGCTCAGGATAAAGAGTTTAGGCGGTTAAGTTGGCATCAAGAACACCGGGCTTGGAAGAGATGTCTCTAGCACAGACCAAGGAAACACTGAGGCTGTAATTTTAAACAGACAGTCTAAGACCTTTGGTAAGCAGTGCTCCAAGATGAAGATCCTGTTTCACCTGGCCACAAGCATTTGTTACAATTGTCAGTTTATGTGGCTGTACTTGCTTTCCTTCTAATGTTCTTTGGGGAGACTCTTGTCTTTTAGAATGAAAGTCGCTCACGTGTTCCACTGAAACACCCTGTGAACAATAGCTACTCTCAACTTGAATTTTATTGTACTATGATTCAAACAACCTCTCCACAGATGGGTCTTTTCTGAATGGAGGTGCCTCTCATGAATTGGAAAAAGTGAACACCAGCAGAGCTTCCTGCCAAGGGAATCCTTCAGGAAAACATTATGAAATGGAAACTCTAGATTTGGTTTAGACATTCCCCTTTGTAATTAGTCCAGTACAATTTATTGAGCATTCAGCCACAGTGCCTAAAAATTCCTCAGTGGTTAAATCCCAGAGGTTGATCTAAAGGCACACTTATGTGGACGGAGCTCCTGTGAATCAGCTCATAACGCCAACCCTACAATCTGAAAATTAAAACACCCGCCTTTAAAGCAGAGCCACAAAAGATACAGTATAACAGCTATGCCATGCTCAAGGTGACACCAAAAGAGCCTGTGAGCTTCATTCATAGAAAATGAGCCATCTTTCCTCATACCTGCAACCTTGCATCTTCCAGTCCACATGTATTCCTTATAAACTTCCTGGCACAGCAGAGAACAGGGAGGTGGGATTTGGGATTTAAACTTTCAGTAGCTATCAAACTTAGCAAAGGATGAAAAACTTTTCCCTTTCTGCTTTTCCAGCATCTCTCACTCTGAGTTACTATTGTCCCCAGTGGTAGCAGCTGCAACCACACTCATCAAGATGAAGAGAAGATTCTGATAACCGTCACCATGCTAATTGACCTTACATTCCTATGAAGCTGGAATTCTAAATGTAATCACCCCCAATTTACAACATTCTTACTTTTTCTAGTCATTCATAAGAAGGTAACGTCTTACTCACTGTAGACACCATAGAGAAGGCTAGAGATAGGACCTCCCTGTTAGGAAATTTCAGTAGAGAAGAAGCACAATGTCTGGGAAGTCTTCCAAACAACCCTCATGTCAGAGCTTCCTGGGTAGCGGTGAGAGTGTAACTTGTGTAATGACAGAGACCATCCCTTTTCTCTGTGCCTTTCATAACCTGGATGCAGTCTGTACTATAGCGTCATGTTCCGTAGGGCAAACTCTCATGACCACCACCAATGCTAAGCTCCTACCGTCTAGTGCGGAGTTGACTCTTCTCTTTTAGGAAGGTCCAAACTCAGCTGTCCAGAATAGGTGGTCATTATATTTCATGTGAACCATGCAAAAGAGAAATGCAGATATATATTTCATTCTCCCTTAGAATGTCAAGATGGTCATGCAAAAAGAATTGAAAGTGACATTTCAAAGTATATTTGAAAGTATATCTTTACTTTTTACTTTTCCTTTCTTTTTTTGAGACAGAATTTCTCTGCATAGCTTTGGCTGGCCTGAAACTGCTCTGAAGATCAGACTGGCCTTGAACTCAGAGATCTGCCTGCCTCTGCCTCCCAACTGCTGGAATGAAAGGTATGCACTGCCCAGAAAAAAAAAAAAAAAAAAAAAAAAAACTTTCAAAAATGATGAACATTCAGCTTGGGTTTCAGCGTTCCCTATAAGTGCTGACCACTACATGCAAAAATAACATTTAAAAAAAATTGTGAGAGTCAGTTCATGAACAACTCTCTTTTTTGCTTAGGAATTTACATAGTAAAGCAAGAGGAACAAAGTAAAAAGATAAGGTGACCCAAGCCCTTTGCCTTGATTGTACATTGATAGGGCTTCTTTGGGTCTGTGGTTTAGACATATTACTCATACTGTGATCAACTGTCTCAATAGGAAGTGGAAGAAAACTTAGAACTGTGTTGTCATATTCTTTATTTTTTAAGTTCTTATTATCTATGAAGGTAATTTTTATTTGTAATGTCAAGTATAAACATCAAAAAACACTTCAAAAAAAATTCCTGAATGGGAAAATTTATTGGGTAGGCCCAAGTATGGTCAGAGGGATGGCAGCCAGATGGTGATGAACATCAATAAATTGATGTTTGAAAATCCCATAATGAAACCTAATAGTGTGTCCTAGTTTGCTTTCTAGTGCTGTGTAAACACCAGGACCACAGGCAACTTGGGGAGGAAAGAGTTTATTTTATCCTACAGTTTACAGTGTATTGCAAAAGGAAGTCAGAGCAGGAACCCAAAGCAGGAACTTGAAGGCAAGGATATAAACAGAGGCCCTGGAGGAGTGTTGCTTTTGGCTTTCTTCTGATGGCTTGCTCAGTTTGATTTTTTTATATAATCCAAGACCACCTGAGTAGAGAGTGACACTGCCCACAGTGTGCCTGGCACTCTCATAACAACTGTCAACCTACTATCTAGTCTGAAGAAAGTGACTGTTCAATAGTGCTTCCCTCTTCTCAAACAACTCTGCCTTCTGTCAAGCTCACAAATCAACAACCACAAAAGGCAAGTAACCATCCCAGTATGTTAACTAAAAACTTTTAATAAAAAATAATTTTTCAAGGAGTATCAGAATAATTTCTTCCACCGTATATGTCACTGTGAATTTTATTCCCATTTTATTTACTTGCAGTTTATGGTTCGAGACTTTTGCACCCATGGTTCACTTTACAGAAGAATATTCATAGATACAGGGGTAGAAAGAATTAGTATCACATACACCAGGCTAAATTCTAAAAAATATTAAACATTGCTTTCAAAATTAGTGACTCTAAAGAAGACTTCCAGACTATGGGAACTAACATCAAAAAATAATGAACTAAAACCTTCAAAATCTTTTAGTTTCAAGACTCTAAATGTGGTCAACTAAGAATTATTTCCTGTTTCCAAAAAGATTTATTTATTTATATTTTCTTCAACAAGAAAATTCCCTTAGAGGAAATATCAGATGCCCTCATAGTAACTCGATATTACTGAACAGAAAAATTGGGAAAAAAAAAGACAGAAGAAAGTAAGGGAGGACCCACAAAACACAGGAAACCCTCTTGGAATTTTAAAACAGTAAAATGTGGAATAAATTAGCTATGCTGAAACATTTTCTATAGCGCTGAGTGAGGAAAACATCCATGCAAAGGACAGTATAGACACTGGGCTCCAGCTTCATGAGTAATACGGAGAAGGGGGGAAACATTTAAACTTCCCAAAGGAGAGGCTTAGGAGACATTTAATATCAGTGAATAATTACAATGGCAGGAAACTATAGAATTCCCACTCAAATAGACTTCTGAGTGCTACAGCGGTTATTGCTTTTCCTCATTTCTTTAAAGGAAAGGCTATGGCTATTTGTTAATATGCTTCATCTTTTAGGCAAAAAAGTTACCTGATAATTTGGAAGAATGAGGTTCTACAAATGGTATTGCCCATCTGTATTGTGCCTTTGCTACGATTCTAGGCTGCTGTCACAAAACAGCAGGAAAGGAAACTTCCATACAACTTTCCACAAAATCGCAACAACCTCCCAATGAAGACAGAAAGTTATGGTGCACTGGTTTTGAACAGCTGAGATTGTTTTCATTAACACATTACAAAGCAATACTATAAAAGGAAAAAAA
>NW_021604660.1:842694-875816 GCF_004785775.1 Grammomys surdaster
AGAGAGAGAGAGAGAGACTGGATACTATATGAGAAATGTATAGTTCATGTGGAAAGGGTACAGAATGGATGTAAGTGTTGGAAGAAGGGGAAGAGTGTTGTGGAATGTTGTCTTCTGGACCTGGCATGCGTATTCTACTCTCAAACTCATAGTAGCTGTGATTACCTCCACAATCCATCAATATCTTATCCTGGAGTATAGAAGGTTGGGCTCGTTCAAGGCTTTCCCTGAGACTCTGATGTATGGGAAAGGAACATATCTGATTCTCCAAACCAAGAGCATGCTTGGCAGAGCCATTAGTAGCCTGGGACCAAGTCCTTGGAGTCTCCTCTCCTGATTCCTCTTCGAGGCTCTGGTGTATAGGGAAGAAATATGACTCCTTTATGAGAACCAGGAATGTGCTTGGCAGCTACAGTAATGGTCTAGGGACCAGAGATTTAGGGTCTCTGGGATTTTGGAACTTGAGTATCTAACTCTTCCTACTGTTGAGGGCTATGGTTATGAGCTAATGTGTCCTTTGCCTGGAATTCCCTTTACATGATACTGTTTGATTAGCTTCCTGTTGACTTAGTTCTATGGTGTGATAATTGCTGCTGACTTTATTCCATTTCATCCCTGAAAATAGTATATAAGATGCTGTACTTCTTAGTAAATTTCCTTGGCATAAGGCATAGCTTATGAAAGACCTCCTGAGCACATCTGTTCTATCTTTCTTTATCTTTGATTGTTGGACTTTCCTTCTCAGTCACTGAAAACTGACCTGCTGACTTAGATCAGTCAAGGGTGGAGAGACGCACTAGACTCAACTCTTTCCTGAGGATTCATAGATAGTCAATGGTTGCTAGAAGACGAGAGAAATATTCTTCATTGTGCATCTACTGGTAAGGTGTCCAAGCTTTTGTTAAAACAAACAAACAAAAAAACCCAAACCAAAAAACCTCTTAATCCAGTTTCTGTAAGCAACTCTAATAAAATTGATTAGGTCTCACATACACAGAGAAGGGCACAAGGAAGAGGAGGTAGAGGAGGAGGATGGAGGAGGAAGAAGAAGGAGGAATAAAAGGATGAAGAAGAAAAGAGAAGGAAAAGAAAAATAGAACTAGAAAAAAAAGACATGAAAGTAAAAGCTGTAAAAAGATGGAAAAAGAAAGCAATGAGGTAAATATGATCAAAATATATTGTGGATATGTATGAAGATATAATGAAACCCATTACTGTTTACAGTCATGTATGCTAATAAAACTATTTAAAAGAGTAGCTATTAATTTGGGAAGGAAATGATAGTAGCAGCCACATTTTTAAACAGATGTGGGACTACCCCTAAGATATTGTGTCTCTGTGTAGGGCATGCATTGACACATTGAGCGGGGAAGACAAAACTCATCACACTAGCTTCAGGGCTAATGAAAAGCATTTCACAGTGACTCAGCCTGGGATTCCAGGTTTTAATAGATGCTCCCAGCACTTTGATAATACTTTATATGTAAATCATATATTTAGCTATAATTCTGAACATTTTTCTTTTTCTAAAAACAAAACTGAATTTAGAAAATAGTGTTTTAAAAAATCATGATAATGCCCTTGATGTATTCTATATAAAGTGTATCAACATTCTCAAAGTGTTATACTCATTACTGAACTTGAGGATCAATAAATTTTGGAGAAAAAAATGAACTAGTTTCTCCCTTAAAGAAAAGCTAGATTCTCTACCCTATTTTTACAGAAATATCTCTTTTAATCCTATTAAAAGATTGATTACAAACCACAAAAACAGTCAGCATGGCATGGCAACTCTAAGGTTGCCATAGTGGCACACATACCCTGGCAGTAACCAACAGCTCCCTAACTGGGCTTACAACCCACTCAACAAGAGGGAAATCATGCCTGGTACTTGAAAGTTAGCCAAGTACCTAGAGTTAGTGAAGCCATGAATCTTGGAGGGGAACATACAACTATACTAAATGATCATAATCCCTAAGTATATTCAAAATACTTTTTTTATATGTAAGGATAGATATGGTATGCTCCCCTCATCAGAGAGAGACAATTACAGAAAACTGCAACCAATAAACATGTGGTCTTTATATTTCTTATAGTATCTTAATATTTTGGCTTAACTTTTTGAAATAGTTTTTAAACTGGGAGGGGAATTATGATATAATTATGTCATTTGTTCCTTCCTCCTTTTCCTTCTAAACCCACTCAGGTGCCCCTCCTTTATGGCCATTCAAGTATTCAAGGATCACTACGGAAGTGGAGAAGAAAAGACTATAAAAACCAGAGAATCAGTGAGTTTTTTTGAGAGGTTGTATCTCCTAGGAATATCAGAAAATATGACCATGAAGTCCATCAACTATGGCTGTCTAAACATGATCTGAATAAGGATGATACCAATAGACTGAATGAGGAAAGCCCATGAGACCTCAACCCTAGAGAAAGAACTACAGGCAAGTAGGGAAAGCTGAGAGCAGGAGAAAGTTTTCCACAGGGAAATACACACCAACTGGTCAACCAATATAACTGGTCAGCCCTGAAAACATATACAAGTAACATTATACTGACTGAGTAGGTTGTATGCATGTATTTAGGAAAACACACACATGTAACAACAATCAAAGAAAAAGAGATTATGAATTAGAAAGACAGAAAGGTGGTAAGGTTTGGAGGGAAAGGGGAGAAGGAGCAAATGGTGTAATTACTTCATTATCTCCAAAATTTAAAACAATATTTTAAAAACTTAATTACAAAAGTTAAAATTCTATAAGAAATAAATTTGATGTGGGACACAATAATTCGATATACAGTATAAGTAATCTATTTATGAAAAATGGCCACATTTTCCAAAGCAAACATAAACCTGAGGAGTGGCATTGTTTTACATTTTAGCAGATCTCATTAACGTTGAGATTAATAGAAAACATCTGGGGTCTTCTGTTTGCTACAGCAATCATCTGTGGTGACACCATATACCACACAGTTGGGAACTGATGTACACTTATGATAAAAAAAATCCAATTTGTCTTAGATTATGAAAATAGTTTGGACTACCCAGGCCTCTAGACACGTGGAACATGAATCTCACTTTGAGAACAACTAAGGCTATGAAATAAAACTTAATTTTTTTAAACTGCTAGGACAAATTCCTATAGTTTCCTGCTTATATAGACTTGCAGAATCACTGAGACAACCCCAGGGTAAAGATGTGGAATTAAATACTTCCCCCTTCCATTTCCACACACAGATACACAGACACGCACACAGACATGCACACAGACATACACACATACACACACACACACACACAGAGAGAGAGAGAGAGAGAGAGAGAGAGAGAGAGATCTGAAGTCCTCTACTCTCTTCTGAAAGAAAATTCTGTAATTTCTTCTGTCCTTTCTGCATCTACCTCCATCCAACACCATTTAACAGCCACAGTGTATTACCAGATGCCACGTAGTAAACATACTAAAACGCAAAGGCCAGATGAGGTGGGCAAATCTGGGGGCAGTAGCATATTGAGAAGGAAGGCAAACTGGAACGCCTTCAAGAGTCGCTAGCACAGTGGATCCTTTGTGCTTGTGTACTTCAGTCCCTACAGAGTCCCCTTCCCTCCTGTCCATGCTGTTTCCTTACATGTCCCCAAGAAATCCCAATGGACTTTCTTTCAGTCATTTCCCACTCTGGTTGAACTTACGGTTTCTGCAAGCAGTTGAAAGTTTCTCTTTTTCTTTCTGTTCTATACTCCAAAGGCAGTCCTGCCTTAAGTCAAATATAGATGAGGAATCTGGGATACATTCCAGCCACACGACCATAGTAAATACTGCTTTAACTAGAGTGTGTTGATCACAGCTAAACTTCCTTCTTCACACAATTAACCAGCCAGTAGCGACATTATGATCAAAACGGGCACCAGTATCACTAAACCAAATCACAAGTTCCAAACACTTGCAAACATGCATGAAGATGCACAAATGTGTGTGTAAAATAAAAGGCTGTTTCATCTTTCATCTTTGGCTGGGAAGCAAATATCACTATCAGTCATCTGGAAGACTGTGAGCCTTTCAACTCAGTGTGAACATGTCCCTCTGAGAGGGACCTTACACACTCATGTGGCTTAGCCTTAGCTCTCTGCCTGAGAAGTACTGCCTGCAACAAGTTCCTTAGGATTTCTCTCCCTGAAGTAGACATTTTATATCGAAAGGCAAAAGTGAAGAAAGACTATTGCAATATGTATATAATGTATTCACTAACTGAATGGATATTAAAAATATTAAATAGCTCAGATAGCTGAAAAATTCCCAACATTGTATTGTTTATTTTGTAGGGTTTATTTTTTTACTGAGATATAAAGAATAAATTGATAAATATTTTCAGAACCATCTTAAACCATCTTAATCCTAAGCCCAAAATAGAGACAAATTAAAATGACTTCTTTCATTTTCTCTGTGCAGATTTAAAGTCACAAGACTGTCGAGCTGGTGAGAGTGGAGGACACATGCAGTGATGTTGTTTTCAGTCTAAGTAATCAAGTAAAAATAAACTTCATGACACAAGAAAAATTATGTGAAATCCAAATTTTTATACTAAAAAAAAAATGGGAATGAAACACTTCTATATTTTTTGTTTGTTTATATGATGCTTTCCAGATTCAACTCTGTGTGAGAGACATATCCTTACTTTGTGCTATATTGCAAATGCTGGCAAATTCTTTTAAGAGACCATATGTTTCACACAGACACACATACACACACACACACATGCAGAAAGAGAGAGAGAGACAGAGAGACAGAGAGAGAGAGCACATCATCATCATCATCACAGTGATGCAGCTATAACTGAGTGGCTGTTTAGATACTATACATGTTGGCATACTGAATGGGTTTTATAAACTACTATCATATGTCCAGCATGCAAAATAGAAAGGAGAGAAGGTGAAACTTTGAAAGTTGTGTTTACGTGACACACAATAGAGTACAGGTTATTTTATTATGAACTGGTTCTACAGCTCTGCTAAAGGACACCATTCACATCACTAGTACCAGACTGAGCATGTGCGTGGTTTTCTTTGAGCATTTAATCTCAGCATAAAAGAATTGCTTCGCAAGCAAGCAAGCAAAAATTAAAAGCAGGCTATATTTCCAAGTTATTCATTTATTAAACATGGAAATCTGTTTATGTATAGCGAATTATCTCTATGATATTAGATTTGAAGCAGTAAAAATTCATGTCACATATAGAAAACTAATATTTTTAAATGTTATTTTACACATAAGGGTGTTTTGCTTGCGCGTATATCTGTACACCACACGTGTGTCTGTTGACCTCAAATCCTAGAAGAGAATGTCAGATTCCCGAGGGTTGGAAGTACAGGCAATTGTAAGCTGCCTAACATGAATGTGAGGAATCGAACCTGGATCTTCTACAGGAGCATTTTGGTCGCTCTAAACTCCCACTGCATCGATCTAGTTCCATAGACAATTGTTTCTAGGGGCTCCCTCTGTTTTTGATGAAGATGTTGGTAATTTATTTACAAGATCAATTCTCAGTATGCTGTTACTGAAAGCTATGACCTATGAACAGGCTGTAAGACAAATATGAAAGAGGGTGCTCTCACACAAAATTGAGAATGTGCTTATTTCCTACTCTCTGAAACAGAATCCTGTGTGCTACGATTAAAGGCGGAAAAACAGAAGTGAAGCAGAAACGACTTGGTTCCGCAAATTTACTAAATGCTCAAATTTTGCTTGAACAAGAACGGCCCTCAGTCAGTATTAATGGAAACGTCATAGATTTTGAAATGTGCTCGTTCTGCATATTTCTTCATGAAGTCAATTTAAAATTACAAGTCAATACAGAGTTGACTTGTGAAACAGTCTACAGCGCAATATAGCGACTAGTGCTTTCTTGACTGAAAACCATAAATTTCATGCATGTAACATAAGACAAGTGCAGGACTGGAGAGATGGTTCAGCGAAGATGCTGACTGCTATCATAGAGGACCCAGAATCAATTCCCAGCACCCACAGCAGGTGGCTCACAAACACTTGTAACAGCAGTTCCATGGCATATAACACCATCTTGTGATTTCCAGAGGCAAGTGCACACACATACACACTTTAAGCTAAATTTTAATAATAATAAAATTCAAATAAGAGTTAAGATTTTCATATATATATATATATATATATATATATATATATATATATATATGTGAATACCAACTTAAATTTTAGAATTAACTTACTTAGAATTCCCACAAAAATTTTCAGCTTTCCATGTAAGAGGAAAAGACAATTGCACATTGGATAACCCATTGAGCTGTACAATGGAGAAGCTTTGGTGTAATCTTCAGTTGAAAGTGATCCCTGTGAATGTTGGTGATTAAGAGCAATGACCACTGTTCCAAAGGACCTGAGTTCAAATCCAAGCACCCACATAGCAGCTCACATCTGACTGTAACTCCCTGATCTGACACCTGACACCTTCACACAGACATACAAGCAGGTAAAACAACTGTGGACATAAAGTAAAAATAAATTTTTAGAAAAGAAAGTGATCGATAGGATATGCAACACACACTAAAAGCCAGTTATCAGAAAAGAATTCCATCAAATTTTGTTAACATGTTTCAAGTTTTGAGTATGATTAGAATCACATGCTGGTGGGTTGATAGCTTTCGGCCATGCAATCTGTGTCAAAAGACACTTTGAAAGATGAAATAGATAAAATCTCCATATAGATAACATTAACAGACAAACAGTTGTAATTGATTTTGATGATGAGAACACTAATTTTGAACTATAATTATGAAAAATGTTATCCTCGCTTCCTGAACAAAAAAGGACCATGCTTTTGTCATTAGGAGACATATTAAAAACATTATCATGTAGTTGTTCTAAATAATTTAAGTGTGTTAGCATTCAGTTGCTATTTTTATTAGACTTAAATTTCATCATCTAAAAAGTATGCAGAAACCTTTTACTTTTGTCTTAATTATAAACACTGTATATTCTGTGATTTTATGTTTTGAGCCATGACCCTTAACAATTATATGTCTCTTTACAAAAAAAGTTGCTGCCCCTGCCACAGAATGAGACATATATGGATGCTAGTTCTTCTGGCAAAACATAAAAAGAATGGGTGGTAGAACATCATCGGGTCAGGGAGGGTGAGAGACCGGAGAGTCTGGGATGGCAGCCATCCTGATGAGAGTGTACAAAGGTCAAGTCTGAGATAAACCCAAAAGCAGCCATGCCTGACTCCTGAGATAAACCCAAAAAGCAACCACAACTGACTCCTATAATTCAAATTGTCCAGAGAACTTTTTAAAAATTACATGTACTTATTTTGCATGTATGTATGTGAACATGTACATTCTACAGGCAGTCAGAGGACAGTGTACGGAAGTTAATTCTTTTCTTTTACCACATGAGACCTGGTGGCTGAACTAGGGTCATCTGGCTTGGCACCAAGTGAACTATTGAACTATTTGGTAGCCTTAACTAGAAATTAAAAGAAAACTTTTTGATCAAAAAAATCTTAGAAATACTGTACCAAATTTGAGTCATTTGGTGGCTCTAGTAAATGTAGCATTGTTTTCTACAAGTTCCTACAACTAGACATTGCTTACATATACATGAAATACTTCATGAACAGTCTAAAATATGATACTATTTTTTTTTCTTTGGGCCATAAATCTGAATATTTTGGGATTTTTCTTCTCTTACTATTTACTCTTCTCTGACTGTTCAATATAAATGCTCATTTTACTGTTTTATCTGTCTCTATTCATGATCTTTCCAGTAGATATACCTTAATCTTTAAAAATACCTTATTTATTTTTATTTTACGTATAAGAGTTCTTGCCTCTGTGTGTGTGTGTTTGTGTGTGTGTGTGTGAAAGCATGTGTATGTGCTATGTGAGTACAGTGCCTGCAGAGGGTGCTAGAAGGCATCAGACCACCCCTGGAACTGAAGTTACAGATGGTTGTACACTGCCGTGAGCTGGGAACCTAAGTGGCATCCTTTGAAAGAGCAGCAAGTGCTCTTAATTGCTGAGGTTTCTCTCTCCAGCACCAGGGATTTTAATTTTTAAATTATTTTTAATTACTTCCTTCTAAAACTTATTTTTTTGTGTTGATTAATGTTCTAAAATTGTATGGGAAAAGCTATAGGTTCATACTTATTTTTGAGTTCCTTATAGATTCTTATCATATTTCTTATGGTTTACATTGAGAAGAAAGTTCTCTAAGCCGTTTAAAACATAATTATTTATTTATTTGTGTGTGTGTGTGTGTGTGTGTGTGTGTGTGTGTGTGTGCCCATAGAGACCAGAAGAGGATATCAAATACCCTGGAGCTGGAGTTGGAACTCAGGTCTTCTGCAAGAACAGCAAGTGCTCTTAACTGCTGGACCATCTTTTTAGCACTCAAGATAGCTATCATATTTTCATTATAAATATTTTATATCTTTTTCTTGGATGTATTTATGTTTGTATGTATGTATGAATTTGTGAGCATATACATATAAAAGCCAGAATTTGATCTTAGGGATTATTCCTTGGGCACAGACTACCTTGTTTTACCTTTGTTTGGTTTGTTTGTTTGTTTGTTTTTTGAGACAGTATCTCTTCCTTGAGTGTGGAGCTTGCTAGTTAGAGTAGGATGTCTACATTCCCAAACCAAAAATAGTGAGTCTGCACCATAAGACCCCTCACATTTTGGTGTGGAGTGTAGGAATTAAACTTGGTCCTCGTGCTTGAGTACTCCGCTGACTTAATCTCCTGGCGCCAAACAATTTAATCCTTTAAGAAAATATTTTTAGCTAAAAAAATTAAGACTTAAAGAGCAGGAAACTATTTCTGGATAATCACATATACACCAATATTAAATATTATTAGCAAACGACAATACCATTGTGTGTGAGTGTGTGTGCGTGAGAGAGAGAGAGAAAGAGAGAGAGAGAGAGAGAGAGAGAGGGAGAGGGAGAGGGAGAGGGAGAGGGAGAGGGAGAGGGAGAGGAGAGATTCTTACATCTTTAAAATTATGGTATACTTTAAGTTTGTCTAAAGAGGAGAAAGTAAATCTTCTTGTCAGGCCACTGAAAAACTTCCTTTTCTGACGGAATGTGACGTTATGCTTCTGTGCATCCATAAACATTGCCTTCTTTCCACATATAATTCATTTATACTATCTCAATTTGTTTGCAGCCCTGAGACTCATGATTTCCCTTTTGATAATGGTTTCATGATGTGTCAAATGCATTTCACATGTAATACAGCTATTATGTGTGTAGCCATGAGCCTGCAAAATCATAAATGTTCTGAAAGAACTCAGCCATCCAAGACATGCAGCAGTGGGGCCAGGCCAATCAGCAAGACCTGCCCCTGGATCCTAAGACACTATCCTTCTGCTTTCCAATGACTTTGTTTGTTTCCATAGTTATGCATTTGTAGAGAATCTGTTTGTTTGAGTCTGTTTACCCTGTTCACATAGAGAGCACTTGGAATTGTTGGGTAATTCCAGTGTTAGAAGATGACATTGGCTAAAGTGAATGTCACTAAGGCACCCTGGAAGTGTCTAATAAATGGCAACCGTGACATCACAAGTTTACTTTTGTTGGAACTAATGTCAAGTCCCTGTGTCTTCCCAACTATTCTTGCCTTCCTAGCTTTAATGATTTCTGAAAGAAATGAAGATTTAGGAAAAAAAATGAGAGCAAAGACTATTAAAATAGTTTCTCTCTCCATTTCCAAAGATCTTAGAAAAAAATTAGTTAGACACTGAACAGACAAGAATAAAGACTATAATGTCTGAAAATAACAAATCTGAGAAAATAATATCTACATGGTTAGAATTTGTTTGCAAACTTATGATCAAAAAGCGATGTTTTTCCATTGCTCACTTCTTCAAAGACACAAGCAATGAAGGAAGACTCACATCATCATATTTTCAGAACATGTTTTTATGTGAAGACAGCTCAGAATCACTAGAGCTTTCTTCTAGTAGTTTGACATAGTTCAGCCTACTCCAGTAGGCCATTATCTGGCGTACATGGCTTTTAACCAATGAGTTCAAACATGAAAGTGGTTCATATGTGGGGAAGAAAAGGAAAAATCAAAACCAAATCAAAGTTAATTCTCATCATTTGCTTAGTGTGAGATGAAAGAGAAGAGGGAAATGATGTTCATAGAAAGGGCCCTTTTAATTTTGGTTGGGAGCAACATGACTAAATTATAATAGTGATTTTAATTATGGAATGCTTGTATTCTCAATGATTTGTGTGTAATTGATTCACAATTACTCTATTAATGACTATGTTTATTTACCAATGACTATTTTTATTTAGTTCCTATTTTCATGTCCCTGTAGTGGTTTACAGAACAATTACAGGTACCAAGTAATCTACTCAAATTAAATACTAGAAATACTTCATTTAGTCATTGAAATAATTTTTAAACTTGGCTTAACTGAAAATTTGTATGATACTTTATGGTTGTAAGCATGGGTAGTTTTCTTGGTCTTCAGGCTATTGACATTTTTTTTAGACTAGACTTGAGTAAAGTAATTTTAAGTAATGTGTTTTACTCTTTTTTAACATCCTCTATATTTTTGTAGCCGATTTAAAATACAAAATTAGCATAAACATCTAATAACCACTTTGACCATCTGTTTCTAGAAGTAAAACCTGTTAAACGTATCTCTTTTTTAAAGCTTCTGAATTATCTTTTACTTTGCTGAAAATCTGAATAAGATTAAATAATCTTTTGAAAACATCACAGTGGTCTATTGTTTTTTTCTCGAGACAGAGGTAATTTCTGTAGCCTACACTGGCCATGAACTCACAAGAGTGTTTCTTCCTCAGTCTCCCAAGCTCTGGATGATAGGTTTGAGCATGATAACTGGCTTTCAGAGCACTTTCTCATATGTCAAAAAAAAAAAAAAACCCTCAAGAGGTTCTGATAACACAGATATAGGGCCAGATATAAGTGACTGTCAACTTTCATCCTTTAACTTTTGTCAATTAAAGTAAACCCATGAATGACTGCACAAGACCTGAATCTCATTTATATTTTTTTATCCACTGGAAATGGAAAAAAGGAACATATTCCAAATGAAGCACATATTTGGAAGACAAGTATAAAAAAATATTTTCTTTGATAGAATCTATCTCACAGCAAGAGAGACAGATGGTCCAACATGGACAGGGAGGGACTGCGTGCAGGATCCTGCCTCTCGGGCACCATGCACTGCTGTACGGTTTATTTCCTACCACTGACCTCTTCTGCAGTAGTGTTTACCTTGATTTGAGGGGTTTCATCCTGTCTTCCTCTTCCTGGCTTGGCTTTCACTTTTAAACTGAAAATAAAAATAAACAAAAGCAGAGAACAATTTTACTAGCTAGTGTCTTACAAGAAATAACTGTAGTCTCATAAAGGTTTATCTTTTCTGATTTGTTCCAATTTAGGATACAATAAAAGCCTAAGACAAAGCTTAACATCATGTCCAGCAATCTAAATAAACTCCATTTTTTAAAACCCACACTCACAGATAGAACTTACAATTCTTCAAGTTCAGTGCAGGGATTTCAAAGAGCTCAGCACTGCCAGTGTCTGCTTCGATTCCCCTCCATATGCACCGAGACAGAATGTGCACGGGGGAACTTGGCATAACATTAGAAATGCTACGACTTTATACAATGTGACAGGATGTCCAATCTACCAGTAAATACCATTATAACAAATATCAGATTTCAAGATAATATCATTTAAATCTGAAGTCCAATATTCCCTCTTGGATATAAGATTGGAGATAAAGTTTGCCTTTTAAAAGTCTGCAACAGTTTTGCTTCAAATGCATTTTATAGGCTAAAATGTAAGCACATTTAGAATGCTATCACGTCTTGGAAAATAATATGGTAAGTTTTAAGTTTTCCAGCCAAACTTTGTGCTCGGAAAACACTAACAGAACTACCAAGAATATATCATGTTCCCTTAAAAAACATTTACTTAGATCTCCAAATTCAAAATTGTCTTTTATAAAAAATGAAATTTTGTGTGTCTACATATACTTTGTAGTTAGGTGGGAGGGGATTTTAGTTAATTACTTCATGTTGTTCTTTATCATATCAAAACAATATCTCGTAACATGCTAAGTTTGTATTTGGTAGTTTTCTGAACTGTCTGTTAGTTATCTACTAAAATCTATGCAAATGGGCTGTTTTAAAAATTGAAAAGAAATCTTATTTATTTATCAGGAACAAGTTGGATATCTACGAAACTTGTTAAGTATTTCAAAACTTGTAATTTCCTGGCTGAAAAATAATACTTCACATGAGTCCATTCCTCCAGTCTGAGTAATCCATGGCCAAAATCATGGTGTCTAAATGCCAATAGACGCAGCCTTCTCTATTTCCATGATATAATAACATGTTTTGCTAACTTTCATTCCTGTGAAATGTAAATCGTGTTTATCAGAAGGTTCAAGCTAATTCCTCACCTGAAAATGTGTGTTTTGCTCCTTATGTCAGAGCTAATCCTGGTCTGCTGAGTTCCTCCCTCTTCTGAACTTCACGTCGTGACTTCCACTCTGTACAATGGGAACAAGGCTTACCCTCAAAGAATGTTGGGAAGATAAAATAAGATGTTCCACAAAAAGAGTCCAGGATAGCGCCAAGTACACAAATGGTAGCTATTAAAAAATTGAACCCAAAAGATTATGCTGTTACAAAATGAAAGATTTCTTTTTAGGTCACATTTTCAGCTTAGGAATGACTCAATGTGCCAATGGAGGTTTAAAGTGCCCTCTTTTAGTTCAGCTCCATGAGAGCTAGGCTGATCCCTTCTGTGATTCATCTGTCAGGCAGTACAGAGCTGAACATTCCGCCACTGCAAAGAGCAAGTCTCTGCTGCACTGAGCGCTGGTGAGCTGGACCAGGGTCTGCATTTCCAATGATAAACAGGTTAGAAGCAAGCAGCAACGCTCAGATGATGGCCAATAAAATTAATTATGAATCCTTCTGATATGGAACAAATAAGAACACTGAAAAAATTAACCATAAAAGCAGAATACAGGCCAACAAAAAAATTTAAAGCTAAACAGATAAAAATCCGAAAGTCAAACATGAACTAAGAATGTTGCAAAATACAATTTAATGTGGAGAAAAAAAAAACACATCAATTTTCAAGTTGGTGGCTCTTACCAGCATCCAAATCCAAAGGTGGCGAGTTCTTAATTATTTGCTTCCAAAGAACAGAGTATAGGAGAGTGAGAAGAGGAGAAAATTTTCAGAGGAGAACTCTGAGAGAGCAGCAGCAGCCATGAGTCATGTGCAGTCTGACAGTGAGGAAGACACAACACACTGAGGAGGTTCAGGGGTACTCTACAAAATGCCTGCTAGCATCTCTTGAAGATGCCAAAAGTTTGCTAAGAGACAAACTGTCACAGAATAAGAGAAGGTTGAAAGGGCAGACCAAGTAAAAGAAATGTGGAATCCTGGATAGAATTTCAGAACAATAGCAACAAAGGACTTTAGTGGGAAAAAACATCTTATGACATCTGAATAAAATCTGAGATTCAGTCATTAGTAATGCACAAGGGTTGGTTTCTTACTGCAACAAATGCATTTTGGGTAACATAAAATATTAAAAGCAGAGATTTTTTTATAAATCTGAAAGTATCCTAAAAATTACAAGATTATTTTGAGATGAAGAAACCATTTATCAATCAATACATTTTGGGGGTGTGTTGAGGAGCCAGGTAAACTTCTCACCAAGTCTTCCAAACTGAGATAATCCCTGGAACCCACATGGAGGGTAGAGCAAACCAACACACCAATGATGTGCCCCTTCCACACACACACTGTAGTACCTGAGTTCCCACCTCCCATCTGACACACACATTATATTCACATAAATGTAAATAATAAAAATGTGAAATAATTTTTGTGTTGAAAGACAGATAACTCATAAGGTGGTTATGACAGTCATGCCAACATGGACTAAACAGCCAGATTATGAGTGCCAAAATTAAGTGTTCATTTTAGTAGGGAAATGAAACTGTAGTGGAAGTTTTGACCATTCCTTTCTCTTCTTCTGATATCAAGTAGGCTGTTACAAATGAAGGTGGGATAAAATAGTAGAGTCAATTTGGATACAGTATCTATATTAAGGTTTGTACAATCATAAAACTAGCACATGGCAAAACTACATAATCTAAAATGTTGAGAGTATATAGGACAAAGTCATCAGTTACAGTACATTAAACTGCTATACCAAATGGGTAGCAAGATGTCAAAACCACACACACATGCATGCACACACACACACACACACACACACACATATACACACCACAGTAAGTTTTAAAATGTACTCTGTCACCCATCAAAACATGAGGAAAACAAACAATAATGATATAAAAGTCTAGAAATTATTAGCTTTTTTAGAGTAGAAATCAGAATATCATGGGATTACTAAACTCAAGATGTGAATATTTTGGGAAGTACAGAAATATAAGTCTATGTAAAAATGAGGGAGAAATCTGAAGAAAGATGAGCACTGAAAAGAGACCTATTAATATTCTTATGGCAATATCTCTATGTAAATGTAAATATCTCAGTAAGGAGTTTTTCCCACAAGTCATCTTTTGTATTTGTGCAACAATTAATAAAGAGGTGTAGTATAACATGATAATCTGAAATATGACCAGAGGAGGAGTCAGAAGTCTCCTACTTGTCACTCAGCCTTTTACTCTGGCCTATGCTAAGCATGAGGATCAAGGATTAAGGATTGGATGGGAAGTTGAAAGGATCCTGTTCTTGAATGCACTCCTAAACACAGAGTACAACACTCCATAGAGACACCAGAGATATGCTCTTAAGTCCACAAGAACATACATGTATTCAAATAAGAAGATACAAAATTGTGAAGAAAAAAAGAGTTGAGGGACTACTTGTTAGAACCTAATGCTATAGTCAGTGAGAGATGAGTCATGAATAGGGTGAACGTTAGTAAATGCTTAAGAAACCTCACACTAAAAACGAGGTTACCAATCAAGACATCATGCTACCTCATGTTTCAACTTAATGGAGACTCTCAAACTAATGAGTAAGAGGTAGAATTTTTCCAAATGACATAGAAACCTCAGGAAAATCAGATTCTTATACATTAAGAAGTTTAAACTAGCTGGGTGGTGGTGGCATGCCTTTAATCCCAACACTTGGGAGGCAGAGGCAGGTGAATTTCTGAGTTCGAGGCCAGCCTGGTCTACAGAGTGAGTTCCAGCACAGCCAGGACTATACAGAGAAACCCTGTCTCAAAAAAACACAAAACAAAACAACAACAACAAAAAAGAAGTTTAAACTAAATCTTTTTGAAAAACAGAGCAGAAATTTCAGCATATCTCTGATTTAGTCTTGAAAACTGAGTAGAATCATTCCTGCTGCATTTTGTTGGTTGGAGGCAGATCACAAGTCAACCCAACTTTAAGTGGAAAGAACTCAAATCCACTTCAGTAAAGTACCACCATGTCCTGTTTACTTTATTTTCACATACAAAACTCATTCACAGTTTGCTATGGTTTAGAGATGAAGTATCATCAAGAAAGGCTTAGGTATTGAAGGTTTGGTCCCCAGATGGCAGATCAAGAGATCCTGTCTTTGACAGGGTCAAGAGAACTATGGAGGTCTCATAACATGATGGCATTATTAGGAGGTGATGGAAATCTTGGAAGGCAGGGTTCCACCACACACTTCCACCCGAATGTACCTGGTTTACAAATGCCTGCAAAAAACTTAAGCCAGTGACCATGAACTGGGCGTTCTGAAACCATGACTGCAAATACAAATTATCTCCTTTTAAATGGTTTCTCAGGAATTTGTTACAGTGACAAAAAGAAAAAAAAAACCCATGAGTAACATATCAATTTTAGGACCCTGATAAATGTGTTTAACATTTAAATTAAATTAATTAATTTAAATTTAAACACATTTAAATTCTACTATGACATGGGGCTTTGGCTCAATGTCTATGAACTTTGAGTCAGGCCTGCATTTAGATGAGACTCCTCAAATGTAGTTGCTTTGATAAATCTTGAATTCTGTTTCTCAAGAAGATTTAAAACATTGAGACACATGTTGTATGTCCCTGTATTAGGTAGGCTGTCCAGAAAAACAAAATCAGTAGAGGGAGAGGAAGGGGGAGGGGGAGGGGGAGGGGGCGGGGGGGGGGAGAGGGAGCGGGAGAGGGAGAGGGAGAGGGAGACGGAGAGGGAGAGGGAGACGGAGAGGGAGAGGGAGACGGAAAGGGAGGAGAGGGAGAGGTTGTAGAGAGTGAGATTTGCAGTTAACAAGGTAGAGATCTAGAAGAATCAATGGCATAGTTCTAGTGTGAATCTAAAGATCTAAGAAGCAAGAAAACCACTGGCATAGAGCCAATCTGACAGTCAGAAGCCTTGGAGCCTAGGAATAATGAATATCTAAGTTCAGTTTTGAAGGCAAAGGGTAAAGTGTCCCATCTCTAAGTTAAGGTAGTTAAAAAGATAGAGATCCTACCTTACATGAACTCAACAGACCCAGGATTACCACTGACACGGGAGATTTCTAAGGAGACACAGGGCTGAGCAGAACACACATTTTCAACTCTCTTATTCTTAAGACAGCACCTTTTGTTAGATTCAGACATTCTGTTTATTGGATGGGTCTCACATAAATTAAGGAGGGAAATCTGCTTTCCTAATTTAAATATTAAACACATCCCAAAATACTCTCTCAGAAACACTCAGAATAGTGTTTGACCAAATATCTAGGGACCCTGTCACCCTGTTTGACATACACAATTAGCCATCACACTGCAAAATACCCAACCACATACCTGCAGTAAAAATTCAGATTCCCCAGAAATATAAACAGGCACCATCTCTAGTACTTTGGAACTACATCAAGGGACATCTTTCTGTTCCCTTTATTAGGACCCATGGGAGAGAAAGGCATTTACTCTGTGGTTCTTGGTTATCTTCTGGGCTCTTGACCCTGTTATCTATATCATATTTCATCTTCCATAGATGTGGCCCATGTTTACAGTTGAGTAAACATTTCTACCTTCATCCTGCTCATAAGAGCTCAGAACTTTCAAAGAACTCTCTTAAATTTGTATAATCATTTTTAGTTCTGTTTGATACAGTTCTGTTTCAAATGTGGTGGCCCTTATTCTCACACATTTACTTCCCCTTCTGACAGACAAAAGTCATCCAGCACACACTCAAGACCTCGACTCCTTTAGTGGGAGTGGTAAGTCTGTACACACACAAACACATACATACATACACACACACACATGTACGCATGCACATATGCATGCACACACACACACACACACACAACCCAATTAAAAATACAAATGGAAGCAATCAACAGAATTAAAAGTAAAATGAAACACCTCATTTGCATTGACAATGAGTATGGTAGACCAAGACTTGTTAGCCTAAGCACATCAAACACTCATGTGAATAATTTTTTAATTCTTAAAATCTCAGAAGAAAGTTTGACATAGGAGTTGCTGTAGACTGAGCATTGGAGTCCCTCAAAAACTCATGTCAGATTCTTCCCTGTCATGTGATGACAGAGACGAACCATTTGGGAAGTGAGTAGGTTATTAAGAGGAACCCTCATGAGTAGTTACCTTGTATGAGGAATCCCAGAAAGCTTTCTTATAATTTTGTTTCTTTACAAAGTCAAAGTTCTACAGTCTAACAATGAATCATCACTCAGATCCTGACTATGGCTGCCACCCTGGTTTGAGACTGCCAGCCTCTAGGACTATGAGAAATACATGTCTATTATTTGTAACCCACCCATTCTACCATACTTTAAGTATTCTGTGTTCTCTATACAAGGGTAAATGTGTGTGTGTGTGTGTCCTCAATAGTAAGCTATAATGACTTACAGAACAAAAGGAGATTACCTTCTCAAAAAACTAATTGCAGTTGAAAAAGACTGAAGTGCTGAGCTTAAAGCCAAGAAGGATGACTTTAAATTAACATTCACTTATCCATTTGGGTTTACATTTGATCCAATGAGGCAACGGTTTAAGAAGACGTATAGTAAACATTTAGAAAGTTTATTTAGTAGTTTCATTCCTAAAAAATAAATTTAGGAAAGTTGTTAAAATTTGATGTTCAACAATATTCATTGAAGTACCATTTTTGTGCAAGAATGCTAACTAAAACATAACTTCTAATGAAGAGAAATCACAAACACTTGCCATTTCCAACAATAGAGTAACTGCTAAGTAAATCATGAAACATACATGACTGAAGAATTTAAAAGCTATTAACAATTATGCTGTCATGAAGTAGAAATGAGGTCATGATAATGCAAACCATGTAAAATGTGATTCCAATTTAGTTTTAAATATATACACACGAAAACTTACAAGGAAATAAATCAAAATATTAGCACTGTTTTTGTGTGCTGCCATTGTGGTCAATTTTTATTTTCTTCCTTCTTCTATTTTTTTTTTGTTTTCCTATCATAAGCATGTATTATTTTAATAAACAGAAAATAATAGAAACAATAAATGCAAACTGAAGTGATGTGGTATTAAAAGGCTTTTCTTTGAGCAATTGCACAAGAAAAGACTAAATTCTTAGTAACAAAGCCTCTAAGGAAATTGTAGGCATCTCAGCACACATGGGAAGACAAGAATGCAATCTGGGAAGTAGAGAGAAAAGATTCCAAGTGAATCAAAACAAAGACAATTCCCTCAGGTGGGTGGTTTTCTATTTGGTACAAGACCCATTTATTTATACTAGATCTTGCCCAGAAGCAAGAAAATAAAAATAACCAAAGGCAAAAATGATGTTAATACAGAGAGAATGGGAAAGGATATTGGAGCCTGCTGCCAATGTGTCTTTATTGAGACTTGCCTAAGGCATTCAATCAGTAGGCTCTGAAGCAGCAATAAATCTAAGCAATATTGGAAAATCACCTGAGACTAATGTGAGAATCCACACTATAACTTTCATGATTTGCTGCGTTTAAAATACGAGAGGGGCTGGGAAAAATCAGTCAATCAGAACACTTGTGCCTCAATCAAGGATTCCAGCATCCTTGAAGGGTAACCCACAAACACCTGTAACAACATGGTTCCAAGACATTTGATGTCCTTTATAGTTCTCTTCAGGCATCCACAGACAGATTTGTCCATACAGTCACAGAGACAGACCAACAGACAGAAAGACAGAAAGACTGACACACATACTGGTATAAGTTAAAAAAAAAAAATTACTTGAGAAACTGTATGTAGTCTCGTGAAAACAGGGCTAACTTATTCATTCCTCACAAATTCACTGGCCATCTCTGTTAAAATTATAATTTAAAACCTAGATATTTACTATTTCTTGTCCTAGAAGGATGCTGCCTGATATTCAGAACTACCTAGAGGAGGAAACACAAAAGCAATTCTGAGTAACTGTAAAAAGACTGTACGCCAAGGTCAGTTTAGGTTTTATTACTTGTACAAAACAGGTGGGGGTGGAGGGGATACCCCTCTCTGTGCCTCTGCCACACTGAGCTTGGATAAAAACAAGGTATCTGGTACTAGCTAAAGCAAGAACAACAGCATGGGCCTAGGAGACTCCTAAAGCCTTTGAATGATCTTGCTCATCAAATCTGCTAAGACTTGTCAGAAATGTCACAGCTGATCTTTTTTTGTTCACTGGTATTCTTGTGGCTGAAGTCATTCCAGATGTCAACATCTTTTTAGACTGAATGAGAAACAAAAGCATATTCTAGAACTATCAAGTCCAATATATGATGTTCACCCCACAAATGGCTATTCAGATCTTAAAATGTGGTTACTCTGTATTAGAATGTACTATAAATGTAAATACAAATGAAGTTTCAAAGAGTTAGTTTAAAATATAATACAAAAATATCTCAATTTTTCTTACTGTTTACATCCTGAAATGGTAATTTTAATATTTAAGTTACTAAAATCATTTCTGTTACTTTTAATATATGGCTTCTAAACAACTTGAAATTTTATATGTGATTTCCATTTGGGCTGGCATCTCACCTATACTGTTGTAGAACATCGAATTGAGGATACTGTTATTGATTCTTCCAAGTCTTATTTTTGCATCTATTTCTGTAAGGAAAGAAAATTCTTCATTCTGAGTGGAGAGAGAGAAAACAGCCTCATTCCTTTGAGTTCCTGGTGTATCAACTTGGCTCTGAGTGCATTTGTGGAAGAAATGTCAATTAATTTCCATAATAAATGTGCAAGATGAGGGCCAAACCCAAAACGTACCCAGAATGAACCTTCCTGTTGACTGTGCAATAGTTAGGGACTGTGCTGAGTTCCTTAACCAACCCAGCTCTGTTGTGTTGCCAACGTAGAGTGGAGAAAATGTCTAAACAGATTTCATAAGAGGAGTCTGAGTACTCACGTCAAGAGGAACTTAGGAATGTTTGAAGCAACTGGAATTGGTTTTCACTTTTCCAGGGGATATGTCCCCTTTTATTTATGTCAGAAGGTTTTTGAATTTATTTTCTTTGAAATTAAACATTAATCTAAAGCCCATGAGTCCTAAAACATTACTTTATTTCACCAAGAGCATCTCAATGCACTACTTAAATTCTTTTGCAAGTCTGAATAACATAATAGATTCTAAGATGAAGGTTAAACTATGCACTCTAATATTCTCAAGAGAATTAACGTTTTCACTTGCTTAACAAATATTTACTGAATTCTTATTATGTGTCAAGCTCTCTACTATAAATTAGGAAAGTAATGGATATTTTTAATAATTGGAACAAGTTCACTGATCTCCTAGAAATTATAGTCTAGTATGGGAGGTAGATAGTTATCAAATAATCACATGTAGAAATCTGAGTAAAATTCAGCAATCAAGTAAAGTAATTGGCTTCAGACAGAAGGAAGTCTCACTTCTCCAATGGACCAGCCAGGACAAGACTGTAAACCTGTAAACCCAATTATTTGCAGAACAAGTCAATTGTGCTTGATCTAAAATGTGTGGGAAGACAGCAAGTCAGACTTGGATGTTGAACATATCATCATGTAACTTATTATCTAGGCATGACTAGTTACTCACAGTGAGACTGGAGTTCAGATAAGGGCCAACGATTTAGGAATACACACATTCATTATGGCTAACTTGCCCATCTACAAGCTACAGCCTCAGCTAACAGCAGATGAAGAGGACTCAGCAGTATAAACAAGGTTTCCAGTCACTATTTAGAGAGTTTACAATGTATCCAGCCAGGCCTCCTATAGTAACAGGCTTGCCAACAGGTCTAATTAGCAGAATGTATTATAAGCACCTAAACCATAAGTCCATACAGAATTCTGGTGGCTGGAATGTTGAGAAATGAGGATGGGGAGAGAGTTGAGTGAAGGAGCTTGGGATAAAGGATTGTGTTTAGGGGCATTATGGGAACTGTCCAAGAAGAGTTTTCATTTGGAGAACACTGGAAGTTCAGTGGCCAAAACTGATTGCAGTCTAGGATATGTTCGTGGGTATGAAGATGCTGGACCACTATAATCCAGATTATTCTGTTATAGGCTGATACTTACTCCCAAAGACCCTAATTTGGAAGGAGAGGTAAGGATTTAAATTCTCCAGTAATTTTTTTTGTTTGTTTTATGATGTCCCCAAGTAAATTTTGTATGCTTTGTGAAATGACACTTTAGTTTCAAATATTTTCTTAGTCTTGTGGTTTGAATGCGAAAGGGCTCCCCTAAAGGCCCATATATTTGAACTGTTTGTTCACAGCTGGTGGTGAAACTTGAGGTAGGGCCGAGCTAGAGGAAATTGGTCACTATGGTCAGGCCTTGTGGTTTCTTAGTGCAGCCAAATTTCCTATGCAGTGTCGGCTTTGTCTGTAGAGAGACATACCACACTCAGTGGCTTCACATCCCTGCCACTGTCCCTTTTCCACCCTGACAGGCTGTATTTACTCAGACTGTAAGTCAAGATAAACATGTTTTCCCTGGAGTTGCTTCTTGTAAAGTATAACAGCAATGAGAAGGTAAACTTGCATTCAACTTCACGTCAATGACTGTGAAGTTAACTGAAAGGCTAAGCTAGGAATCAGTTTGAATTCTTCCCAGTGATTTATTTTATGGATCTATCCTGAGAAAAGTGTAATTTCTCTAGGTACTGAGGCAGAGAGAGATTAGTAATTATACTATCTTGAAACTTGAGAAGGCAATGGCCAATGTACTGTAGAAGAAGAGATATAATTAATAATCTTAGGCAAGTTTATAAGAAGCAGCTGATACGTTCACAGGCATTCAATGACAAATGATGTATAGACTGTTGGAGAGTACCAAGAATTTTACTTCTGTATACAATTAATACATAGTCACTTAAATTCATGTATAATATAAGAATAATATCCAACCTAATTAATATATTTGTTAAAGAGAATATATATGTATATAACACAGAGTTTATACATAAACACAGAAAGTATATCCATTTTATTCTCTAAATCAGTGGATCTCAACCTTCCTAATGCTGTAACCCTTTAACAATACAGTTCCTCATGCTGTGACATCCCCATAAAATTATTTCATTGCTGCCTCATAACTGAAAATCTGCTACTCTTATGAATCTTAATATAAATATATGATATGCAGGTGATCTGATATTTGAACCTTGTGAAAGTGTCGTTTGACCCACCCTAAAGGGATCACAACCCATAGGTTGAGATCCGCTGTTCTAACAACATGTCTGAACCCTATACATCTTGATAGATACTCGTATTTGTCAGAAATTATTTGTCCAATTACTTTTAATGATTTTTAAATTATTCAATCAACAACATTAGTGGATTTGTCTGCTTGCGATATGATGTTGTTTTATAGTTCAGACTGGCCTCAACATCAGGATCCTACTGGTTTAGACTGACTTCAAACTCAGGATCCTCCTGCATCAGCTGGAATCACAGGGATGTGCCACCACTCTTAGTCCATCAGTACAACTTTTAACTGATAGAAACACCACTAGTTAAATGATGCTTCATGCTCGTCCACAAAAAGGCTCTTTCATCAAAGTTAAGGTTATTAGCTACTAGGGGTGCCATAAATCCTTTAGGAGAGGATGTTTGTTCTGCTGAAATAGCTCAGCTTCAAACCGGAATCTCTCCTTCAGTCACCGTCTAACATCAGAGAATGGTGACGCTCTGTCACAGCCTCTGAATGGAAGCATGAAAGGCAAAGGAAACAGAAAAAAATAGATGGGAATATTAACCATGTTTCTGGCTTCGGGCAGCCTGACACCTGACTTCATGTATAAGTCAGCAAACTTTACTGCGGACAACCTTGTAACATGCCTAGTCACGTTAGCCTCCTGTGCCCTCTCTCTGTAGAGGATTCTCCCTCCTTGTGGCCACACATTTTAAACAGTAGTCAACTTAGAATGTGCATTCTCGATTGTCTGCTGTATAAGACTCTCACACTGCAGATCACTGCTTATTTGCCCTAAAGTCATACACTGTTTTCTGAGTGTCTTTCCTCTCTATTCAGATACATGGATACTGCCCCTTTTGTGTTGACAGCTCTGAGCTCATGAGTGCCAGAGGCTTACTGGCTGGACTTACAAACCCAGAGCTCAGAGCCTTGACAACTAAAGGCTTATGGCTCTAGACTTTAAAAGTCAGACTGTAAATGCCAGCTTTCTGTGCTCAGGCTAGAGAAAGCAATGGGAATTCAAACCTATTGACCTACCACTAATGGACCCAAGAATTAGAAGTTTGTTGCTCCAAGCATTCAAACCCTGAGACTTATAACTGTAAATGCTCAGGTCAGAAGCCTATTGCTCTGTAATTTAAGCTACCACAGCCTGGTATCCAAAAGCTCATGTTACAGTTTGTGAGCTTTCAGTGTTAGGACCCTTGGGTCTTCACCTTGGCTGTGTCTCCGAAACTCTTGAAATGACTGGGGCTTGCAAATCTCACTTCCAGCTCTTCCTGGCCTCTACTTCAGTGCTTCCCACAGTCTCATCTCTCCACAGCATTTGCTTAAAATCACTTTCTGGAACTTTCCTGCTACCTTCCCAAAACTGCTGAGTAGGTATGGAGCTAAAAGCCACAGGAACACTTCTGGTCATTATGCAACCAGTTCATGGGCATTCTATCCATAACAAACATGCATGTGACTACACACATAGGCAATATTTTGGCCTTTGTTAGAGCCAAATGTTGTTGCTATGCGGGACAGATGTCTTCCAGACTCACCTAACAAGATTGAGAAGTAGCCTGCTTATACGGCAAGGAAAGGTACATGGTATGTTGTGCTCAAATTATAAGTTTACTAATAACAGCTTGAATGTGCATGGCATCCAGTTCCACCAGTCACAGAGCTTACTTACAGACCAATCACAAGCCTTGCTTAGGAGTCAATCGCAAGTCAGCTATGGCACTAATAATAGTCTTTTAAAGCCAAGGAGGTACAGTCCTCCTGTAGTAAGTGGGAGTAGCTACAGGGTGCACAGGGTCACCTAGGGTTCTCCCACAGGCTTGTCTTACCTTTTCCTGTAATGATTATAACTGTAGCATTTCCTCAAGCAGGAGTTACGGATTTAGTCACAGGCATCTTTCTCTGGACTTAGCAGCTGAAGTAAGTTCTTTTCAGAGTGACGATAAATGTTCTACAGGAGAATCATCAGACATGGAGATACTGTTTAATAGGTAGTTCTCCCCTTAAGACAGCTGGGCACGAGGGAAGGGCCTAACAGCTATCAATCAAGTGACTGAGTAACTTGCTCACAATTTACCTAAAGAAAATAAAACTTTAATGACTGCTGATAGTTAAGATCGGTCATGAAGAACTAACATTATTAACAATACTCCCCAGTGCTTAATTTCAAGCTAAATCCCTTAGGCAGATTCAGTTCCTCTGATTTTTCTTGCCAATAACCCACAGGCTATGTCAGACAACTATATCCTGCTGTGATTCTTCAAACCAGCCAACTCTAACCTGTCTTATTTGTACCTTTTCCACAAGAACTATGACAAAGGTCCTTGTTCACAGTTTGCTACACTCTGCTAGTCACCAACACTGGCAGCATATCTCCACATCTCTGTTACTCTTTAGTTGAGATTTTTAATACAACACAACATCTTATCTGTGGAAGCTTCTCCCTGAACTTTGACCTTACCATACCTGAGTAATTGTTGTAAGAAATAGCAACAATTAAAAACTCCAAACAAACAAACAAACAAACAAAAACACTGAGGGAACAAGTCAGGTGCAGTAGCACATACCTACCTATAATCCCAAATGGTGGACTAAGACAGAAGAATTCTGAGTTCAAAACCAACCTAGTCTACATAACAAAACTTGGTCAAAAAAAAAAGCCAACCAAACAAATAACAATAATGTCAGGCAGAACAGATGACATGAATGGTACAGGCTGACTAGAGTTACCAAAACAGATAATCTACACATCTATCTATCCTTCTCTACCCACGAATCAGCAGATGATTGTAGCCCTCAGATTCTAGTCATATGTAACACCTGTCTGTGTGGCCTTAATGGTTGAAGCCAAGTCAAGAAACGGACAACACAAAGAGAAATATAGAGAAAAATAAAGAAGTGTTACTTGTCGGCAGGCTTAGCAAACACCAGTTTAATGAGAATTGTAATACCAACCAAGGATGAAACTAGGAGTTCATCTTGAGGCCTCACCTTTGGGAGCTGTGTCTATAGACACTGGAGAGGTGCAGAGAGAACTCTCTGCCTGTCACCTCTTATAGTACACCATTATTTGACCCTTTGACGGGAACTTAGAGAGATCCTTCACTTGGAAAACTCCTCATATGGCATTGGGATGTTCAGTGCCTCCTGGCAGAAAAATTTTCCAATAGAGTATAGTTTTGAAATTATAAATGAATAACCAATAACACAATCTGATAGTGTAGCCTTGGCCTAAATGCTAACCTGGCCCAGGCTTCTCCCAAAGTCTTGTTATCTGAGAGATTAATATTTTCTCAGTGAGATTGTGAAGCCTTTCCTGGTGTGGGATGAGAATGTTTGGACACTAAAAAATTCTTCCACCACTGAACCACATAATAAGATGATTTCAATAGTCTTGTGGCCATTAGAATCACATGAGTGTTTGGAGGTTTGTTTGTTTGTTTTTGTAGAAATCCACTAATTTTGGTGCTTAGCATGGTAATTAACATTATGTTAATAAATGTCCCAGCCATCAGAAAATATCTCGGCATTTAATAGAGAGGGCACTACACCAGTATACTTTTGACTGACAATGATTACACTAAGCAGTCTATATTCCCAATAATCATTGAGGCTACACTGTGGTCTAGCCCTGAGTGTCAGTCAGGGTTACACTGATATGTGTTCCCTGAATATCAATGCTGCTTTATTCTTTCCAAGAAAATGTACTGAGCACTCCAAAAAAAGAGCAAACTTTCCTAAATCCAATGAAATTTCTGCTTTACTTTTATGTTAAACATTCCTGCATGCATCCATATGTATATAAACCACTATACATCAGGATGGTGGTTTCAAATATTTCTGAGCATTAAGAGTTTTTTTTTTTTCCTCTGTTCCCAGATTTGCAGTTTAGCAATTCTAAGTGGTGGAGATACTTTGTGCCAAAGGAGTAGCCTCTCGCAGCATAAAAGACTCTTTGTTACTGTGTTCTCCTGCTCACAATCCATTCAGAATGTTTTAGAATACTGCAGCCATTCCCTACTTTATTCCTTATTAAAAGATACAAATGTTCCTCAGAAAATTGGTAACAAGCTTAAGAGAGAGCAATTCAAAGTCAATACATTATAGGTTTGTAGACAAGAGATCGTAGATTCCTGATAGAATGACCAATTGAAAGTTTACCACGTAGACTGAGAAAAGAACTTATATAATCTGATAAAGGAGAGAGATGATCATATTTTACAAAGATTATTTGAAGACAGACATGGATTCAAAGCAAGGCTTACTATAAATAGGTCAGCTACATAATTTTTGCCAAAATGAAACACTTTGAGACAATGAAAGGGGATGCTGTAATCATCCAGCTTCTAAAACAGACATGAACTGGGACCATCACTGGAAAACTAGATCTCCATAATTGCAGGAAACATGGAGGTCACCAGGGGCAGCTGGGGAAGTTTCAAAATGATTTAAGTGTGATGAAAGAAGCCTGAAAGAAAGCAGTGTTACTGTTTTGGGTTTTGATGTGTAAATTTCAGAGACACGGGATGAGACCATCAGTGTGACTTAGTGTCATCGATTCTGACACAGCCAAGGTTTAGAGTATATGTTCTTTATTCGCACAAGGAAATAAAATAACAAACTGAACATTAGTGACTCTCTCTGGACACATCAGACAAAAACAAGGTTGCATGGCAAGCCTCTTCTCCCAGATCTAGCAAGACATAAAACCAATTCAAAGCTCTGCATATTTAGTAGAAGTGGAAGCTTCTGGAACCATTGACTAGTCTAGACACTCAAATAGCGATTTCCATCAGTTGATGAAGGTTTAATGTGACCCAGCCTGAAAGAAGAATGTCCATGAAGACACCACCTAATGTGACCTACCCACACCTTCAGATGTCCCACTTCCGGAAATCCCATCCAATTCTTCTAGGAAAAGCAATTGAATCTCTTCGTGGCATAGTTTTGAAGAAAGGGACAGGTGTCTCTGAAGCAGGTCTAAAGTAAAATTTTACTTCTTTCAGAGGGCATTTCCTCTGACTTCTGCTTCCTCAGACTTTATGGTTCGTACACAGAGTGGAAAAGACAGAGAAAGTCCTCAGGACACTGGCCTTGCAGCACAGGCCTGGTGAAAGACTGAGATTTACTCATAAGACTACAGAATGCTAGTGCTGCAGAAATGGCTCAGTGGATAAGAGCATAGACTCAGGTTCAGTTCCTAGCACCCACATCAGGCAGTGCATCTCTAACTCTATCTGGGGAGATCTGGACTCTGAGCTCTGTGAGCTCTGGCACTCACACACATATACACACAATTAAAATAATAAAAAATTAAAATTTAGAGGATTTTTATCACTTCTGTGTTTCAGAGGTAGAGCATGTGAAAGTGTGGGTGGGTCAAATAAGGGGATGTCTTCATGGAAATTCTTCTTTCAGGCTGGATCACATTAAAACTTGAGAGTTTGATGCAATGTGCTTTAGTACATTCACTGTTTCTCCTCCACATATGCATAGATCCACTGCCTTTCTACACCCAACCAACTTTAGGTACCTTCCCTATACTGATCTTTCAAGATCCATTTGTGCTATGGAATTGTTCTGAATGTGTGATCTCCCATTGGACTGTGGTCAACCTAACAGGGATCACATTCTTAGAGATGACTGTCTCTCCATTTCCAAGAAGCTAACAACTGTCAATAGCTCCAAGGCTAGGGGTGAAACTGCATACCCAACTCCTATGCCAGGATTCAGTCTGGCTTGGAATTCTATAGATTTTGTGTGTATTGTTGCAACCACTGTGAGTCTGTATGTGCAGTGACCCTATTGTGTCTAAAAGACAGTTTCTTTGTAGTCATTCATTGCCTTTGGCTCTTACACTCTTCCCAACTACTCTTTTGAAATGATCCTTGAGCTTTGGGAGGAGGTATGGTAAACATATTTCTTCCAGGGCTAAGCATTCTGGTGTCTCTTGTTCTCTACACCGTGGCCTCTTGTGGGCCTTATGCTAAATACCAGCTCCAGCAAATAGAAGCTTCTCAGATGAATGATGAGAGATAGATTGATCTGTGGATATAGTGAATCATTAGTTAAAAGTTAGGTTAATACTATGTTCACTTAGTGGAAAAATAGTTGTACGTTCTTCCGTAGGGTCTATGACCTGTGTAGTCATGAGTTCTTAACCCAATAATGGTGCCAGTTATGTGTTTCATCTTTTGAGAAAGATTTAAATCCAACCAGAAAGTGGTTGGTTACTTCTATAATGTCCATGCCACTATGGCACCAGTGAGCATGTCTTCCCAGGTCTGTCATCACTGTTGCTTGCAGATTTCACAGCTGAGTACGACTGATAATTACTTTTCTCCTCTGATCGAGCCAGTAGGGATAAAACTTGCACATCACCAGCAGCTTGTTTTTTTTTCATGTTGTATGACTTGTGTAGTACCTTCAGCAATATTATTTTACCATCAAGTTCTAAAGGAACATAAATACATAATGACTCCTATAGATGTATTGATATACTAAAACATAGTTGAGTTTTTTTAAAGCAGTAAGCTTAAAGATAAATAAAGAAGCATTCCTCAAACTGAGATAAGAAGACGAAAATAATGACAATCAATAGAAATCAGAATATTAAAGAATAATGTCACAATTCAAAATATGCTCTATATGCAAGTTGACAACTGGGGGGAGGGCAAAAGGAAGATTAATTAATAATGGTTGAGAAATGTCCAAAATTAACAGCAAACACAAGCCCCCACAGGTTTATGGGGCTTAGCAAACACAGAACAGGATAAAAATTGCAAAATTCAGAAACCAAAATGAAAAGAGGAATCTTAAAATACTATTTCAAGAAAACTATGAAATCAATAATATTATGAAAATTCTGTGATATCTGGGAGCTGTGGGAGAGCTAAGGCCCTTTCTCTGACCCTATGGTCAGGACCACCATCAGCAGGTGTACAAATGATGCTTCACTGTGCTTATACTTGTACAATCACCAGTTAGTTACTTCCAATCATTGTCCTGCCTTCCCTTCTACTGTCTACTTTGAGCAGTTCTCTGTAACACTGTGAAAAAGTAATATTCCTCCTAGGTTTAATTTTTCCAAGTGTCATGGGCTTTGTAATTAAAAATAATGAAGGCAATGTGGTTTTCTTGCAGAAATGGAGAAAGTTGAAAATGGCATAAGAAAATGAGAACAGCATAAGAATGAAATCAAAGTAGAAGAACATGTACCTATGAAAATGTCACACTGAGACTAATTACTTCCTATGCCAGCTTAACAAGGTACTTCTTTAAGTTAAAAGGGAAAAAAAACAAAAGAACAAAATCCCCCAAAATCTTATCGTTAACTTAGGTTACAAAGTACTTATATTTCTAATGTTTTTCCATGTTTATATAGATGTTGCCATACCTCTCCTATCTTTTGGAATAGCATGTATTGTTTCATTTGCCTGGAATACTTTTTCCCACTACTCAAGTTTGATGATATGGCTATCTGTGTATGTGTGCACAAGAATAACCCAGCAACCATAGGAAGAAAACCAAAGAAAACAAGGGAGTGGAATACAGCAGGGAGGAAGATATCAGTTAAGTACAATAGGGTATGTGTGTGTGTGTGTGTGTGTGTGTGTGTGTGTGTGTGTAAATGTCATGGTAACACTTTTGTATTCTGGCTAAAAGAAGATAACAAAGACATTTGATACTACTCAGAAAACAAAAACAAAAAGTAGTACATAGCACTGTCTTTCAAACTATGGAAACTTGAGCCTTAGCATCATTGCTTCAGATTAGGGTGCAATAATGGCAGAAGAGACTAATTAGGCTGAATACTTCCTGGCATTGGACTCAGGACAAATCTTCTTAGTAGTTAACTTTAGACTAAATTCCTTAGGTTCTTAGATGTTTAAAAAAGTTTCCCGGTGGAGTGATGTGGAGTGATGTCTTAAAGACTAATGTCATTTTATTATTTTATTTCTCTAAACAAAAGCCCACAAAAAAATAAAAAGGAATCTAAATTTTATAACTTACAATGGAAGAGAAAAAGAAGAAATACAAAAAAAGAAAAAGCACAGGATGTTAGAACTCTTCAGGGGAGTCTGGAGTGCGTGTGTGTGTGTGTGTGTGTGTGTGTGTGTGTGTGTGTGTTTTAATTGAATTTCCACCACTGTATAGCCTTTTTTGTAAGCTGTCACAATGCAGCTCATTCCATCCTTAAGGCTATCACAGTAAAGAGAATGCTTCTTTTTCATGAAAAAATTCCACACAACTAAGATTTTTATGGTGCACCAAGTTGTACATGAGGAAACAAAATTGTGTTCTTAATTATGCATGGTTCTCTATGAGCAAAGAGTCTGCTGAGATTCCTGCAGAAAATTCTCCATGTTCTTGCTAAAGAGAACCACGATGTGAGATGAAAAAGAAGGCAGCATCTATTGTATTTAAAAGTCAGCATCAAAAGAGATTGCCTTTTGGATCAGGATGCAGTCCAGTTGGGCTGGGAGTCATTTCAAGGCTGAAAAGGAGGGGCAGCAAAAACAGCAGCCTCTTAGAAGATGACAGGGCAGTGCTGGGCCTGAGGGGCTGTATGGCCTGGCTTGCCAAGACTATGCCTTGAGTTGATACAGAATGAACAAAGAAAATGCCTGGTATTCGAGAGCTGAATCTCAACAGGGATGAGGGATTGCACTTTTGATTTTCAAGGGTATTTCTCTACAAAACACACACACACGGGGGGGGGGGGGAGGGAGAGAGAGAATTGTGGTGTGTATGTGTATGTATTTAATGTAGGTTAAATGTGGCTGGATCCAGCCTTCTATCTCCATAGATAGAAGAGGGAAAATAAATAATGTGAGAGAAAGAAAATACCATTTAGCAAGCAACTTCAGCCCTCCACACACACTGCTCTTTAAAACTGTTGTGTCAGAGGTACGCTAACCTCGGAAGCATGGAGGCTGTAGAAAACCCTGAGTCAAAAGAAGCAACAACAGGTGTGGTACCACTTTTGTTCACTATTACTCACCAAAATCCTTGTTCAGAGCCTTCATGCGTGTGAGCCTCTACTGTGAGGTATTCCCAGACGTCTCAGCCCCAAGGGATCATCTAGATTCACCACGCTCGGCTGCTTCGGCTGCTCATTTGGCATGGAATAGTTGAAGCTTTTCGAATGTTGTTTGGTTGGATTGGAAACGACTTTGAAACATCCTTGTTGAAAATTCCAAGAGAAAATCCAAATCATGGGTTTGTCATTCAGAAGAATCCAGTATGGATGTAGAGAGATCTTGGGGTGGAAATATTCAGAAAATTGACTATAATTGAAAGCAGAAGAAAGAAAGGGAGTGTATAAATAATGAAATATAAAGTGAGAAAGGAACAAATTTGAAATGAATGCTGGTGATGCAACGCCTTTTAAAAAGATGGAAAAGGCATAGTAAAAGAGATTTTAAGTGTCAGGAAGGCAGAGCGAATGATTGCTTATATATGCCATTAGTTCCCCCAGTTTCTGAATTTTCTGGAATGCCTGTGAATTTCTGTATATAGAGAATGCTCTGAGTGCTTCTTCATCTAACAAGACATTAGAGGGAGATTCCCCGTAAATATTGCTCTTACATTCCTTCCCAATTGATATTTTCTTAGCACTAAGAGTACCAGGGTGATTCCTTCTTCGGCTGCCTGTGTCACATCTCAGAAAACAGTGATGGACAGAGAGGCCCTGTTAATGAAAGATGCTGACCTCCTCGGGGCGCTGAGAGGGAAGATTGCTTTGGAAGGGTCAAGTTAAGAACGTGACTGGGTTCAGAGGAGTGGGTTGAGCTTTTTCAATTAAGAAGTCGGTTTATAAAACAAAAATGTATTGCTTCTGCACAGCTGAATCTTCAGTTCTTTTTAAAATCATGACTTTCGAAAAATGTCACATGGGTGACCCTAAATAGGACTGAGCTAGCCTCCTACTTCTTAGCAAAGTTGTCCTAAAATTAAAAAAAAAAAGAAAACAAATCAAAACCAAAACCAAGCAAACAAAACAAAACAAAAAATAAAAAAGACAGAGTAGGAAGTATGTGTTAAAAATAAGGACCAAAGGGCTACTCACAGCCATTGATTGACCTTCTTCACTAAAAGTATGCTAGCAGCTCTGATGCTGACAAGAATGCTAACAACTAGAAAACCAGAAATACACCACTTTGTCCTGGCCACCAGCACTTCTTTCGGTTAATACCTGCCCCACCTTGCAGGTTTTTGTTCTTTCTGAAGTTCCTTTGCAAATATTGTTTCAATTTGGAGAAACACATTTTGATCAGTTTTCTAAATCTTTATGGTTGAAAATTACAAGCTCACTAGTTCCCAGTTCTTCATCAGAATAATAGTAGCGCCTTTCTCTCTCTCTCTCTCTCTCTCTCTCTCTCTCTCTCTCTCTCTCTCT
>NW_021604660.1:875826-877298 GCF_004785775.1 Grammomys surdaster
TCTCTCTCTCTCTCTCTCTCTCTCTCTCTCTCTCTCTCTCTCTCTCTCTCTCTCTCTCTCTCTCTCTCTCTCCTTTGCTCCACGTAGGACAACTTAGAACTGCCCAAGGCTATGAACATGTGCCAGACTGCAGTGTCTCTTGCTTTAGAGCTCAGTCATTTCATTTAATGAATCTAACTCCTCCAACTGGAAATAGGGGAATATCGCTCTTAGAGAAAACTCACCTACACCTTTCTTCTGGATTATGAGAATACTATGTTATTATTTCAAATCAATAGAAAAGACACTAATGAAACCTGAAAATTATGTCCCCAGCACTAAATGTTCACCAACCCTCCTTTTTCTTAAACTTGAAGAGAACTGAAGTGAGAGCCTGTTTTACAGCCCTGTGACCAGATCCAAGCAGGGGCCCTGCCTTCCTGGTTGCCAATGAGCATTTCAAAGCAGGAGAGATTAAAGGACAGCCACAAGGTAGGCACACTGCCATCACCCAGAGCTTCCCATGGTGAAAAACTCCTGTTAGCCTCAGAGTACAAACACAGCAGTCCTCACCATGGGTAACTGAGAAAACTCTAGGAAACATATACCATCGGTTTCTTTGGTATTCTGTATTTTGCTAGCTCAAGGACTCTGTTATTTAGAGGGTGTTTTTGTTTTGTTTTGTTTTCGTTTTCATCTTTTTTGTTTTGTTTTGTTTTGTTTTGTTTTTCAATCCATTAAGTGTTGATCTAGTGTCTAGCTCTGTACCCACACAGGGGTGTTAGGCAGGTCTCTTGCCTCCAAGAGCTGAGACAAATGTAGACAGATGCCTGGCTTCTACCCAGCTTCACAGTAATGTTTCATTATAAACACATTTACATGAGAGCACTGTGACCCTACTGACCAGAAGCTCCATGCTAAGAACAAAAACTTAATCAAAGGACTGCCCAGGTATGAGGCATTCCAGACATATTTATGGTCCCATGGCAAGGATTTTAAATGGATTTGATCAAACGTCAAAAGAAGCCCTTTCACGTGCTCTTACTGAGGAACTTGGCATGCAAACTGTACTTAATTGAGAGGCTTTGCTGGCCAAAGTGTGTTGGCCTCCAGCCCAATCACAGGACCCCTTAGAATAATTAGGAAAGCCATTAGCTTTTGTGCCTAATCCCAAGCAAACTTGTCTGAATGTCTCTCCTTCTTGGTATAGATCAGTAGCACAGGAGAGGGAGTGCCCCCACACACACACACACCTCTCTCCTTTACAGCTTCAGGCTATATGGCAGACTCCTGAAAATGAAGATAGTCATTTTAAAATACTTCATATGTTTCAGTAACTTTAAATATCAGTCTGACTATAGGTTTGGTTTTTTATTTTTGTTTTGTTTTTGTTTTTTATTTTTTCTGACTGTGGCAATGATGCTCCCTCCTTAGAGAAAGAAAGAAAGAAAGAAAGAAAGAAAGAAAGAAAGAAAGAAAGAAAGAAAGAAAGA
>NW_021604660.1:877308-899437 GCF_004785775.1 Grammomys surdaster
AGAAAGAAAGAAAGAAAGAAAGAAAGAAAGAAAGAAAGAAAGAAAGAGAAAAAAAGACTTAAGCAATTATAACCCATTTAGATGTCATTATTTCTCCTTAAGATTCTTTACTTCTTTTTGTTATTATTTATTTGTTTATTTATTTGTTTATTTGTGTGAATGTATGTGTGTTAGTATGAATTCAGGTGACCATGTATCTGGTACCCAGAAGAGGGTACGGAGCCCCCTAGAATTGGAGTTGTGGATGATTGTGAACCACAGTGTGGCCCCTGGACATGAAACCGTGGTCCTCTGGAAGAACAGCCAATGCTCTTAACTATTGAGCCACCTCTCCAGCCCCACCTCACTTTCCCTTAATGTCTTGTTACACACTCAATTTGTATTTTACTGTTTCTAGAGTGTCTAACCAAATGCAGTAGCCAGCTGTCTTAAATACACTCAGATATCATTTAATCCCTTAAAGCGTTACTCTGTTTTTTTTTTATTTTTTTAAAGACAGCAACTAAAGAGAAAACAAAACCAATACAACAAAAATCTTTGAAAGCATTTGTTTTTCTTTTCCTATAAATAAGAATAAACCTGGATAAATGTAGCCCCCCCCCCCATCACAGGCTGGGTTTCACATTTCCGTCTTGCCATATTGGTTGATTTGGAGGAAATATTTTATGAGATAACTTGAACAAAACAGAGGAGTCAGTTCGTTAAGTAAAATGAATGCATGCTGTAGAAGACAGTCAGTTCTAGCAAATTTCAGTGCTAAGGATAGCAACACATTTTTAAAAGAGACCCTGGAAGGATATCCTTTCTTCTCATTGCTTATTGTTTTAGTTTCATTTTTGACTGTATTTTTGTTAGCTGTTTCAAATCTCTTCATGGGTCACTACTTTTCTGGGTAACACAAAATAGAGTCTCATCAATTAATAAGATCTCCCTGACTTCTGACTTTCGGCATTTTTCCTGTTTAAACAAAGTTCCGCCACTGTGAACTTTAGACCTGTCTAAGACTTGCATGGAAAAGTTCCCCATACACTTAAATGAGAGATAATTGCTTATGTTTCTTTCTTTCCTTCCTTCCTTCCTTCCTTCCTTCCTTCCTTCCTTCCTTCCTTCCTTCCTTCTTTCTTTCTTTCTTTCTCTTTCTTTCTTTCATTTGTTCTTTCTTTCTTCCTTCCTTCCTTCTTTCTTTCATTTGTTCTTTCTTTCTTCCTTCCTTCCTTCTTCTCCTCTCTCTCTCTCTCTCTCTCTCTCTCTCTCTCTCTCTCTCTCCCGCTCTCTCTCTTTCTTTCTTTTTCTTCTCGTTCAGGAGGGAGAGTTATTGCCATAATCATAAAAGGAATAAAGAAAAGCATGAGTTTATCTAAAGAGAAAGCAAAGCAAAAACTACCTGGATATTTTTCTAATAAAGCTTAATGTTTTATATGAATAACAGTATTTTTTGTAAGTAATCTATTTAGTTGGAAGCAGGTGAAGAAATGTATTTATTTCCCTCCAACCTATGAGTACAGTTTCACTTGGGACATTCAGAATCCATCATGGGAAACCTCAGCTGGCAGGTAGGGACTGTTAGGCCTACCGTAGCTGCTGCTGCAGTACCAGATCCTGACCTTTCCACCCATGCAGTTCCAGCTAGGACAAAGAAAGCAGAAAGAAAGAAGAAAGATTCCGAGAAGCCTGGTGAAGACATGGGCTTTGGTCTTTCTGAATAGCTCTTTTGTAACATGTTTGGTAAAAAGCTGAACTCAATGAAACACAACGAAAAAGAAGCACCTTTTCCATAGACTTCCTTCACACCCACACACTTGAGCCTGTCTTGGCCCAACTAGTTCCCAAACTCTGCCCCACCTTGCTGCACCTGCAGAAAGACATCTTAAGTCACACATGGGTCACAAAGAACCATCCATCAACGGAGACACTGAAGACTTGTTTTGTGACCAAGTTTATAATGCCTGCATGAATTGATTCTTCTGCTGGTTGTAACAAAAGTGAAATATTCTTATTTTAGTTCTAAATTTGAACATATATTCAAATATATTTTAAAAAGATTTCAAATTGATGAAGAAAATTTAGCCTTTTTATTTAAATGCACACCAAGGAAACTCATTAAATGCCCACTGAATGCTTAAAGAAATTAAAAAGCCCAATAATACCATAAATATTTTATTTAGAGATAATTAAGTAACATGATCCAAAGTAATAACTATTTAGAAGAGTGTCATTACTTACTTTATGTGATTTCAGCAGATGCTTACAGATATAGTTGAAACTAAGCCATTGTTCAAAAAGAACTTTTTGTTGCTAGCATAATCTTTCGCATGCTTTTATTTCTCTTTCTCTAGCTACAAAAGTTCATAAACTGACTTTTTAAGGGTTGAAATAATCTGAAAAATATCCATAAATAAACCTGTGATGGTGCTACTTCCAGTAGAGACTCTTATTTCGAAATGTGTCTTGACTTTTTCCAAGGACACCCTCAGTCCCAGAGGCATGCTCCCTGTGAACTAAACTCAGGCTCTGTCTATCTTTCGTCAGCTCTGATACACCCTCACTCCTGTTTCCTCAGAAGAGCCAGCGGACAGAAAGGAACAGTGTTCTACACCCGTTTAGTGTTCTTATCTAATAAAGGTGCTGGTCTTCCGTGTGTCATATCTGAGCTTGTGGCATGTTTTCTAGAGGACAGGAGAGGACACTGTCATCTTGCTTGGCAAATGCTCACTGACACCCTATCCGATTTTAGAGCTCTTGACTCAGTCACAATTCAAGGTGACAGACTGGAAACTGTTGCTTTATTATTATTATTATTTTATTATTATTATTATTTTCAGTTAAAACAAATACAAACTGCTCATAAAAATGTAAAGAAATTACAAGAGCCACTAATATGCTCTGGTTTTCTACCAAGGCCATAAAAAGCAAGACAGAAAAAGAAAGCAAATACCCCTCTCCCCCAGCTGATGGCAGAGCCAAAATGTATAAATTTTTTACTACTCAGCTGGATTTAGATGCATTTTATTTTCTTGTCCCCCAGTAACACAGTTTTATACTTCGCATAACGACTTTTATGACCACCCTTTGCTACAAAATATCTGTCTTTGACCCTTGCCACTGTGGTCTACTTACCTGATATGTCTCTAGTAGTCTTCGGATAGTGAAACATAGGATAGTGGATTGAATATGTTTGGTCCATGAGATGTGGCACTATTAGGAGGTATAGCCTTGTTGGAGTAGGTGTGGCCTTGTTGGAGAAAGTCTGTCATTGTTGGGGTGGCTTTGAGATCTCAGTGAGACTTTCCTTCTGGCTGCCTGTGGATCAAGATGTAGAACTTTCAGTTCCTCCAACACCATGACTGCCTGCCTCTTGCCATGCTTCCTGCTTTCAAGATAATGGACTGAATCTCTGACACTATAAGCAGGCCTCAATTAAGTGCTTTCCTTCATAAAAATTTGCCCTGGTTATGGTGTCTTTTCACAACAATGAAAACTCTAAGACACAGTAGGTATAAGTCCTTCACTCTTGAACTTTTAGATATTCCTCTATATTAATAAAGGGGTAATAATCCAGCTTTTCTCCAAGCCCCTGCTTCTTCTCTGTAGAGGTTAGATTGCTTTAGGAGACTAGGCACCAGCCACATGTAACCCATTTTAAGAAGGATATGACTACATACACCTGTGCAATTTTATGACTATATACACCTGTTTCTGTATTGAGAATATTAGTGTCAGTATATGAGCATATTTAGATGTCCTATAAGCAAAACCATATATTAAATTTCAGGTAATTAATATGAAAGAATAAAATAAATATCAGTTATTTTACTACTAATATACATTGAAGTAAAATGGTTTAGATATAATATCTTCCATGAGTTACGTAACAAAATTATTTCATGAACTGAAGAGATGGCTCAGAGGAAGAAGTAGGACTTGTTGCTCTTGCAGATAACCCAAGTCTGGTTCCAGGTACCCACATAGTAGTTCACAACAATCTGTCACTTCACTTCCAGGGCATCTGGAACCATCTTCAGTCCTTCTCAGACACCATGTATGCACATGGTGCACATACATATATGTAGGCAAAACATATGTACAATAAGATATATTTAATTGAAAATATTTTTCAATAAAATAAAATTACTTTGTTACTTTTTAATCTTGTGTAAAGGGTAGGAGATAGATACGGTCACGTGAGTGCAGAAGCCCATTGAGTCCAGGAAGGGAAATTGCGTCCCTGAATCTGGAGTTATAAGTGATTGTGAGCCACCAGACATGGGTGTTAGGAGCCAAACGTGGCTCCTATGCATGAGCAGTACACGTTTTTAACTGCTGGGCTATCTTTCCAGTGCTTCTTTTACTTGGAAAAATTTAAAAAGTTTTAAATTTCCTTTGCAGATTATATTTCTAATGGTTATAAACATATTAGAATTAAATACCTGAATGCCATACTCTACAATTTCAAACTTTTCTTTCCTTATTCTTTTGAATTTCTCCCTTCTGTGCATAGTCTGCTGTTCTCATGTGTACACACCGCAAGCTCTGGAAGCTGTCTCACACATGCTTGAAGTCGGTGACTTAAAGAATAGTCAATGGATGGTCATCTGGGGCCAGGTATTTTCTTGGGGATGCTAGGTAAGCTTGAGATCTTGGAAACCATCTGATAGCACCACAGTTAAACATAAAAATGGAAGGTGAGAAGATACACACTTCCAGGGTAGAACAACAGCCACCACAACTAGCTTGTGTGACATTCTGTGACCTCCAACATTTATACTGTAACCAATAACAGTCTTCATTTTGTAACTAAGGGAGTCACACTTGGTTGTACTGCAACCAAATACGTTCAAAATAAAATCATTGCTTGCTTGGCCCTGTAGCTACAAATCCCAAGTCCTTTGGACCATAATAAAAGGTAGTTTCTATCATATTTCTCCGTGGGATCATGGCTGATTTAAAAAGTTATCTTTACTTTTCCAATTTCACCTCTATTGTACCTGAAGAAAGTGTGGGATTAAGTTTTAAACCACATCTCTTACAACCAAATTTCAGGTCAATAAGTAATTTGCAAGAATCAGCGAATTCTATTCTTTGATTAAAATTACCAATGGTCCCTTGTTATTTTTAGACTAAAATCCAAGACTTCCTGTCATAATTTCTGTACATCCATATTATATGCCTTCATCTTCATTCTGTTTCTCCCTCTGCTTCTAAAACATACTATGCTTATCAGATTTCCACTGCATGAAAATATAACTGAGAAAAATAGCTTAAAAGAAAACAGTAAGTATTTTGATTTATAGTTCCAGAGGTTTCAGCCCCTAACATTTGTTTCTGGGTCCTGCAATGAGACAAAATATCAGGGTAAAGAGGGGTCAACAACACTACAACACAACCCATAGAATCAACTAATCTGAGCTCATAGGGACCCACAGAGACTAAACCAACAACCAGGAAGACTTCATGGGACTGACCTAGGACCTCTACATGTATATTAGCAGTTATATAGCTTGGTCTTCTTGTGGTACTTATAACCACAGGGCCAGAACTTGTCTTTGACTCTTACCAGCTTTTGTAACCCTTTTCCTCCTACTGGGTTGCCGCTTTGAGCCTTTAGATGAGTCAGGGGTACCTAGTCTTACTTCGACTTGATATGCCGTGTTTGGTTAATATCCACAAAAAACCTGCCTTTATCTGAGGAGAAACAGAAGAGTATATGAGGTTGGCAGAGGGGAGGTGGGGGATGGCTACAGGGAGGCGAGGAGGGAAGAGAAACTGCAGCTTGAATGTAAGCAAAATTTTCTTAAGAGGAAAAAATTCACAGCAAGATGCTTATGGTGGAGAAAGGTACTTGTGTTTCAAAGATTACCCTCATTACACAGCCTAGAGAGCTAACTCTGCCATGAATCAACTCATTGTTGAGAGCTCAGTCCACATGACCCACTGCTGAACTTTGACTCAATGGGAACCAAGCCTTAGCTCAGCTCAGGAGACATTTTTTTGACTCTGTCTATTCCAGTCCAGCCACTTCCGTATTTTAAGCCATTTCATATCGGTAGGGGGTACTCTGTTCAGTGGGTTCCTCCCAGGGACACAGTAGAGATGAGGGTCACAGTGTTTGCTTTACTAGCTTTTGTTCATCACTATCTCCTGCATTTAAAGTCCTGGCCTGGTTGACTGTCTCCTCTGCTATGTCTCATGTATCTGTCGTTCCCCTCATCTATCAGAAACTGGCTGAAGGAAGTAGTCTAGTAGCCTACCTGTAGCCTGCCTGTGCCTTCCCATGTCATATGTCTTCCTTCCGAAACAATCGATAAACACCATAACTGTTCTAAAGTCCATACCAACAAAGTCACAACGGATGTAATATATAAAACAGGGGGTATAATTGTATTCCTTTACATTTGTCAAGTACCACCCTTGTATAAACCTCATATGTATAAACCATAACTCACATGTATAAACCAATAGGATATAAGCTCTATGACAGCAAAGATTTGAGTAACCTTATTTACACTCGTGGACTTGGTCATTTCCAAATCTCAGTGGTTAGTTTGCTTAAAATGTGATGTGATTCCCATAAAAGTACCGTGTAATACTTAGACGAATGAAATATATTGCAAAACATCTCATCCATCAAATACGTGTCATCCTACTGGGCCAGACAGAGTAATAATTGTGCTTGCATGTATCAGCAAAGAGTAAGTGAAACTGCTCCAGGCAATGAACTTATTTATAGCTTCTTGTTTGACTACAAAATTGGCTAGAGAAACTCACATCATGAAATGAAGAAAGAATGGGGTGGGTAAAAAAGGTAGCTACAGCAGGAACCTGTCTGTTTAGCTATTGAAAGGGAGAGTGTGGCAGCCCTGCACAGAAGAGCTCAGCAGCAGCAGAGTAGAGATTAAAAGTGACTTTACCAGGATTCTGTGAGAAGAGGTTGGGGATGATTAGGGTAAAGGTAATGGGACCATCACTTGACTTCTGGGTTTAGATAATCAAATTGAAATGATTTCTAGTGTTTCTCAGATAAGGTCTACAATGGACAAGTCTACTGAGAAGTCATTAGTAAATAAGCAATTATTAAAAATATTATTTTAAAAAATAATGTCACTCAGATAACATATAGAGTATAGAAAATATATGAAGCTCATCCAAGTTTAGAAAAAGGCATTAAAAATAAAAGACATATGTAAATGGACCAAGTTCAGAGAACTAGGGAAAGCTAGTATGGGGGATACGGCTCTGAGGGGTGGAGGAGGGATGCAATTTCCTTTCCTGGACTCGATGGGCATCTGCACTCATGTGGCCACATCTGTCTAAAACCCATATGATCATCTCATTAGATGGTGAAAAAGCCTTTCACAAAGTACAACACCCCTTCATGTTAAAAGTCTTAGGAAGATCAGGAATTCAAGGCCCATATCTAAACATAATTAAAGTAATATACATCAAACCAATAGCTAATATGAAAAGAAAGTTGAAGCAATCCCAATAAAATCAGGGACAAGACAAGGCTGCCCACTCTCTCCCTATTTAGTCAATATAGTATTCAAAGTTCTAGCTAGAGTAATTAGATAACAAAAAGAGGCCAAATGGATATAAATCATAAAGGAAAAAGTCAAGGTATCACTAATTTTGAATGATATGATCGTATACATAAGTGACCCCAAAAATTCTACCAGAGAATTGCTACAACTGATAAACATCTTTAGCAAAGTAGCTGATTGTAAAGTTAACTCAAACAAATCAATAGCCTTTCTCTACACAAATGATAAATGGGCTGAGAAAGAAATTAGGAAAACAACACCCTTCATAATTGTCATAAGTAATATAAAATATCTAGGCATAACTAAGCATGTGAAAAATCTGTATGATAAGAACTTCAGGTATCTGAAGAAAGAAATCAAAGACCTTAGAAGGTGGAAAGATCTCCTATGCTCATAGATTGGTAAGATTAATAGTAAAAACACCCATCCTACTAAAATCAATCTACAGATTCAATGCAATTCCCATCAAAATTCCAACTCAATTTTTCACAGAGCTAGAACGAGCAATTCTGAACTTCATCTGGATTGACAAAAAAATCCAGGATAGAGAAAACAATTATTAACAATGAACGAACTTCTGGTAGAATCACCATCCCTGACCTCAAGCTGCATTATAGAGCAATAGCTATAAAAAACCGAATGGTATCGGTGCAGAGTCAGGCAGGTAGATCAATGGAATAGAATTGAAGACCCGGAAATAAAACCACACACTTATGAACACTTGATCTTTGACAAAGAAGCCAAAACCATCCAGTGGAAAAAAGACAGCATGTTCAAGAAATGGTGCTGATCTAACTGGTGGTCTGTATGTAGAAGAATGTAAATTGAACCATTTTTATCTCCTTACACAAAGCTCAAGTCCAAGTGGATTAAGGACCTCCATATAAAACCAGATATGCTGAATCAAATAGAAGAGAAAGTGGGGAAAAGCCTTAAACACATGGGCACAGGGGAAAATTTCCTGAAGAGAACATCAATGGCTCAGGTTCTAAGATCATCAATTAACAAATGAGACCTAGTGAAATTAAAAAGCTTCTGTGAGGCAAAGGACATTGTCGATAGGATGAAACAACAACTTACAGATTTGGAAAAGATCTTTACCAACCCAACATCCAATAGAGGGCTAATATCCAAAATGTACAAAGAACACAAGAAGTTAGACTCCAGAAAACTAAATAATCCAATTAAAAAATGGAATACAGAGCTAAACAGAGTATAAGAAAGTAAGGGTTGAGGCTTGAAAATGATGTGTTTGTGTATCATGTTGACAAGGGGTCAGTTGTACTGGCTGGTTTTGTGTGTCAACTAGACACAAGCTGGGTTTATCACAGAGAAAGGACCCTCCCTTGAGGAAATGCCTTCAGGAAATGCCTCCAAGAGACAGAGCTTTAAGGTGTTTTCTCAACTAGTGATCAAGGGTGGGAGGGCCCATTGTGGGTAGTACCATCCCTGTGCTGGTAATCTTGGGTTCTATCAGAAAGCAAGCTGAGCAAGCCAGGGGAAGTAAGCCAGTGAGTAACATCCCTCCATGGCTTCTGCATCAGCTCCTGCTTCCTGGCCTGCTTGAGTTCCTGTCCTGAGTTTCTTTGATGATGAACAGCAATGTGGAAGCTGAATAAATCCTTTCCTCCCCAACTTGCTTCTTGGTCATGATGTTTTGTTCAGGAATACAAACCCTGACTAAGACAGATGGCATTCATCCCTCAAAAGAAGGCAGTATAACTTCAGAGCAGACATCGACCTCCTTAAGAATGTCTCTCCATCTGCAGCTGGAGGATGTGCCTGCTAGTCAGCATAGTCAGTACAGAGAAACTGAGGTTCAGCCATTTTTACATTTCTGGCCTTGGAATTTTACCTACAAGTAAAGGAGCTGCAGTCAACATATGCTCTGAAGTTCTGCTTTCATATTGCATAACTGTACAAAGTTTACATCAAGCACAGTACCAGCAAATCCTGAGCAAAAGAGAAGGCTCAAATGTCCTGCATAAAGATAGAAGTGTTAGAAAGTGATCGAGGTGCAAAGGTAGAAGTTGTTTCTGGAAGATCCTATTGTGGAGATTGTAGAACATCACTGTGCACTGTAGGGATCCCTAGAGAAAGGAAAGATGAGCAACAGGGCTTTTCCTCCAGCATCCAGGCATTGCCTTCGGCTCTTCCTCTGTGGAATTCCTAGTTTCTTTCCCTGCATAGCAAGTACAGGATACTCAGTAGCAACAATGTAGAAATATTTACTTTTGATAATATGGCTTTAAAAGGTCTATGAACTTAACCAAAAGTGGAATTTAATGAACGCTTCCTTGAGAGTTGTTCAACCTATTTATTTCAGTGTTATTCATCACTATTCTATGATGGTAATGCTGTGACTATTTTCTCTGAGTTAATCAGCTACCAATAATCACACTCTAAAGCCAGGCATGCAGGAGGGAGAGGAAATGGGGCACAGGCACGGTGAGTGGGAAGAAAGATTAGGAACATCAGGACAAACAGCATTTGGGCAGAACATTCTGACTCAATGCTACTCCGCTGGGCAAGGAATTCTCTCCTTGAGTCTGCCCATTGTCACTCGAGTGGGTGGTAGTGTCAGAGGTCATGCCAGGGCATTTGGGAAGCCATATTTAAACCTGTTCTTCTTCTTCAATCTCCTGTTAAAATTACTTCAGTAACACTCTTTTGAATTCTGTAGAGAGAAGAAATAACAAATGGAAGAGCTTGTGAGACCTGTGTGTAGATTATGAAAATGAACTCTAAGACTACAAAGTGTTATTTCTTATTAGAAATATTGGCAGATGGATAGTCTGAGGATATTCTGTGATAGCAAAGAGCATAGGAGCTTTCTTTTAAAGCAGAAAGTGAAGTCTTGTTCAGAGGGCACTTCTTGTTATAGCTCACTGGCTTTTCTCCTCTACAGAAAATTTTCCCACATGCTATCCAGAGATTCAGAGGTTTGAGAATTTCTAGAGGAATATATGCCATTTGGGAATTCTCCTCCTTTATCGGTTCTTTTCTCCCCAAGCTGTCTATACATCCCCAGCTCAAATAAACTCAATTTCATCCTTCTCACATTCTCTTTGTTTAGAGCCAATGTCTGGAGAGGCAGAAAAACACCTCATGCACATTTAGTCACACACATGCATACATACATATACACAAACATACACACATATACACACACACACAGAAAGAGAGAGAGAGAGAGAGAGAGAGAGAGAGAGAGAGAGAGAGAGAGAGGTGTACATAAGAATCTACCTTTCACAAACACCAGACTCCTGCAACACGAAGCAAAAGCTCAAGACAAGTGAACTTCTGTGACAAATTTCCCAAACTGGGCCCCAAAATAACCCTCCTGCACATAAAACACCAATTCAATGCAAAAACGCTTACCATCTGGATATTGTCAGATTCTTGCAAGTACATAAAAGAAGGCTGTTTTTATACTTTGATTTATTTTTCTTTCACCAAATATGCTCTGTTTCTTCCCCCACTGTGTGTATTGTGTCTAGAAAACACATAGTTGGCCCTCCCTAGCCACAAAGTCTTAGAAGAACTGCACAAGGACTGTATTCTTGGTTTCCACCTATCTGCTTCCCAAATAAAATAAGCAGCATTCACTATTTTAAGCGATAGGCTCTCAAATTTTGACAATATGTGATTCTAAACTAGCTGTTCTTATTTAAATCAAAGCCACAGTGGCTGTACCCAGTTTAGCATGTATTCTGATACAGAAGTTTGACGCCTCAAGAAACTGAATCAAGTCTAACTCAGAACAGTGCCCAGTGACTTTGTCTAGAGATGTTCCTGATAAAATGCTGTCCTGGCTGCCAGCCTTTCCACGTCCCTGAGCACAGAGGCAGCTCTGAGAGCATCCTTTGCACACATTCCCAGCACAGCTGCTCTTGCTTCTCGAATAATGAAAAGAGAAGCAGCAGCACATCTGTTTCTGCACTTTGCTGTTGACAGCTCACCAAAAAGTATGCATCCAACAGTTTTACCCAAATAGACACAGACGTGTCCGGTCCAAAACAGAAAGGCTGTATGTTGGTTTGTTTTTATGTTTGTACAAGACATTCAAGTTCTGTATTTGATGTTATCCCTGAGTCAAATCCTTGCCACCTCTGACACTGCTCTGAATGAGGCCCTGATGTGTCTGCTGGAGTGTCACTCCAGTCTACTGAAGTTCATGATTTGTAGAATGCCAGCATGAGACAGTTAAATACTAATGCATGATTTCAGGTAGTTAGTAAATAATAATGAATTGCATAATGTATACATAGTTCAGTGTTCAAAGCAGAAAAAGACAAAGAAGCATAAACAGGAGTCATTTATATCTGATGAAATCGGTATGAGCAAAGAGCTGCCTGTGTTTTCATTACAACTTTGTATATTTTCATCATGTTTTGAATTCTTTTTCTTTCAGAATAAAGTCAGGCTGAAATGATGTTATTTCTTCTTGTGAATTTAAATATATCATCTGAACTAGCATACAAGGTAGCTGTATTCTAGTTTGATATACACAGTCGATGTATAAAAATCAAATAAGTGTGGAGGGGATGTTAGAGTTTCTAGTTTCTCAAATATTTCCAATTCTGCATTATGGGAACCTTTGAACCCTTCCTTTTGGTAACACTTTGCATTTGGTTTAGTCGATGAGTTTTTTTTTTTCTTGTCTGAGACAATGCAGCATACATTTTGATTTCTGTCACTTGTCCGAGGCAGAGAAAGCGTGGTGCTGTGGGGCATAGGAAACTCTGTAGACTTCAAAGACAAGATGCTTTCAAATGTCTTCTGAGGTCTTCCAGTGACCATAACAGGTGAATGTGAGGTGAGGAGCTGTGATCAACTGGTGAGGTTTGGGAGGAGAACAAAAGAAATGGGATGGTGACTGGCTTTCATCTTGGAGTTTGTTTCAACCATACCAAATAGACATTTAAAATAAATCATCACACACTGTTTAATAATGATTATGTTATTATTAGCAGTATTTAAAAATATGAGAATAAACATGTTTTACATCTACCTACCCATGCTATTAAAATGCTATTAGTCTCATAATGGAATCTTCTGGATGACACCTTTTGTCTTGTGATTGCTTCTATGATATTCCATTTCACAAAAGCGGTTAACAGATCATCAAGATGAGAAAGGCCTACAATCTTTAGTATCATTTAGGAGAAATGAAGAACATCCAGGAATCTCACCATGGTCCACATGTGACCCAGGAATTTATACAGTAGACACAGCATCCAGAGAAAAGCTTAGAGCTAGAAAGAGTCCAGCTACTTTTCTATTTATACCAAAATACATCAAAGTAAACAGTGTCATTGTTTGGATCTAAAAAGTCCCCCAAAGGCCATGTGTTGAAGACTTTTTCTTGAATCATAGTACCACTTAAAAGTGATATTGTCTTTAGATGATGGGACTTACTGGGAGGACATCTAATCCCTGGCAACATAGCACTGAAAAGCACAGTGGGACTCTGGTCTCCTTCCTGTTCTCTTTGATTTATAGCTGCCTTGAGATAAAGTTTCCTACATAACACTCACTGCCATACACTTGCTTCATCACAGGCAAAGCCATTGGTCACTCCTAAAGCCGGCAACGAAAATTAATCTTTCCTCTTGGTAAACCCTGGTAACTTGTTACAGTTATGTAAAGCTAACTAACATAAACCACAAACACCTTCATGGGTAACACGATCAATTAATCTAAAAAGATAATGTAATACTATTAGACGTTGTTCTGTTCAATATTACTGAACAGAGTTTTGTGCTAATGAAAGAATAATTATGGTGTTAAAGAATACTTTCAAGAAAAATAAAGATATTTTGTTTTCTGGCACATGCTTTAGTCTTCTATTTACTAAGTCAATCATATCCTCTGATTATGATTTGTCCCATAAATATCTTACTGAGCATGTTGAGACTCAGTTTGACTAGAACTCTTTTCATAAATATTCAGTAGCTAATAATTACTGACATTTTATAATTGTTTCTTTAATATAAAATAGCTAAGGGGCCTCGCAAGTAAAAATTAATGTTTTTCTGTACTTCATACAAACTACAGGGATGATATTGTTTTTGCTCTCCAAATGCTTAAAATCTGGGGTTTAAAAAATTCTAGTTTTACCTAAAATAAACACAGTTATGCAAAAAGTAACAGACAGTAAAGATATCAACTTTCCCAGTAGTAAAGGAAGTGTATAGAACAGCAGTAGTTCATTCAATTTTTCTTGATCTTAGGAAAACAAATGTACTTCTCCAGAAAACAGAAAGATTGACAATGAAAGCAAAATAGAAAAACTTAATCAATTGTTTCTTAAGGTTTTGGTGAATTTTCTAGCTTTCTTCTTTCTCCTCAGTTTGGCTTTGAGCTTTTAATTGATGAGGAAAAAAAGAAGGGAGAAGGGGAGAAGGAACAGAAAAGAAGGAGGAGGAGGAGAAGAAGAAGAAAGAATGGGAGAAGGAAGGAGAAAGAAGACTGGAGAAAGTAGGAAGAGGAGATAGGAGAAAGAAAAGAGGAAGTGAGAGGAGGAGGAGGAGGAAGATGAGAAGGAAGAAGAGGAGGAGGATGTTGTTCTATGCAATATCACAGATGTTGAAGCTTCTCTTTAGTCTTGTTCACACCAAGTAAGAGTTCAGAAGTGTCCTTTCAAGGACTGTTCTAGGTGATGACCCACTAGAAAAAAAGAACATATCACAAGGACCCAGACTAAGAAACAAGGGTCCTGAATTCTAATTCAAATTGCTTTGCTACTTAAGAATTCATTTTGGCCAAGTCCCTTAAACCATCTAGCAAATCTTACTACAAAGTATGTATTTAGTATCAATTATTTTTTTGAGTCTTAGGTGTGGGTTTGAGTCTATGACTCATTTTAACTCCTTGATGAGTATAATTCTGTTGATGTTACCTTATAACAACATTGAAAATAGAGAATGTTTTGAACAGATCATGTGTTCTATATTTTTAGTGTTAGCAAACCTGCCAAAACTTAACTCTAAACTTAAAACTGTAAACTGCAAATGAAGTTTTCATTTACACAGTCATATAGAGTCTGGATGCACAATTAAAAAGATGTCTAAGTGGCCTCAGGAAATAAGAAGTAATAAAGCAGATGAGTTCTGGCAGATATCTAAAGACTAAAATCCCCATTTTGCCCCCTGCTGAGCTGGTCCTTTTTCCAACCCTCACTAAAGCCTTTTTATCTAATCAACACATTTGCTGATGTAAACACAGGCTTGGGAACAAAGTAGCCAGCAGCCATTCTATGGTCCTTGCTTTGTTATCCAACCCATCTCAAAGCACTGCCTTGTAGCCTATTAGCCTCTTGTTCTTGCCAGGTACCCTTATTGGTGTCAATAGCTTTTCCTTTGATGTATTCATGGGATCCTGTATCTTTAAAGGACTAGATAGTTCCTGGACACCTGCTCTAAAGTGATTTTCACATAGAGCCTGCTGTGACCATAATCTCTACAAGCACAGGGCAGTGGTTTCTGTTACTGCTGACCGAATCATTCCAGAAGAAGAGCCACTCAACATGATCTCCCTTGTTTGTCTATTAGATGCACAGATTAAAATAGAATCATCCTAATTCACCTCTAGCTCCAAATATATTCAGTAAATATTCATTGACCTCCATCTCTACTGCCACAATCCTGTCTGGTCATAATCATCTCTGCATTGTATTACTATACTATCCTTTCAATTAGGGCACATGCCTACATGGCCCTTCACTATGTGGTTTGAATACAGCTTGTCTACCCAACATTCATGATGGAGTTTAATCCATGTTGTGAGGAATAAGGAGCATGAAAATATAACTTGGTGGTGGCATCTATACTTGGAACCTTTGGTAGAACATAAGCATTGATAAGGATGTAAGGTAAAGGTCAAGACTTAATACTGATAAAGAGGTGTAGAATCAGAGTACACACATGTGTGCTGATAATATAAAGAGGTATAGAATCATGCATCTCTAGACACATAAGTCCTTGTCTCTTATTCTTTTTACATAATGGATAACTGCTTCAGGACTCTACCAGCAAGAAAACCATCACCAGATATAGCCCTTATGAACCATGAAAAAAATTAAAAGAATCCTTTATTATTATATTACTAGTAACCCAGCAACAAGTGATTCATCACATACTCATTTTTTCATGAAAGCCATAGTAGTCATTCTTAAAGATTTAACTCAGATTTAGTATATCCCTACTCAAAATCTTCTAGTATTTTCCCAACACGTAGAAGAGCCAATCTTTCATAGTTGTTGTTTGCAAGGGCATCCCATTAATGTAACATCTGTTCTCTCTCCTCAGTCTGTCCATCTGCCCACCCATAGGCCTCCTCTTTCATAGGAGCTTCCAGTTGTTGCCTTAACTTGACCATATCTCACTTGCTCTCTATGAGTCCTTCTTTCTCATTATGAAAGTCTAATCTCAAATGCCACCTGCTTAGCCCTTCACTTCCAGAGAAGTCGCTCCCCACCACAGTCAGGTATTTTGTTGCACTTACTTATAAATATTTGAAATTACCTTTTCTTTTACTTGCTTATATGTCCTGTTTCTTCTGCTAGTAAGAGTGGACACATTCTTTATGGGATTCACTTTGTCTTATAGAGTACTTAAGGAAGAGTCTTACACATTCTTTATGGGATTCACTTTGTCTTATAGAGTACTTAAGGAAGAGTCTATCAAAACACTAAATGTTGAATACAAACATTATCATTGCTCCTCTTCCTCACAAAAATGTACCTTCCATGAAGAATAGATCTTGCCTTAACTTGGTGCTTTGGTACCACATGCACCACTATATCTAAATCACTCAGCCCAATACTTAATGGGTAATCATTAATGATTTCTGAGATATATACTGAGTTCAAGATAAGTAAATGACCTGAGTCTAAAGAAGAAAATAGATGTGCTTCTATACCATAGTCAATAATTTTTATAATTGATATTGTGAGAACAATAGTGAGAAACTCTGTAATTTTGTAGTCTTGTGAAGGAAAGGTAATGAGAATTTTCTTCAAAATATGTAATTGGGGAAGAAATCTAGGACTCTCATTTTAGACCAAATATTCAGTCCCTTAACTATATTTGAGATCGTTGTCTACTGACGGCTCCCAGCTGAGGTTTCCATCCAAAGCTTCAAGAATCACCCTTGCTGCTCAAGGGAACTGCCTCTCCCAAAGAAATGGTGCTCACATACAGTGACGATCAGACACTGAAGAGTAAGTCAGAAATGCCCTGCTTCAGTGTGGCATTGTCTGAACACTGCCTCATACACAGACATCTTTCTAGAGATGTTGCCCTTGTCTTTAAGTACCTATAAAAGCCTATTTCTTGGAAAGTTATGTAAGAGAGCAGGCTCTAGAAATCAGTTGTGGAAAGTAAAATGTTTTGTTTTAATTTACTCTGTGGCCGTTAGATGAAGTTTAGAGAGTTTCTGAACTCTCCAACAACTTGGATGGGTAACAACTGGAAGATAATATGCTAATAATGGAAATGTCCTGCATGCCTCAGAGGTTTAGAAAAAGCTGTAATCATAAAGATCATGCGATTGTGTGGATGTTGCCAGAAGCTACTGTGATGTTTGTGAAAGTCAATGAATGTAGGGGGTGATTAATTACTAATTCAAGTGAAATCTTAAGCCATTGGCTACAGATGAAAAGACTCATTCCTGTCCTCCGAGGACGAAAGACTGGAGATCAGGTGCAAGCTTTATGCATTTTTTTTTAATGGCTTTGTTCTCCACCTTGTCTTATAAATAACTTTTAGGGAGTAGGACATTGAAGCTGATAGGAGGAAATGTGGGTCAATGTACTTGAACATTTTCTATTTCCAGATTCCCTTAAGCCCTAGGCAACTGCAGAAGAAAACTGTCACTTGTTGGAGATGAGTGCTTAAAAGCAGAAAGTCTCTGTCTCACAGCAGAGCTAATTCACTTTCATGAACTACTCCATTTCTCTTATAACTTAAGAACAGGAACAGAATAGAAGTCACACCTAAAACACCTGTAGGCAAATTTTCATCTCAGAGCTTGTTTCCAAACTCTATTAGTCACGCTTCATGTTTCTGTGACAAAATATTTGCTGGCAATATTTAGGGGATGAAAAGTTTATCAGTTCAGAGGGAACATGGCAGCACGAAGAAGGCATCAGTACCTGGCAGTACTCAAAGCTCATAGCAGAAGGCTTATCCCATGGCAACAATCAGAAAATAGAAACAGGACTAGAAATGGGACTGAGCTGTAACCCTCATGCCGTGCCTCACACCCCAAAGGATCCACAACTTTCCAAGAGTCACATTGACTGGGGGCCAAGAGTCAAAAAACATTGGCCTGTAGGGGACATTGTCTGTTCCTACCATCACAAATAAACTTGGCCTATGACACTAAATTAAAGTTGATTGCTTGTAATTATCGTGATTGTCATTAATTTTGTCTGAGAATATCCTAAGTATTAATGTTAAAAGGAATAGATTAAACATGGTGTGTGATCATACTAAACAATTGAGTCTTATTTTATAGATGAAATAATGGAATGCTAAGGAACTGTAGAATACACCTAGGTGAGAAAAAGGGATACAAAAATCAGATAATAAAATGGATAACTTGAATAAATTAGTACCATATGAAATATTACATCATTTAATAATTCATAACAAAAGTGTTTTTAAAGAGATGAGGCACTAAATCTAGTTCTCTAAATAGGCACAGGAAATGTGAAAGCAAGGTTTCAAATTCTATGTGAAGAATGATTCCTCATGACTCAAAGCTTTTCCCCTTTAAAAATCCTTACTCAAACTCTTTGGTTGTATGGTTCAGGACCGGCTACGTATTGAAAGCTATAAATTAACTATGTAGAGACATAGTATTCGTAAATTAATTTGACAAATGAGGCAATGGGAAGTTCAAAGGGAGGATAGAACCACAGAAGAGCAGATCAGAAATCCCATGGAGTCTGAAACAGCAAGTCTGAGCTCAGGACTGGTTCCTCTCTCTTACTACTTATGCAAATTATTTCAAGTAGTCTTCTTACTTTCTTAAGAAAAGAAAATTATGGTAGGCAGAATAACTAAGATCAAAGATGTCTTTATTTTAGTATGGTTAATGCAAATATCAATCCAACAATAGTACAGTTTCTAGTGCATGAGACTAATTGTGGAAGGCTAGCACGGCAGGGTCCTATCATTCAGTAGGGGTGCAACCTATATTGATCACTTTAATATGTCTCAGAATCACAGTACTTGGTTTTCATAAGCATGACTTCAGTTATGAAACGTGACTCAGCAGTCATTTGCTGGCAAGCTTACAACCTGAGCTCTATCCCCAGGGTCCACATAGCAAGCTGTCCTATGACACCCACAGCACAATATAATGTCATCTTACATCCCATTCCCACAGATAGATACATGTAAGAGGGAAAAAAGTGTATGTGTTAAAGTTTGGGACTTTTTTGCTTTTAAAATCATAAAAAAAGGTGTTAATACACATGCATTTTAGAAGCATTAAAGCTAGGCTTTATTAGCTAGTAAGTGGTCTTAGAACAAATAATTTCTCTAAATGTCAAGTACATTATGCAGTCCTATATAAAGGACAAATCATGGCCTTCTCCAAGGCTGGATGCAATAATTACAGAAGAGAATCCAAGTGCTTTGTGAAGTCTGTTTCCTAGACTGAATCCATTTTGATAACAACGTGACAAAGAAGTTTACTGTTGTTGTTATTCACACAAACATAAAGAGGAGAAATGGTTTATTATAAATCTGTAGTTTAATTACAGATATACAAAAAAATCCTTAAGGAGAATTTTAAGTATTTAAAAGTATCTGTTAAAAAGTAGATTGAAATTGATTTTCTTTTTTTAACAAAAAGCATTAGTCAACAATCAAAGAGTCAGATACGGTGGTGCACACCTGTCAACTCAACATCTGTGAAGCAAAGGCAAGAGGATCAGGAGTTCAAGGTCACCCTAGGCTAGGCTAGACAGCAAGTTTGAAGCCAGCCTGAGAGGCTGAGAATGAATCTCAAAATAGATAATTCAACAAAGTGATTCTAAAATTATAAGCTCTAATTTCAGTACCTAGGAAAGTAGAACTGAAAGAGGACATTCTCTATTGATGCCAAAACCCTGTTGGAGAGCAAGTGCTTGACTTTCATTGCATTAAAAAACAAATAAATATTCAGGGAAATGAGAGAAATGACGGTAGCATAGTTTCTAGTTGTTTTCTTAATCTAGATAAATCTCATTTTAAGAATAATATTCTAATTCACATTATATTTACTGTCAGATATTCAAAGTCTTTGAATTAAGTGATAAGGTAGCAGGTAGACAGTTAAACCTTTAAAATATCACTAAAAAAAAAAAAATAGAAGTCATTAATGGTCCATGAACTTCTGTTTGTTAATTTACTGATCTATGAACAATGCCAGTCTTGGTGCCACTGATTCAGACCATCACCACTTTGCAGAGGGAAATTCGGGTTCAAAGATTTGAATACCTTCTTTAATGTCATGTCAGTGGCAACATCAAAACTTAGCCTATATCCAGGTCCAGCCTTCTCTCAATAGTCAATGAAATAACTTTCTTGAAGAATAGAAATGTCCTTGCTTTCCACCCGCAATTACGCACATTTTTCTAAACATAATTACTTTTTCACCTTTGGATTGCTATTGTAGTGATGAAACACCATGACCAAAAGCAAGTTGAGGAGGAAAGAGTTTATTTGATTTCTATATCCATAATCCATGACTGAAGAAAGTTAGGACAGAATCTCAAACAAGGCAGAAGCTAAAGCAGAGGCTATGGAGGGGCATTATTTACTGGTTTGTTCCTCATAGCTTGACCACCAGCACAGGAATGATACACCCACAATGGACTAGGCCCTCTCCCATCAATCACTAAGAAATGTAAGAAAATGCATTGCAGCTGGATCTTATGGAGGCATTTCCTCAAATAAGGTTCCTTCCTTTCAGATAACTCTAGTTTAGACATAAAACTCACTAGGACAGTTATTAAACAAATTCTCATGTTTGTTGGCTTTTCAAATATAAGTTCAAAATATATAACTATAAACTAAGTCTGTTTATATTTGAGCACAGGTAACAGTATTGGAATCCCAGGAGAGCAAAATTCTTAGCTGGGTTTCAGTGGATTCAGAAACATCATTAACTAAAGTTCTGGACTCTTTCTCTTGGCAGCCTATTAGAAAGACGGGCAGGCAAGGGTGTAATTGATTCAGTGATGGTGTCTGATTTTTGTTGTTAATGGAACTCATGGTAAAGATAAGCACATCGGTTTGGAGGCTGTATAAACATGTCACTGAGATAAGCAATTTGCATATCTGGAAAGAAGACTAAGCTGTTTCTCCAGGTACCTGACACTTGCTCTTACAGACTAAAGTGACGAGTCTTTTCTTTTGGGAAGATTTCCATTAGGCAGATGGCTTCTTAAGTAAAATAAAGGGATGGAAATGGAGTCCGTAGGTACCCTAGACCTTCCTTATATTACTCTTGTTTTTTGAAAATGAACATTTTCATTATTATGTGTGCAGTAATTTTGCACCACAGATACCTGTCTGAAACAGGAGTTTTTGGTTAAACTTAAAACACCACGTTTTCCAGTTAAGAGACGGCATCACATGAAGGAAAAGATAGTGGGGCCACAAGGGATTATATGCACTCTGATTTTCTTTTTTCCAAATTGTGATATTGCTCATTCTGTTTCCAGAAATAAAAGGTTCCAATGCTAAGAGTTGAAAATCTTCTTAGACAGAAGACACATCAGAGCCAGTGTCAAGACTCTTACTAAATTGCTAACTTGGAAAAAGAAACTTCAGTTCATTGACACTGAAATTTTCCTGCACTTCAGATGTATGGCTTTAAAAGCATTTGTCTCCTATCTTGCCTTGGGAGCATATAATTACTAAAATCCATGAAAACTACATGGCCAGTTCAGTTTATATTTTTTTCAGTGGCTACTTTTGAAAGAAACAATGTTAACTTAAGCTTTTTACACTTGATCTAGGACAAAAGACTGAGAAGCTATATAACTTAATATCTTTATTGCATTTGTTTGTTTGATTGTTTGTGTGTAAGCAAGTGCAAGCATGTTCACAAGTGCATGCATGTGCCATGGTACAAGTGTGGAGGTCAGAAGTCAGCACACAAGATTCTATTCTTTCCTTCTGATGTGTGAGATCAAATTCATCAACCAGATCATCAGGCCTGGTTGCCTTGAGGGCCTTTATAGTAGGTCTATCTTGCCAGTCCTTCAAAGGCTGCTTTTATGTGCCTTCCTAGGTAGGTTAGAATACTACCTAATGTGTGGGATTGACAGAAAGAAATTATAGAGTGTTCTATGGCTTTAAGGAGTCATATTATTCTTGGGTGAGGAAAAAAAGATCAGTTCTAATGAAAGTTGCTCACTGAGTTCAAACCATGGACCCTAAAGTCAGGTGATAGGGGTGTGGGGGGAGTAGTGGGAGATGCAGGAATGGAAGTGATGTAAGCACAATACACATGTATGTCATTGTCAGGAAGAAAGAAAGAAAGAAAGAAAGAAAGAAAGAAAGAAAGAAAGAAAGAAAGAAAGA
>NW_021604660.1:899447-951194 GCF_004785775.1 Grammomys surdaster
AGAGAGAAAGAGAGAAAGAGAGAAAGAAACAAAGAAAGAGAGAAAGAAAGAAACAAAGAAACAAAGAAAGAAACAAAGAGAAAAAGAAAGAGAGAGAGAAAGAAAGGAATAGAGAGAGAGAGAGAAATAAAGAAAGAGAGAGAGAGAGGAAGGAAGGAAGGAAGGAAGGAAGGAAGGAAGGAAGGAAGGAAGGAAGGAAGGTGAGTTGATGTTCCCATCCAATTCACAACATTAAGCTTGTTATTCTCTTTACATTTCAAAGCATACTGACAGAAATTTCTCAGGACCTAGGATCAATATCTGAAATACAATTATGAGAGCCATCTGAATGAACCATGGCCTCTAAAGACACACGATGTTAACATAAATTCAACCTAAGTTTGTTTTCCTTATAGTTTGATGAAAATCAAAAGGGAATCTGTTACAGATCAAAAGCTCTGGGAGAAGGAAATGGAAACTTTTGTCAGAAACGTAAGAGAATAAAGAGAACTTTTTTTTTTTCTGAAGAGGCTCAGAACTGCATTTTCTTTGAAAGTTTGTTGATGGTTGTAGTTTATATGAAATGTCTTTCCAAACACTCGCATGTTGGTCTTGGTCCCCAAACTGACACTAGTGGAAGGTGTAGAATGTTAAAGTGGTGTCATTTAGAAATTGAGGGCATGGTCTTGAAGATGACAGTGGAAGCTGACCATTTTCTTTTTCATGTCTGTACTTGTCTCCACCAAGTGCTCCAGCCATTGTGTTCTTCCTTACCATTGGTCCAAAAGCAACAAGGACTGCTGCTGTACAGAGACTGGAAGTGCCAGAATTATTGGGTATTCTGTGATGTAACCGAAAATGCACTAACAGGTACATTATCTGAAGCTTTATGTTTTAACATAGCAATTCTTTAGGAATGAGATGCAAACTTGGGCCTGGGTTCAAGTCCACACAGGCCACATTCTCCTTAGCATGTGGCTTAGAACATTGCCTCAGCTTTTATATTCAAGCTTCTGCTACTCCACCGCCTGCTTGCTCTGGTTGGATCTTCTCTGAAAGTCAGTGAGAAAGGCGTTTGACAGTGTTTCAGATGACTAACTGCAAATCCTTCAGAAAAATAGGATAGTACAAGTAAATGCAGCCGAAAAATGTAAAACCCAAAGTCCAATGCTAAGTTATTATTTCCAAGAGAGGGGAGGGGGAAAACATCAAAATTCCAGCTATTACTGCAAATTTAATTAGGCCGTTTTAAAAACATTCCATAATTATCATCAACTCTTGTAATTTATACCATCCATACAAGGATTATAGAGAATAGACTCAAAAGTCAGGCAGGAATTCCAGTAGATGAAACACAGACCAAATGTTGCTGGATTGTTTGAACACACATGTGAGGAGATCAGTCAGTTAACGTCAGCTTTTAAGGTACACCTTGCCCAGCTTGTTTAATGAATTCAAACTCCTGGACCTTTGTACAGGAAAAAAAAAAGTATTTGGCAAAATCAGGGTCACCATAACCCCTTTTAAAAGCCACTATGTACTTCTTCCTTATCTGAAAAATCTTAGCTATGCTTTCAAGATTACTCTCTGGGAGGCTTTGTAAGAAAAGGCCTCTTTTCCCCTGCCTACATCATGAGTCTGTGTATGTAATAAGCGTCAACCATTTGGAAATGCTCTGAGGTCTTTAGAAAGAAGGGCGTCTGACCTCGGACACCATTCAGCCATGTGTGGTTATCATTTGTGAACAATCACTAAATGACTTTTAGAAATTGGGAAATTGGCAGGAAAAAAAAACATCCATTTTTAAATATCCACTTTTAGGAAAAACATTCTCTCTGTTGTGTGATTCCTTTGATTTCAGTAATTAAAGTTACATTTTTCTTTCAAAAATATTTTTATCCTCTTGGAATAGAACTTAAATCTCTGTTTTATAGAAAACACATGAACTCTGCTTTTTCCTTTGAATCAGAAGCATTTCTCAAGTTATCCAAATATATTGTATTTCCTTACAAGGCAGCATGAGGGGCAGATGAGGAGGATAAAGCCCTTTATAACAATTAGAAGTATTGACTTTCCATGCAAGCTTTTCCTCTCTAGTTCCCATCAACATTTCGATCAAAGAGCAGAGCTTCTGGGACTTTTAATTTTAATTGAATTTAACTTTATCTTCTTTAGTGGAGAAATTTTCAAACTTACAGTTTGGCTATTATGCTACAGAGGACATATAGAAATGTGCAAACTAAGATGGGGAGGGCAACTAGGTACTAAAATGTAAAATGATAGCATAAATCCAAAATTAGTCTATCAATAGTATCTTGGGGAGAGGATATAGAGTGGGGAAAGGAAAGAAGAAAGAGTGGGAACAAAGAGTGGAGAAAGGGAGGGGGAGAAGGAGGAAAGGAAGGGAGGAAGGAAAGAAAGAAAGAAGAAAGAGAGAGGGGGAAGGAAGGAAGGAAGGAAGGAAGGAAGGAAGGAAGGAAGGAAGGAAGGAAGAAGAAAATATGTCATAAACTTTACAAGACATGGTGGAACTGTTTTGTGCTCTTAGATGTTTCCTGGTATTTGCTTTGAAAAGTCTGGATTCAGGCAAGTGGATTCTACCTTACCTTCAAATCTTTGTGGTTTGGGAGTGGAGGTGGTATTTGCCTTACATAGGAAATCAGTACAAGAGTTCAAATAGGTCAGGATCCTGGAGGCAGGAGCTGCTGTAGAGGCCATGAAGGATGCTGCTTATTGGCTTTAACATCATGGCTTGGTCAGCCTGCTTTCTTATAGAATGCAGGTCCACCAGCCCAGGGATGATGCCACCCACAATAGGTTTCCTTCATCAATCACTAGATAAGAAAATGTCCCTCAGGCTTGCCTACATCCTGATCTTACAGAGGCATTTTTTTCTTTACCCCAAAAAATCTATCAAAGAACTCCGACAGCTGATAAACTCCTTCAGTAAAGTGGTTGGGTACAAAATTAGCTAAAAACATCAGTAGCTCTCCTAAATGCAAACAATAAATGGGCTGAAAAAAGAAATTAGGGAAACAACACCCTTCACAATAGCCACAAAAAATATAAAATATCTTGGCATTTCTCTATACAAGCAAGTGAAAGACCTGCATGACAAGAACCTCAAGTCTTTGAAAATAGAAATAGAAGATATCAGAAAATGAAAAGACCTCCCATGCTCATGGATCTGTAAGATTAACATAGTACAAGTAGCCATCTTACTGAAAGCAATCTACAGATTCAATACAATTTCTTTCAAAATTTTAACACAGTCTTTTAAAGACTGTGAAAGAACAATTCTCAACTTCATATGAAAAAAAAAAACCAACCAGGAGAGCCAAAACAATCTTGAAAAAAAAAAATTCTGGAGGTATCATTGTCCATGATCTCAGGCTGTGCTACAGGGCAATAGTAAAACAAAACAAAATAAAACAAAAAACATACCACACGGAATTGGCATAAAAAGAGACAAGCTGATCAATGGAATTGAATTGAAGACCCATAAGTAAATCCATACACCTATGGACACTTGATTTTGACAAAGAAGCCAAAATTATACAATGGGAAAATAAAGCATCTTCAACAAATGGTGCTGGTCTAATAGGATGTCTGCATGTAGAAGAATGCAAATAAATCCGTATCTATCACTCTGCACAACACTTCAGTACAAGTTGATCAAAGACCTCAATGTAAAATACAAGACACTAAACCTGATAGAAGAGTAGCGGAAAATAACCTTACACTCATTGGCACAGGAGACAACTTCCTTCACTCTTTTAAAACAGAAAAGAAGAAAATGAAGGAGGAACAGGAGGAGGGGGAGGAAAGGGAGAAGAAGGAGAAGAAGAAGACGAAAAGAAGAGACCTCCAACACTTTTTATCACTAACTATGAGCTGAATTGTGAGCTCCTAATAGTCATCTGTCAAAGCCTCATCTCTTATCTCAGAATGTGATTGTTCATGAAATCAGGGCATTTAAAGATAAATGCTGTGTTATAATAATTATTATAATAATTGTTAAGTAAAGACCTACTTGCTACTTAATCTTTAAGTAGCAAGTAGGTCATTAGTGTGGGCTCTAATCCACTCTAACTGTTCCTCCTACAAACTCTGGATAAGCAGAGAGACAGCTGACAGTCAAGTAGTATACAGGCCATTTTAGAACCCAGAAAGCAAGTAGCTATCTGAAAGCTAAAGTAAAAGACCTGCACAGACACTATATTGACCATGATTTGATATTGGACCTTGATTTATCAGTTTTGGCATTCTATAAAGGAAAGCCAGTGACAAAATAAAACAGCACATAACAGAGAATCAGTTTCTCAGCTTGGGACATTAGAAGTTCAAGATCGAGACACTTTCATAGCCAGGATTTGGGTGAGTACCCTCTTCCTAAGGGTCCTTACATGGCTATTTTGGCATGTGCATGTCCACACATGTGCACATACATCGGTGGTATCCTCCTCCTCTTACATAAGGTAATAATCTCATAAGGGCCTTACCCCATGACTTGATGCAGCTTCCAATAGAACTCATCTCCAAAAGTTATGGTGCTGCAGGCCTGAGATTCAGTATACACACATCGAGTCTGTATCACATTTTTTGTGTATAGAATGGTGATAAAATAAATTTCTGTTGCTTTCAGCTATCTCATGCTATAGTGGTTTAATATGGAATAACCGTAGCTCATGAATACAGTTATTCAACACTTAGCACTCTTTTTATTTATTAGCATTAACCCATTATTAGTTCTCAAACACAACAGGAACTAATAGATGTTTGGTTACTTTCTTATTAATTTCCAAATTATAAATATTGTAGGCTCCTCAGGCTATATTGTCTCTATTAAAATACAAACGTAGTTAGGCTAGCCATGTAGAATTAAGGGTTCATCTTCTAATAAATTTTACATACAGACTAAGAAATTTTTATTTCTTATAATTTTCAGATGTTATGAAATATATTAAGAGTAAGTGGGCTGCATTAGGTTTCACCTCTTAAAGGTTTACCACATTTTAACAGCAAGCTTCCAACACAGGAATCCTTAAGTGACACACTTAAACTATATTCAAACCATAGCAAGCACCAAAGTTGGAAAAAATCGTCTAACATAAATATGACATAATGTTTTAGATTCAAAGTATTGAAATGATGACACTTAGGATCAACGATACATCCGAGTAGAAATAACCCAATTAATTGTTAATTATTGCCTACTAACATCCAATCCACCATTCTCTTAATGTCTTAGAACCAGATAAGAAAGAGAAATTCAAGCCTAATACATTTTGCTCTAGCAAATTAATGTGAATCTTTGCTGGTTGTAAGTGGTAGCTATGAATGATGTAAGCTTATTACCATCAGTAGAAGGACACCTTCTTACTAATGTGAAACATAAAATGGCTATGCCTCAGCTGGTTTTATACTATTAACAGAAGACCTATAACACACATTTTTTATTTTCTTTTTAGTTTTAGCTATATTAATATTTTGGTTACAGGCCCACTTTGCAGATCTGTCACAGGATAGTTAAAGAATAAAAACCCTTTATTGCTTTCCTTATGTTGTGAGAGTCCTTTAGCGTCCTGTTTTAGCATGATTGCAGTGTTATAGCCACTGAACTGTGTAACACTCTTTAGGACAGATAATTACCTTTTATTTCAGATTCGGGATATTCATCGTATTTTTTTAAATCTTGTATAGAGTCTTCTAGTAATCTCTGAATCTTGAGAAAGGTTGAAGTATAACCAGACAAGTAAACCAAGATTTGTGCTCTGTACTGGTTACGTTTCTTGCCACTGTGACAAAACTCTTAACAGCAACAGTTTAAAGCAAGGACTAGAAGATTGGTTTTGGCTATGGCTTTAGAGGCTCAGGTCATGGTTGATTGGCTCTATGGTCTTAGGTAGAAAGAACATCATGGTTATAAGAACAGATGATAAAGGAGAGCTATCCACTACATAGCCAACCAAAATGTAGACAGTCTACAAGGTCTGATCGGGAATAATAAAAACCTAAAGACCCATCCCAGTGAGGCTCTTCTTCCCACCTTCCAAAGTTTCTAGAACCTTCTAAAATAGCACCCCCAGCTAAAGATCAAATTTTCAATACAAAGTATTTTTGAGGATACTTCATATCTAAACTGTAACACATTGCTTGAATCACTTCAGAGTGACAGGAATGTCCTTCCCCCCCCCAAAAAAAAAATACCCTGAATGTGAAAACAAAATGCAGCTTCTAGAAGTTATAATATCTAACATCCCATCTATGTGACATTTGGGTTTATATTACTTAAATAAATCCTTATTCAAGGAAATATGTAAGTATTATTATCTTTTATTTTTAAATTGAGGACATTCATATTTATAAATGTTCTTATAAATGTCATTTAAAAACGACAAGGCCCACGTGTCAATATTTTGTGACCACATATAATCGAAAGAGAAGTCCATTAAATATCATTTTCCTCTAGAATAAGTAAACTTGCTCTATGAGTCATAAGTAATTTTGAGAAAAACAGACCTTAAAAATGTCCACAAAGATAATAAGCAAAAAAGAACTGGTGAAGAAATATCTGCCATGAAAATAAGAATCCCAAGTCATAGTAAAAGTTGTAGAGACCATTTGTCAGATGCAATATAATTTGGATCAAAGTGAGTTAGACATGGGGAGATGCTCACAATTCCCAAGCTTGTGGGCCCTGAACAGACTATAGGAAGCTGAGGACAAAGTGGTCCAACCACACATAGTCAGGCTTGAAGAAATAGAGACACGGTGCAAGAAAGAGAACTAGCAGGAGTTGTATTTCGGAAAGGGATCTGGGGCTGGAGGATAAAAAGTTCATAAACACGGGGTCCTCTCTTTTTCTTTCTAACCAAACTAAGTACGATACAGAACACTGAAAGTCTTGTGATAAAAAACAGAAAACAAAACAAAATAAACAAACAAACAAAAAAACAATGCCATCACATGGAGGAAATTTTTCTTAGAAGTCACACTGACGATGACCTCTAACAACTGTCAACAGCTCCTTGGCTAGGCACTACTTTCTCATCTCAGAGACCCAGTACTCCACTGTTGGTGAGTAAATCCTAACGGTGAGCAAAGAGTTGAGTTGTGAAAGCAAGTGCCTCTTTGTGTATCTTTTCTATGCTTTCTTATTTTGTTTAATTTGCTTTTAATTCTCCGTTCTGCCTCTCTTGTGTTTCTTTCCTTCCTTTCTTTCATTGATTTTTTTTTTTGAGACAGGGTCTTTCTATGTAAACCAGGTTGACCTGTAATAGATGATTTTTTTCTGATTTAGCCTCCTGTGTTCTGGAACTATAGACTTGTACCACCATGCCTTCCATTTTTTTTTTTTTTTTTAAATTGAGGCACTAAACTTCAGATAATGCCCATGGGCATCCTTTAAGGCATAGCCATATAGGTCCCTTCTTGTGCTTTCAACCTCTTTAGTAGCTGGTGGAAGAGCCTGCCGAGTACAGGCTTTTCATTGGCTCTTGGGTCACCCATCAATTAGTAAACAAATATTTCTCTATGTGGAATCTTTTCTACCTCTTTTGCTTGACAACAGACCTAAGGATCCTCATCAGCTCTCTTCCATGGAGTAAATATTTTAATAGGAATAAACTGGCATTGGTCAGAGAAAAGTCACAGTGAGACGGTCTACATAAAATCTCCTGTGCATAGGTTAGGGACTTGAGTATTAAGCCATTTGCCAGGACAAAGAAGCATCATTTGAAAGCCCAGGACAAACACTCCTGATCTTCCTTAGAGTAGAGCAGGGCTGGGCTTCTCTACAGCGAAAGACCTGAAGACTAATCTGTGGGAAAACCACCATTGCAATCCATCAATGTCCAATGAAGGCTTCAGAATAAAAGAGAGAAGTGACAAGATAAAGTGAATCGAAAAAATACAGCAGATGACACTTCTCAGTGGTGACAGACAAATTTGTAGAAAATACCACATTCAATTCATTTCAAATTGTGTTGATTATTATTTCTTTTTAAAAACCTAATGTATACATGTGGGGAACCTCAGAGGGCAGAAGAATAACTTGGATCTCTGGAGTTGAACTTACAGGCAGTTGCAAGTTGCTAAACATGGGTGCTGGAAAGTGAATTTAGATCCTTGAAAAGAGCCACAATTGTTCTTAATGACTGAGCTATCTTTCTTGAAACCCTAATTTGTAATTCTTAATGGAGAATGTGTGAAAGCCATATATTAATTTGATGAAATAATAAACTGAGCCTAAAATTTCAGATATACAAAACTAAAATTGAGGAGGAAAAACTAACAATGACAGGAAGCTATACTTTTGGTTTCTGAAAGCATATTAATAAAAGTTATTTTACTTATAAATTTATAAAAAGCAATACACATTAGTTGAGTATGTTATTTAAAAGTATACATTCAATACAACACAAAAGAAGCAATAGAATGTATAACTTAGGTAAAAGATTTTATATAAAGCATAATAATAGATATCAGTATAAAAAGAAGTTAGCAAAAGACTATTTCCAGAACAAGAATTTTAAAATAACATGAATTGTTCTGCTAACAAAAAAAGACTTTTGTTTGTTACAGCCAAAGCTTTTATCATCTATATAAGTCCCTAACGTAATTTTAAACATTCCTACTAAAAGTATGGAAAATACGTATCAGACAGGAAAATTTAAATTATTTAAATTTAAATATAACTATGACCTAGCCACAAGGAATTAAGAATCAGATGAGTGTCATTTGCCAAACAGTCAGTGCGTACGTTCTACCACACTAAAACAGCCCCTACTGTTTGTGAATCAGAGTACAGTATCAAAATGCAGAAATGGGAAACTAAGGGAAACACAAATAATCAATCAAAGGCCAAGGGTAGTAGGTGGCTGTAAAAGTTGGTTGAGCCTGTGTGTGAGATAAGTAGAAAAAAAACAGATCATTAAGGAGCTTCTGTCCTGGGAAACACCATTACCAGGAGAACACAGTTCCCTCGTCCGCAGTAGTTCAGACTAGTCCTTGTAAGATATGGAAGGAAAGAGGAGGGGCGGGGATTTGCTGTCCACACAGCCAGAGGCTTCACAGATGGACCAGAAGAGAAGCAAAGATGGCTTCCCTATGGAGGATGGAACCCAGCCCGGGAAGAAGCAGGGTGTTCTCTGTGCCTCTTGCCTGGTAGAGAAGAGAGACAGCAGTCTTTTGTGATGGTGCAGGCTCCACAAGCCAACAGCAGTAGACAAGCTTATTCTAACTCCTCAAATAGTGACTTAGACTAGGTAAATAATCACTCCGTTTCTTAAAAGCAGATTCTGTGGATTCTGTGAAACACTTAAATACGCAGATGCATAGGGCTTATCCTACAAAAACCTTCATTCACTCGTGACTGAAATTTGTGAAAATGTTATGGTCCATATATATACTTTGCTATGAAATTTTCAAAGGACATTTTTCCTCTCCATATATTTTAAGGGTTTCTCCCTCCCTCCTGCCTCCCCCTCCCATCTCTCTCACTCCCTCCTTTCCTTCTGTTTTTGTTATTGTTGAATTGAGTTTCTCTGTTTTGTTTGCTTTTAGTTGGAGGACAATTTCATTGGTTTGTTTTGAGACAGGCTCTCCCAGTGTGGCTTGACTGTATAGATCAGTTCTACCTACCTCAGGCCCCTGAGTGCTACAATTGCATCTGTATGCCACCACATCAAGATCATGGATTTTTATTCTCTGTTTGTTTGGTTGGTTTTTTTGTTTTGTTTTGTTTTTGTCAGTGTAAACACACTTGTTTAGGACTCACTGGGATCTAATCAGGAATTCAGGTACCCATATTTCCAAAGTTCTGCTAAGCCTTGATTTCAGTAATTATAAGCAAGTTTTAATTCAACTCAATTTTATGCCCATTCCCATAAATACTGTGGTTTCCAAGTACGTTGTATGCTCTTTATTCTCATATACTCCATAGGTGGAATTTTTAACTGCTCGGTGTCAATTTCAGACACCAATAGGAAGTTGATTATCTCTCACAAATTTACATGGCTGGCAAGACCTGAGAACCAAGCCTTTGCTTAAAGAATAACATCTAGGTATAATAAGACGTGAGGATGAAAAATGAGGGTTGCTTCATCAGGTCTGACACTTACTTGTAATGTGCAGAAGGAACTGCTCTTTGGGTTTGTGACTGGGAAATCAGCTTTCCTTTCCAAAGCCCAAACAATGAAAGTAGGAAGAAAGAGGCATCTAAGATTTAAAGGACCCTTTGTGACTGATAAGAAATACAAACACTTAGGACTGGTGTCTCCTGTTTGTAATCCTAACATTCAGGACATTGATGCAGGAGGTTTTCCACAAGTTGAAGGCATTTTGTGTGACTGATGTGTGTGTGTGTGTGTGTATGTGTATGTATGTGCATGATATAGACAGGTATAGGTATAGAGATAGAGATAGAGATAGATGAGATAGAGATAGAGAGAGAGATAGAGATAGATGAGATAGAGATAGAGAGAGAGATAGAGAGAGATAGAGATGATAGGGATAGAGATAGAGATATATTCCTTGCATATGCCCTTATATTATTATATTAGCCTAGCATGAGACCTGGATAAACAAAGTGGTTATGTACACAGATTATTGCCGTCAATAATTACCCATGAATAGGGAAGATGCCTGTGAGGCCATCCCACACAGTGGGGTGTGCAGTTAATATCTGTGCAATTCATGGCTGTTGGAGGAGACGGTGAGGCTGGTTTTTTCTTGCATGGTGTAGCCACAGACAAGTTGATCCACTAAATACCCTCCCACCCACACATTCAAAAACAAGGAATGGAAGTAGGATCAGCCTTGTTGAGGGTACCAAATTGAGAGGGAGGGAAATCAGGGAGGGGAGTATGTTAGCATTTCCTCTAGGCTCTAACCTACAGTTACCTAGCAACAGCCAGGTAGGATCCTGGCTTGCTATAAAATGATTCTCTCTCTCTCTCTCTCTCTCTCTCTCTCTCTCTCTCTCTCTCTCTCTTTCTCTCTCTCCTCACACTGCCCCCTTGTTCCTGGCCAGCCTCTTCCTTTCTTTCTGTCCCTCTCTGTCCCCTTTCTTTTTCTACTCCCTTTCAAACACTCCCTTCCCAAGCCCCAAATAAACTTTGGTTTACACTTGATCTGTCATATGGCTGGTACCTGGGGTGGAGGGGTGGGGGGAGATCTCAGCATGGACCTGCTAAGGCGCCCGCTCTGGCAGCACCATGCAGCCACATTACAAAACATATCAGAGTAGAGGGTGAAAAAAACAAATTTAATATAACTGTCAGATGACACCTCAGTCCCTCTTGGGAAGGAAAAGAAAGCAATTGCAAGTGGGGAGGGAGGGAGGAACCTGGGAGGGAAAGTGGATGGAGGCCTGGGTGGAGAGAGGAGAACCTGATCTGATATTGAGTGAGGGAAAAGGACTGAAGCCCTGAGGGCCAGCAAAAAGAATATAACAGGCAACCTCAGGAGGTAGGAGGTTGGAGGGGATTCTCGAGAATGCAACAGAGACCTGGGAGGTGAGAAACTCTCAGGACTCAAAGGGAATGAAATGCCTGACAGTAGGAAGAGGAGACTTATAGAGTCCACCTCCAGCAGGAAGGCCATCCCACAGTCAAAACTCTGATCCATAATTGTTCCTGTCTGAAAGAACTGCAGGGATGGAAATGGAGAGGAGCCTGAGGAAAAGAAGGTCTAGCAACAGGCCCAAAGAGGGATCCAGCTCAAGGGGAGGTCCCAAGGCCTAACACTATTACCGAGGCTATGGTGCACTCACAAAAAGGAACCTGCCACGACTGCCCTCTGAAAGATCCAACAAGCAACTGAAAGTGTCAGATGCAGATATTTGCACCAACCAATGGACAGAAGCTGTTGACCACTGTGGTTGAATTAGAGGAAATCTAGAAGAAGTTGAGGAGGAGGGTATCAACCCTGTAGGAGGACCAGCAGTCTCAATTAACCTGCACCTCCAAGATCTCTCAAACACTGGACCACCAACCAGACAGCATACTCCAGCTGATATGAAGCCCCGACACGTATACAGCAGGGGACTGCTGGGTCTGGGTTCAGTCAGAGAAGATGCACCTAACCCTCAAGAGACTGGAAGCCCCAGAGAGTTTCGAGGTCTGATGGGTGGAGGGTGGGTGGTAGGTGAGTGGTGGGGACATCTTCATTGAGACAGGGGGTAGAGAGGAGGTATGGGATGTGGAACAGTTGGGGGGGGTGGACCTGGGGGAATAAAGTCTGGAGAATAAATAAATAAATAAATAAATAAATAAATAAATAAATATTAAAAATACAAAATAAATCTTTATAGAAAATGTTCAGGCCACCAAAAAGAAGAACTGGAATAGAAAGTAGGGACTGACTAGAAACAGGACCACCTATGGGTCAGCTGCTGTTCCAGGATAACTCTCTCTGGTTCACTTTTCCTTTCTGGTACAATATGGTTGACTCCCCAGCTTTTCCTTGCATACTGTCCACACATGCAAAGGACCCATGGGGGCTTCAGAGATTGTGTCCCCACTTCAGATGGCCACAGGAGAAAATTCTAGCGAAGGGAGAGCAGAAAACAAGATGCTGAGAAGGAGACCTAGAGAAAGTCTTCAATAGTGACTGCGGACAAGGGCATCCCTCACTTAAAATCAAGAAAAACTGTTAGATAAATGAAACTATTCGGCATCTTGTTTCATCACAGTCCACTTAGAGCTACGTTTATTTTCTGTTTACTTCCAAAACAATAGTCCAGTGTGTGCAAGGATGCATTGATAGAGGAAGACTCTTTCACAATGCCTCTCCTGCGTTTGCTGTTTTATTGGTTCTTGCACAACAGAGTTGGGAAATTACAGCCTCAAGTCTCCTCGATGAAGAGTAAGCTTGTAAATTAGGATGAAAACTATCTCAACAGAAAATGTTGCACTCTATCATCTTTATTGGCTTCACCTTTCCAGTTCAGGGAGACTAGAAACCAGGCTGGATGACTTCTCTTTTTTAAATAATATCCAGGATGCTTAGTGGTGTAGCCACTAACTACACAGGAGCTTCCAGAAGAGTCTCTGCCAAAGAGCCTTGAGATCTGTGGCCCTGTTTTAGTTCAGCCTCGGGTAGGAAAAGTCAAGTTCATTTTTGCTGTTGTTTTGGTATGCTGTTTATATTTTGCTCTGTTGTTTCTTTAGAACAAAATGTTGTCAAAGATAAAACAAGATGTGGTCCAGGAGATACATCTTATTTTTAACCTAATATTTCAGTGGCTCAAGATAATCATTTGTTCCATAAACACATGTGGAGAAGTCAGAGAGGCAGTGAAAACAAGCCTTGGATTATGCCGAGAGAAACTGGACTCCTTTTTTTGTGTTTTAATTTAACTGAACTCAGAGCCTGTAGACCTTCCATTTAATCTCCTGTAGGGTGAATCAGATCTCAAGTGCCTGTGGATACATTTGTTACTTACCCCTTCACTGCTCTCCTTCTGAACTTCTTAAAGAGAACAACCAGGTCACAGACTCTCAGAGCATAATTTTGTTCTCAGTGGGAGAGGGCCATCCCCTGACATACAGCTCTGACCCTTTCATATTCAGTCATTGCCTTTTACCCTTGATCACTGGCTAGACTGAACCATGCAGAGAAGTGCTTTTGTTAACTGACCATTCTTGGTAACAAGTGTAACTGAACAGAGAAGGGAAGGGAAACTAAACTACTAAAGATTCTTTTTAATGCATTATATTTCTATGTGAGACATATATTTTGTCTTTCAAATATTAGGCTTGGTTTAGCTTCAGAATTTTGCACTATCTACCATTAATATTGAGCTTTCTTTATTATGTGCCTTCCTAGGCAGAGCCATACATTGTGCTAGTAAAAGAACTTTTCCATGAAACCTTAAAGTCAGAACAATGTTAATTTCACTAGAAGAAACTTGAGTCTTCTGGTCCATTCTATTCATCTTCTAAATGATGCAGATGAAGGTGCAACTAATACTCAAGCTGATACTTGGCATACTGGGACTTACAGACATTCTTGTGACAAGCTATTGTCTATATGAAGAACAGGGGATGGCTCCTTCTGCCTAGAACTTCGGAGAAGCATTCTTTAATCCATTTACCTTATACTTTACAGAACAGGGCAGTGCAGACAAAGCAAAGACGTGCTTCTCAGCATAACAAGGTGCGGCTGTGAGTACAAATGAGAGCTGTTTAGCAGAGCTCTACTGGGGATCAGCTTTTGAAGACAGGGAGCCTAGTGGGAGGTCTTCTGTTAAGTGAGGGAGTGGGGGTAGGCAGGGCTGGGTCCTTAATTGGCACAGTGGGGCTCCACTGACCCCTTTTTTGATCTCTTTTCCATCCTGACTATTAGGCAAATGGTTTTGCCTCATACTGCAGCCGTGACACTCCCCAAAGCAACAGAAGCAACCAATATAATGTATTAAAAATCAGGGGAACTGTAAAAGGAAGTAAACCTTCCTCTCTTTAAATTTAATTAAAGGCTAGAGAAACACAAGTGTCATTGCTACCACATGGCTATAAACCAATCTGAAAACAAGTGGGACCACTTGCACCAAATACATCATATAGCGCAGAGAGCTCCAACTGAGATCAAGTTTGAAGTTGAAAATGACCAAACTCACGTTTATTACAACAACAGACAGCTACGCATTGGCTAAAAGTGCAGAAGACTTGTGTTTCTATTCTATAAACAAGATTGACATGTTAAGAACAGCCTGTCTTCTATCCAGAAAAAGTGGCTGTTGATTAATAGTAAAGAATATGAGTATGTAATATGTATATAAATGTTTGCCTTCTATGGCGATATCTAAAATACACATTTTAAATGACCCTGACTCATTAAAAACATACAATTGACATAGATTACTTTTTTTACTGAAATTGCAGAAAATAAAGTAAATCTTTAATCTCACAAAATATAAATGTTTTTCTACATTCTAAAAAATATGCAGGAAGCTTTTATTCTCAGTTTTAATTTTTATCTTCATATATATATACATATACACATATACATATACATATATATTCAGAAGCCAAACTTCATATTAAATTTAGATGTAATCTGTTTTCACTTCATTTCAGATGTCAATCTCATTAAGCTTGGCTATACTTTCACATTTAAAAGGCTCCTGGGTATTTTATAAAAATAATTAACTATGGTGAAATAAATTTAGTAAATTTTTTAGCAAAATAATGACGCACAAGTCCCAGCATATTATTGGCGATATTTCAAATTTTTATCACTATAATTCACTGCAATTCACTACAGGAAAATCAGGGAAAGATTAATTTTATTTTCATTCAATGTATAGTCTAATAGAATGAACTATTTGGTTAAATATACAAACCGACCAAGTGTGTTTGTTACACACTAGGCCTTTTACAGTATCAGACAACGGTATTTTCCATATTGAATCTGAGCTCTTTGCTCTAAGATGTACTTAGAAAGAAACTGTTCCTATTTATTTCCAGCATGTTTTATAGCCACGGGGTACCAAGGCTATCTGCTTGTAGATGCTTGTGTTTCCACATGATCTTTACTTGATCAGAGCTGCATTTCTGACTAAGAAATTAGAGTTGTCATTAGAGACCCTATGTTCACTTAACCTTACCTTCATTTTTGTTACTATTAAGGTTTATTATTTTAGTGCCAGGAATTGCAGATTCAGATACAAGGTGGAGCACTTTGTCCCTTTGCAGTGACCCATGTTGATTCTTAGCCAGGACACATTCACAAGCATGTACCCTGAAGTTCAGGGGACCTGTGAACAGCTGCATGAGAATTAATAAGACTCTGTGGGAGTCTCCAGACTTCCTGGGTCAGTAACTTCCGTGTGAAAAGACCAGCGTGAACAAAGGGTAATGAACATTTGGAGAAATCACAAGGGATTAGCAAGCAGACTCCGGGGCTGCAGTCAGCTTCTGCGGACTTTGCTCCTTCCCTCACAGTTCCCACTTTGTGGTGAGCATGTTGTCATCTCCCTTTTTAGCAGGAAACTAATTCTTGCTGAGGCATTAACTGAAATCACCATACTAGGCTAAATGAACAACTTGTGGTAACAAGTATTTGCTGATATAAAATTTACATAAATGATACTTTCTGAATCCCCTAGACACACACACACACACACACACACACACACACACACACACGCATGCACACACTGTGCATCATAACATAAAGGAGAAACATTCAGGCCTAGAAGATGGCTCTCTGCCCTATAAATTACAGTACATATGCAATGATATCTCATCGTTTCACGTTGTCTACAATGGAATTCCTTCCCCAACTCTTGTCACATAATCTGTACCTGAGTTCTTTGGTTATCTCTTTTGAAAGAAATTCTACTAAAAATTGTTTAGTCCTTTGGAAATATAAAACCAATTACTTGAAGTTAAGGCTTTATCGAGAAGACACACACTAAAAATGTGTTTTGTTTTTAGAAATGTATATATGCAATCTTAGCACTGACTCAGGAGGCAGAAGCAGAGGGGTCATACAGAGTAAGACTCTGCCTCAAGAAATACTAGAAAGCAGGGCTTGAAATAGCAATCAGCTGGAAGACGATGTTAGACTCTGGGTGAGAATCCAACATTAAAAAAAGGAGAACATGGATCAACCTAGATTTCCTTGTTTTCATGAGCTTCAGCATATTTTGAAAAGTAGAAGATTTTTTTAAGAATAAGCATTAGATTAATGTGATAGGCAGAACCTCACCAACAACAACAAACAAAGACAAAACAAGTAAGGAAGAACTCAACTGTTGTTGCAATGTTTTTCAGGCTGTTATTATGGTGAGGTGAGCACCCGGATATTTTTCCCATGGCATTTTATAGGAAGGTGTTTACAAGTCACAGGTGTGCAGATTCATTAGTGGAGTTTGTTTGTCATCCTGAGAGTCCCAGGGAGTTGAATGATTATTGTTCATCTCTGTGTCTAGTTAGTTTCAGGGGGAAGGGCAGGAAAAGGTCAGCTAGTCATGTAGGAAGCAGAAAGCAAATGTGGAGGGTCTATGTTCACCATGGCCACAGGTGAACAGGGCACAAACCTGTAAGAGTAGACAGTAGGTCTTACCTAAACCACAGGTTAAGGAAAGCTTTGTTTACAGAGGTTTCCTAGAATACAAAGGGTGTTTCAGAAAATGAATGTCTGTTTTTATTTATTCTGCTCATTAGAGAACCTAAAGTGTTTGCCATTCTATACTATGCCACAGAGATTTTGTTTTTGTTTTGCTATATGTAATATTCTTCAGCTCCATTCACGTTGTAATATGTGAAAGAAGTCCCATCCTTTATTTATTTTTTTGTTATGAATTTTTTACTGGTTATTTTATTTACTTACATTTCAAATGTTATCGCTCTTCCTAGTTAAAATCCCATTCTCTCCCCCAACTCCCTGCTTCTATGATGGTGCTCCCCCACCCACACATCCCCTCCTGCCTCAATACCCTAGCATTCTCCTACATTGGGTCATTTTGAGGCTATATTGTGGGGAATGATTAGCTCACACGTGGGCATGGGCATGGGTTCTTGAATCTTGTTGGGCTGTTGTGACACCCACGGCTCCAAAAAGACTGGAGCATGGAAATCTTGACTGAGTTCACTCCGAGCAGAGCACTGGGAGGGTGCTACGGGGCCCTGCCACAGGGGGGCGGGGGGGAGTTCTCATTCAGTCTGAAGTTCCGAGGGGGTGCAGAGCTCTTGGATGGGGTATCCCGGGCCAGAAGGTGCCCGGGGACGGACTGGTCTCAAGCCCTTGGGCTCTCAGATGCCACTGAGAGGCCGTGGAAGGACGGAGACTGGGGGAATGTGGGCGCATGACCAGCCGACCCATAGCCAAGAGATAGAAGGGGGAGAGAGAAGAAAGAGGCCCCAGCAGCACCCCATGGGAGAGACTCTGTTACTGTACTCGCTTAGCAGACTTGGTGGCCCAGCTACCTTGCTTGAAGAGGCAGTCCCTGTGGCTGGAACGCAGAGAGGTCCTCAAGGCAGAAGTTAGGTGTGGTGGCTGTGGCTACAGCACACATTAAATATCTTGTCCACGTTTTCCCATGTCTGTTCCCAAAGACACGAGAAAGTCCCTGGTTCCAAAAGAGTTTATTTTCATGGCAGATGGTAAATGGATCTGGATGCACCCCCGTGAAACTCAGGGCAGACCTGAGTTAAATAGGGAGGGAGAAGGGGGGAGGGTATGGGGAAGAATGCTTAATTGGCTTTGCCCTCTGGCCTTCAGGTATCTCATTAGTATGTAAATCTCTCTAGGGCCTGAGGCCTGTAGTCACCTCCTGTACCTGTGCTCTTTGGGAGGGGCTGCATTGCCCTACATGCCTGAATAGTGCAGGTCAATGGAGTTCCACGCCACATGTTAGAAGCCTGGATTCTGGGAGCATGTCGGAATAAATGCCCGTCCCTTGCAGGGTCTTTGGGCTCCTTCCAACCAGCGCTTCTACCAAAAAACAAGACCCCTTTCATGGCCCTACACTATATAGCATTCCTGTCTTTCTCATGATGTGTGTGTGTGTGTGTGTGTGTGTGTGTGTGTGTGTGTGTGTGCAGGCATGCTCACACGAGCATGCTTGGGTGCACGTATGTGTGTATACTAACTCTCATAGAGAGCTGAAAAGAAAGACTGGGAGCTAGAGAGAGGGATGAGAACAGGGAGGATGTTCAATAGAGAATGTGCTGAAAGTCACTGATACCATGATAAAAGAACCTAGACAATACAAAGTTGCATTTAGAACTATGTTTTAGGGATCTGTTGTGCTTCCTCTTGTTTAATACAAACTTAGCATATAGTTCAAACTGATAAAATGGTATTTATGAAAAAAAAACAGATAACAGATAATGAAGAACTTGATTTTATTCAGGTTACTGCAATAGAGTAAACACTAGGAGACTTCTGACTTTTGCCGAGAATTTTATACAATATAAGTCTACATAGAGGAGACACATGCGAACATTCCATTGTGTTCCATAAATAGACACAATTGGTGTTCTGTTCAAATTTTAAAAATAAAAGAAGCTTGGCTTGATGGTCCATACCTGTTATACTAGCACTAGAATGGTTTTAGAACCAGGAGGTTCTTGGGTTACTTAATGCCTTGGCTCAAAAATAAAACAAAATCAAAACTGCAACAAAACAATATAACAACACAGGGACCTAGTAAAGTTCAGCCCTGCTGTCAATAATAGCTAACTAAACTAAAACCTACAATATACAATAAACTATTTTCAAATTCTTAATTTTCTTCTAAATTATGTAGTGCATTAGTTTTCACAAAGGTTTTAAAAATAAATACAGTGTCAGCCTTAGAAACAGAAAATGTTTATCAAAGCAATTGTTTTTAAATACAAAAGGATCTATAATCTATGTCTGGCCTACCAGCCCTCAGAAACCTGGGTCTCAGAAATAATACTCCAAAATTATTGAATATATACAAGAGAATTTATTCGTGTATTTATCTTTGTCGATATTAACTATGTTGGAAACTAAAACAGATTTCTTTTAAGATTTATTTGTTTATATAATTTATGAGTCCTTTGTCTACATGTATGATGGCTCACCAGAGGAAGGCAAAGATATTCCATCATAGATGGTAGTGAGATATCATATGGTTGCTGGGAATTGTACTCAGAGCCTCTAGAAAAACAGCCAGCTCTCTTAACTGCTGAACCATCTGTCCAGTCCCTAAAACAGAATTTTTTAAAGCCCAGAATTTTAAAAAACAGAATTTTTTTTTACTGATGTACTAAAATAACAAGAAACCCAACACATGAGAGATTTTATAGTTAGTATAAAAGTTGCTATATTATAAATAACAATTTTATCTAAAATATTTTCCAAAGGTGGGGGATCAACAAAAAAGGTGGCATTTGCATTTTCTGTTTTGAAGCATCTCATAAGTGTGGAATCTCAGTTTGGCCTCTGTGTTCTCAGTATTGTTTATACTGTTTTGGTTGTAATAAATAAAGACAATCCAGCCTCACACAAATATGTTGTTAACAAAGTGGTTGTATTGGATAACTGTAAATATTACTCCTGGTATTTCAGCAAAACTCAATTAGCTGCGTGCAGTTTCTCCAAGAATCGCTGAGATGTGGCCTTTGAAACTCCATCAGTGAACTCTTCACCCTCTGCTGAGCTGTAATCCGTTGTTCCAGCTCTCATTCAGAGTGGATCCTTTACTCCTGCATGGTTTTGCAACACTGTACATTGTTTATGGAAAGCATTGAGTAAGACAGACCTTTTAAATGCTGACGTATTTCATGATACGGTACTAAAAGCTAACATGTAACAACATCACCATTGATCATATTGGCATCACTATTAGAACTGGGAACCTTCCAATGCTGCATAGAAGCTCTTTCCAGTGACAATGTTCATCTAAAAGCCTGAATTTCAACATGGCAAGCAATATAGTGTTGTTCTCCTCAAAATAAATTCTCATTTTCTCCCTCCATGAGAAAGATTCTGTTGACTGTCAAAGCCTCAAAGTAAGTTGTACTTTCCTGCCATCTTAGTTTCAAGTATAATGATGATCGTTGCAAAATCACCTGGCTCCACTGGTGGATCAGTGGCGTATGCTCTTTTTTTTTTTTTCTTTTTTTTTTTCCTTATTTGCAACGTTGGCTATATATGCTTTTTTTTATTTATTATTTTTTATTGGATGTTTTATTTAGATTTCATGTTATCCCTTTACCCCATTCCCCTCCCTGCCCAGAAACCCCCTATTCCATCCCCCTCCTCCTGCTTCTCTGTGGATATGCCCCTATCTAACCCCCCATTCCCACCTCCCCACTCTCAAATTCCCACCCACTGGGGCATCCAGTCTTCATGAGACCAAGGATCTCTTCTCCCACCTATGCCCACCTGACAGGAATCCTTGCTGCCTATCACCGTAGTTCTTAACTGAAACTCATTTCTTCTTCATTTTGTTGCTGTTATTGTTTATTGTTTCTCGTGTGTGTATGTGTTTGTATATATATGTATGTATGTGTGTGTATATGAACCTGTGTATGTGCACTTATATGTGTACATATATGTATGCATGTGTGTCTATGTGTATGTAGAAAATGCAAAGATGACAGTGAGCTGCCACATTTGCAACCATTGCTTTCATTTATACTGAAGACCTACTAGGCTTTTGGCATATATGTCAACGCTCAAAGAAAGGCAAACAATGTTTTCGTACTTCAAGGATAATACTTTCAAACCTGAAGGGGTATTGAGAACTGCAGGAGCCACCAGACCACATTTTGAGAATGGTTAATCTACTGTGATGAGTGTGCAAATCAGGAGCCAAAATAATGGCATTCCTTGGACCCAAAACAGCCTGTGGGTCGGTTCTGCTTGGCCTCCTTACAATACTTTTATGCCTTTAGACAGGGAATGCATTCCCTGGTCTATTGCAGTCCCTCCACCCCTTTGACTCAGCTCCTACTTTACTCACTGATGCTAATTGGTCTTGATAGACACTGGAGCCCAAGACCACTGCCAGTTCAACAGGAAAGTAAAATCAGAGCATGAGACTTTGAAAGTCATTATCTGCAGACAGTATGACTGTTCATCTTGAAAACCTAAGAAATTAATCTGGAGAGCTAGTCAAATTAATGTGTTCAACAAATACTCCCAGTTATTATTCTGATAATGAATCAGTATCCTATGCAATCCCAGAATCAACTAGAAAGCTGAGATAAATAGATTTAAACCCACAAAGTTAATATGTAAAACTAATAGGGCAAAATCTTCATTAAATAACTATAATAATTTTTGATAACTGGTAATTACAATTATATAACAATTAAAACAGCATTATTTATAAGCATTTGTTAAATCTTACATGGGGTCTTGCAGTGTTTCTTCATCGAATCTCATTCTATCTGCATTGTAGCCCCTACCATCAACACTGTTGAACTCTCCATTTTATAGATGAACAAATAATACAAAGAGAGAGAGAGAGAAAGAGAGAGAGAGAGAGAGAGAGAGAGAGAGAGAGAGAGAGAGAGAGAGAACAGATAATTCTCCAAAATCATATACGTAGGGAGAAATTTTACTTCATAGCAAAATCAGTTTATGGACTCAGATCTTCTCAAATAATCTATAATAGTCAATGTCATTCTGTTATCACTCAAAAATCCCCACTCTTTAACAAGAAAAACTGACCATGTAATTCTATCCATATGAAGAAAGAAAAACTGCATAACCAAGATAGTTTTGAAAGAATGAAAGATAAACTGTCCTATATCAGGGAAGAATCTACAGATTTAATCTAATTAGGACGTTGCATGACACTTGGTAGACAGACAGGGATGAATGGAATGGAATAAGGAGCAGAGACCAGATTATATTCCCATGGACTTAATGTTTAGCAGCTGCTGTTGTTTAAATAAGTAGGATAAAAATGAGGGCTATGATAACCCACAGCTTATGATAATTGTCTGTTCCTTTCAAGATCCAACTTAGACCTTTGTTCTAGCACATGTAAAATGATTTCCAAATGAGTAAAGATGTTAAGTAAAAATTATATGTCAAATATAAATAAAATAAATACACAAGAACATCTTAATGAGATAGTAAAAGCTCTTCTAACCTAGATTTATTTGTCCATGTACTCATTAATTTTTAAGATTTATTATATTTCACATGTGTGTGTTTTGTCTGAAAGCATGTACATGTACCTCGTGTGTGTCCAGTGCCATCAAAGGCTAGAAAAGAGCATCAGATCCCCTGAGCTATAGTTACAGACTGTTGTGAATGCCATGTGGATACTGGGAACTGAACCCTGGTCTTCTGCAGAGTAGCAAGTGCTCTTAACTGTTAAGCAGGCCTCTCAACTAGTTTTTGAAAATTCTAGCCAATATAAGGAATAAGCATATCCCCTCCCATCATTAAACTTTCTTCTAACAAATATTTCTCTAAGATATAATATCATACACTATTTAAAACTCAAGACTCATATTGGGTAAAATGCATGATGTCATTAAAAAGAAGTCCTCCTATATAAGAAATTCTTCTATGTAAACATATTAGTAAGCAACTCAAGTTTTGAAAATGGGCAAATATTTTTAAACATTCTAAAGAAATACTAATGGCAAATAGAAATTTGAAACTTGACACTTGGAAATTAGACTTGTCTTGAATCATTAAAAAAAGGAAGTGATCTCAGTATAATATTTTGTCTAAGGATAACATTAGTGATATTGAATATTACTTGAACTCATGGATTGCAGTCCCATGCTAACACATGCTGCCCACATGGTGTAACTTCTGTGGACAAAACTTGCTGACATCCCTTTGTACTGTCTGTATGATTCTTCTTTCTAGGACCAACTCCATATCTGATAACTTTTTTCAAAATTTCATCACATGTACAGAAAGACTGAGGTAAAATAATGACTGTTCACGAATTAGCAAGCAGACATACAGGACAAAGTGAACAGCCATAAATGGGTGGTTAAGTGGTTACATACATCCAGTAAACAGAAATTATGGGATACTAGCAGCTATTGCCAATAAATATGAAGTGGAACTACATGTGCATTGTTTAGGGAAAAATATTATGACTTTAGTTAGAGTGAGTGAAATGGCCGTTATATATCAAAATAAGATGAGCATGTATTGGGAGATAAATGGTCAGGAAGGTTACAGGAAAGCTACATATCATACATGGCTACAATCATTAGATACAGAAAGGGGGAAGAGGGCAATGGTAGCTCTCATTTTGCTCCCTGTAGTTCCCCATGATTCAAATGCTTTCTATAAGTCATACCGAGTTTGAGGGAACAAAGAAGATATCATATATTTGAAATATATATTTCCATACATATTTGAAAATGTCTTTTCTCAAACTTTCATTGAGTATCTATGTTATAGGTGGTACAGAGTGAGGGACTGGTGATATAAAGAGTCTTTATTCAGCTGTTTCCCCATCTGCTAGAGATGGGGACTTTGTGCACATAGCATGCTAAAGGGGCCATTTTGATCTTTCCTAACAGGGAAAAGAAATAGAACTTGTAGAATCAGACAGAGAACGAAGCAGTAAGAGTGGATGGCGTGGGACGGGAAGGTGATTTCATTCTTCTATGAATCATTAAGCAAAGTAATAAGAGTTGCTCACTTCTGCAGAATCTTCGAGGTCTTCTTTGATAATCTGTGGCTATGCATTCATTGCTTTGTGACTCTCTGACCACCTTTCCACATTGTTAAAGTGTTGACTTCCACAGTGTAAGCTATTGCGTTCTCCCTATACTACCAGGCTTGTTGCATTGCTAATGACTGTGTTAAAGTAGCCTGCTTACTGGGTTCATAACTTCTCTTGTGAAAGATACAATGTCTAGGGACTTTAAAGTCTCTCCTCAAGTATCTGACAATCTAGGTTTCTAAAACATCAGAGCTGATGAGTCAATGACTGAATTATTTTTCTTTCTTTTAATTATTATTATTGTTATATCATCATCATCATCATAATCATCTGCCAGCCTCTTTCTCCCAAGTGCTGGGATTAAAGTCATGTCCACTACTGCCCTGGGAATAACTGAATTCTTAAAGCCATTGCATCTCAAAAAAATAAAAGTCATGCAAATGTTCACTTTATCAGTGACAGTGATTTGAGCAAGAGAAAAGCAAGGCTTGGATCTTGTGTGAAAATTATGTGTTAATACCTAGAAGTTTGTACTCCAGGGTCTGGTAGCATGGCTCAGTCACAGAAACTCCTTGGGCAATCTGGCCTTCTAGTGAAAGAGAACCCCTGTGCATTAGCTTACTAATGCTGCCATAATAAAATATCATAGCCTGGTAGTGTAAACATCAGAGATATCTGTTTAAGCATTCTGGAGGCTAAAAGTCAAGACCAAGCTGCTTAATGTCCCATTGTTGAAGGTCATCTCTTGTTAGTCAATGGAAATGTTCATCTCTTCTGAAAACCTCCTCCACACAGATACACTCAGAGATACTGTATGTCAAGTGATCTGAGTATCATTTAGCCCAGTTAATTGATTCAATAAAATTAATGAAATTGATTCAATAAAATAGCCACAATAATCAATCATTGCCGTCACCACCATCCATCCCTGTCATCAACAATCATTATCATAACTCATTGTAGGGTAACCAGGACTAGACTTCTGCTCAACAGAAAACTAAATGGAAGGAAGAAAAATATGTATGCTTAGGGTTTTGTCAGCTTTTCTAACTATAAATCTGTTCCTACTGAACCGTGCTTGTCAGAGAGTTGTGTGGTTCGATGAACTCATTTCTCGTGTTAGGTTGCATATTCTTCTCTTGCAATCAGGAATCAGAGGACTGAGAACAAGGGAGTGATTAAGAACCAGGAGCTGCGTGTGAGTCAGAGTGCCTGGCTACTCTTCTGTTCACATATGTGGCTTTCCACATAACAGATCTTTCTACAGTGCTCCTCAGTCAAAGAAATTGTATTTGCATGAAACGCTAAGTGGAACGTTCTCTTTTTTCTGTATAACTTATTGCATTTGGACACAGAAATCTTTTTGTTTAAATCTCACAACCATACTTCTGAGGGAAACTTGATACCTTTTTCTAAATCAGTTTCAAGTACCGAATTATATTGTGTCATGAAAAACAGATATACATATTGTTAACCATAAAAGAACTGTAATTCTGTATCAAGTTTCCATTTGAAGTTCTTGGTGTTTTTTTATATTATACTTTAAGTTGCTTATACGTGTAGATTCTGCATATCTACAATGAGGTTTGAGAATATACTCAAACCTCAGTCAGCCAGGCATGGAATTGCAAACCTGCAATTCTAGCACTTGAGACGTGGAGGTTAAGAATCATCACGACTTCAAGGCCAGCTGGGACTAGCTCTTCTTAAAATATGTACATATATAACACACTTATGTATAACATATTGGGGCATTATGGGTATAATCAATCAGAATTTTCAGCTCAGTTTAGTTCAATTATGGCTAGCCAAAGAGTTTGACTTAAAAAGATATGTACACAGTCACATGTTTATGAACGTGTCATTCTGACCAGTAACAAGCCACATATTTTAATACCTACAACAACAACTCACTTTCAATGTGTATACTAAACAATGTATATGTCTTCAAAATGAGGTTTCTTCTTCCATGCTCACCTCCTGGGCAAGCATGGTTTAATCTACTCAGTGGCCCAGGAATTGAGGAATGAGAACTCTGGTGAATTATGTGACCACTTTGAATGGTGCCTGACACACTCAGTACTTATTTATTTAAACAGCTAGCCAACCAAATGAGTGCACTTGACCTTGGTATAGTGAGGTGGTTTGAATGAGAAATGGCCCCCATATTCTCGAGTACTTGGTGCCCAGTAGGTGGCGCTGGTTGGAGAGGTGATGCAGCCTTACTGGAGGGGGTGAGTCACTGAGGACACACTTTTGAGGGTTCAAAGCTTCACCCTCATTTCCGATTCACTCTCTCTGCTTGGTGCTTGCAGGTAAAGGTGTGATCTCTCAGCTTCCTGCTCCAGCCACTCTCTGCCAAGCCTCTCTCGCTGTTAAGGATGCTTCAGGTGAGTCAGCTCAAATGTACCTTCCTTTGCTTGGCTTTGTCCATGCTATTTAATCATAGCACTAGAAAAGCAACTCATACAAACTGGAAAAAATAATATGCCAGCCACTTCAGCACTTGAACACTTTCCCTCATTTACAATTGAGAAGTCAGAGCATTTACTGCAGAATAGGAAGATAGAGAGGTCCTTCGGGTTGTTAGTGGTCAGAAGCTGAGAATGGAAAATTTGCCAATAGATGATATAGATGGATATTTTAGAGGGTTGCTGGATTTTTACACAGTCTAAGCAATGTAAATAAAGATGGTAAAAACCCTCCCTGCTGTTTCAGCATTCTTTGATCATTTGCTTATGGTCCCTTTTTAAGGAGGGCAAATGTCAATGTCGATAACATTCCGTCTGCTGCAATTGAAGACAGTTATGATTTCTGTAAATGAGCCGCTGACCTCAGGCTGACAGGGCACGCCTGCTGCGGGCTGCGGCCTGAGCTCACCACCTAGAATGAAGTGACTCACCACCCGGGGTTTTCATTCCGAGCAAAGGAGTTGACTCACTAAGTGACCTTAAACAGTATTCTCCTGACTCAGTTTCTCCAAGAAAAGTAGCTCTGGCAGAATGAAGAAGTATTATACGCCCCCACTATCATTTGGTAGGCATTTAAAGTATCAGAAAACAAAACGTTAGGTAGTTTTAAACTTTGATTTCTCTTCTCTTTGTAAATCAGTGATAGCTCTTTCTTACTTTTATTTCTTACTAAAAGTTCTGTTGTTGTTGTTGTTATATTACTTTTGGGTTTTTTGATTGTTTTTGTGTGCTGGTTCAAGGATAATAATGAGTGTTATCTTCAGGATCAATATCCACTGCCACTGAGACAAGACCTCTCAACCGCCAAGTACTCACCAAAGAGAGTAGTGAGAGGTAGCCACCAAGCTTCAGAGTGCCTCCCTTTCCTGCCTCCCCAATATGAGCTCTCAGGATAGAATATAGGGCCTCATGTTTGTGAGACAAACATTTTACTGCCCTTTCTATCTCTGTAGACCTCAAAAGTGTTTTGTATATTGAGAGATATATATGCATAACTTGAGTTGTTCTTTAAAAAGTGACTTACCAAGAACTGCTAAAAATATATCTACTCTACCTCAGCACCACAGTGTTGTAAATATGTAATAACAACAGTGATATTTTGAATACAATATGGGCATGGCATAACAATTCAGAAATTTTACAAAATAAAATTAAATGTAGTATTTTCTGGGTCATGGCTGCCTTATGGAAGAAATTAATACTGGTCTCTGAATGGATGATTTCTTAGAGGACTGAATTAACTCTTGTGAGAGAAGACATAAAATAGTGAGCTTAGCCATCCCTCTGTCTCTTCCTTGCTTAACCCTTTGCATGTGGCTGCTTCCTACACTTCCTGCCACACTGTGACACACCCACCAAGTATTTCCAAACTATCTGGGCCTTTGGTTCAGCACAACTATGAGCCAATAAAATTTTTTTCTCTGTATTACTCAGTATCTGGTAGTCTATTATTGTGTATAAACAGAATTTATATAACATGTATGTGCTTAGAAGATGAAATTATTCACTGAAAAATGCTAAGTGGGAGTTAGAGAGCTAGCTCAGCAGTTAAGAGTACGTGCTGCTCTTCCAGAAGCCCTGAGCTGAGTTCTTATGACTGTCTGAAACTGTACCTCCAGGGAGAACTGTCTTCCTATTCTGTGCTTCACCTTCATGGACATCTGCACTCACATCTGCAAAGACCCACACATATACACATAATTTATGAAAAACCTGACAAATAGTTTCCAAATTTCATAGAAAAAAATCATATATATGTGTGTGTGTGTGTATACATATGTATACACACACACACACACACATATATATGCACTCATACACATATATGTGTATTCTATGTGTGTGTCAGGAAGATGTTTTACAAAACTCCCCTATGTCTGCTATTATACCCTACCAACATATTCCTTAAGTTTTATTAAAATGAACTTCTGTATCTATAGTTCTGTATCTATAGTTCATACCTGCATTCATTTACATGCCCATCCACTATGTTGTTAACGCTCTTTATGTGCTAGAGTTGGCAGATTCGGCAATGAACAGGGCAGGCACAGAATCCTTTCTGATGGGCTTTTTATGTGAGGAGGAGATGTGAAAATGACACCAGGCTGTTGTTAGAGTGAAGGAAGAATCTCACATGAAGTTTGGTGGAGAATGGAAGCGAAGATTTTTAAGAAAGTGAACAAGGAACTCCAGTGGCAGATCAGTGCATGGTAGTTATATGAAAGATGAAAAAATATTATAGCTACAAACTATCCTTTCCAAACTCACGTTAGAGTTTACCCCTTACTGTATGATAACAAGTGGGTGGAAATTTAATTGAACTCTGGTCTTCAGAGGTGACATCTTAAGAGCAGAGGCCCTGAGATTGAACATTGTTAGCTTTATAAGGCAAGAGAGAAACCAAAAGACCTACGTGTGTACACGCCCTGTCTCTTGCTATGTGATACCTTGTGTACAACAGGACTCAGTTGGAAGGGTCATCAAAAAAAAGCAGCCTCTTGACCTTGGAATCCAGAACCATGAGCCAAAATAAACCTTTTAAAAACACACGTAATTGGTAGAACTGTATTATCAGACACAGCAAACAGACTAATACAATATCCCTAGGAAATGACAACTCAGCAGACAGAAATGATGAGAAGTGACTTTCCATGAAGAGGAAACTGAATGAACAAATATTCTCAGAGAGGAAAAACGTGCAGCATGTTCCAGACACTGGGGTCGGAACAATAGGGCTAAAACGAAAGCCAACAAACCAGGAGTTCACGCAGAGGTTTCTAGAGGCCTGGAGAAGGTGTCAGAATCTTCTCTTAACTGAACTGTGACCTTTTCCACAAAAGACTGCTACTTGTTTGAATGTCTACAATTGTCATTCTTGTTTCAGAGCAGACCAGTCCAGGAAAGTGTGTTCTGCTTTACTTTTTACTTCAGCCTCGCTCCTATTCATGGTGGTTCCACATTTTGTAATCGAGCCTTCAAATTTAGTTCAATCATGGACGTCACACATGTGACATTACTTTATGTGTTCATGTTACATAAGTTGGATTTTTAAAACTCTCACCTTATAGTCTCACTCAAAATGATACATCAGGCTATTGTCTCCGTTCCCACCCTGCTTTCCACAGAATTAACTACTGGATTTCCTGTATCTACTCCCTTAGTAATTCTCTCCCAAGGGAAACCTGTTTCCCTAATAGTACATTTTAAAGACTTGTTGTGAGTCCCTCTCTTACACATTCCCATAGGCACCAGTGTGAGATTTATCTGGAATATCTACCCATGGGTAACCTTGCAAAATCATAAGACAGGAAGATACTTCATTTACATACAGGCTTCATGTTATTTTTTTTAGACTGGCAGACTTTACTGATACTCTCAACAGCAGTACTTGGTCCTTCCTTTCTGAACCAGCACTTTGTGTTCATAAGCCTTTATAATTCTGATATTTTGATACCTAGAGAGTAGTATATAGACAGTGTGTATTGGTTGCTACTTTGGGATTTCCCTTTTCAATGTGTTCCTTTTTTCCCTTGTCTTTCTTTTTTGTTGTTTACTGTAGTGATTTGTTTGTAGAAGTTCTAGTAGTAAAATACTCTTATGGACATCCAGTTGTGTAGTTGGTCTGATTGCTTCTGCTGGTTTGGGGCAGAAACTTTAGCATTAATTCATAAAGAAAGACTATCAGTCTTTCACTTTGGGATTTGAGCTTTTAAAGACTTTTTAAAGAAACACTTTCTTACTTTAAACTGTAAAAACGTCCTTTTAATTTTGATCCATTGACTAACAAATTGCCTTTCACATTTAATCACAAAATCAACTAGGAATCTTTCTGCATATAAGGTAGGGTCTAATTTTATTTTTTTCTAAATAATTTCCATTTTTTTCAATGCAATTAGATTTTAAAAGGACTAACTCTCACACATTGCTTTTCTTGAAATTATATAATTGTTTAGATCCTAAGCAGATATTCTTTTATTGTAACTTTTTGGTTTTGTTATTATTCTGTTTTTGTCTTGTTTGTGGTTTGTTTTTGGTTTCTTGTGTGGTTTTTATTTGTTTGTTTGTTTAGTTGGTTGGTTGATCAGATTTTGGTTTTGGTTTTTGTTTATAATGCTGCCGAAATTCTTGTAAAGTAAACCTGCCATCTTGATTCTTTTTGAAGAACAGACAGACTATTTGAATCTATTATACATGTTCACCTCACTTGGGGAAATAGGAAAAGACTCAGATAAACTCCAATGAGCTGTCCCATTGGTGACTACAGAGTCTGGGGGGATGGCTCAGTCATGGAGAACACTTGCTGCTCTCCTGGAGAATCCACCTGAATTTGGTCCCTACCTCTCATGGCTTCCTGTAACTCCAGCTCTAGGAGATACAATGCTCCCTATAGTGTGTGTGGGCACTGTGCACATGAGCATGAGATATGCATTCACTCACATACACATAAATATCTTTAAAAAACAAAAACAGTCTCTGTTTTAAGGTCATAACTATTATTTAATTACTAGACAAAGTATGATAATACAAGTGAGGCTTGCATCTATGGTAGGTGGATACGCACACACACATCTGCATATGATATATATATATATATATATATATATACACATATATATATATACATGTGTGTGTATGTGTATATAATGTAAATTAGGAAAGCATTTTAATTAAGACCACAAAGTATCTTACATTGCTCTATAATGATGGCCCAAATTCAGCTATCAAGATATATTATTGTAATGTATAATTTTAAAAGGCACACTTGGTTCAGCTAGACTCTGGGACCAGCAGCCGTCCCCTGTTTCTCCTAGCCAATGCCTCTCCCATAAGTACCAGCTTTGCTTCTCCAGAGCTCCAAGATCGCTCTCTCCAGCCAACCACCCTGCCACCAGCTCTGCCAGTGATTGGTCTCTGCCATCTTTATTAGTCAATCAATAATTAGGGAAATAATTAAGAAAAGAATCAGGGAAACTCTCCTACATATTATTCTACGCAAAGTTGTTTAGACAAATGCCTCATGGAAAAACAATATCAATAACAAAAGTAAGAGTAAACTAGACTCATTATTTTTAATTGACTGATCATGAGCATCCTGTTATCTACAAGTATTTTGGAGAGTTGGTAAAGACAAGAGAGAATACTTTTTGGTAGAGCATAAAGAAGGTCTCTCCTCCTTTTCTCTGACATCTATTCAACCATCTGGTGGTGTCTTCAGACGGCCAATCTCTTCATTATAGATCAAATCCCTAAGTCTCTGTCACAAGATTCCCATCCCCAGGCATGGAGTTAGTCCTGTGGAAATGAGTGTAGTTTTGCCAAGAGGATTGCTTTTTTATTTGTGGTCAAACTGAAAATACCTAAAACTAATTGTTGTTTGATGCTATCTTTGTGTTTTGATACAGTGCTTGCCCAATGCCTTCGTTAAAAACAAACAAAATAGCTAATTCCTGTTTTTCCTGCTGTGATTGCTTAAGGGTCCCTGTACTGGGATTTAATCTTATTTTAGGATTTCTGTGTAAAAATCTAGCTTAATGAAATGCTTAGATGCCAGCCCTGTGGTATACATGCAACTGCAGTCACTCCTTCTGAGCCACCACTCTTCTCATTTTGCAGGGTCATGGGATTCCATTAAGCAATCATTATTTTCTTTATTTACAAATTACGAGTGGGAAGAGGGGAACTTGGCATATAGAAAGATAACAGACAGAAAAGACAAGTTGCAAAAACCTGAGTGAAAACTAGGACACATTGCTACTATAAAAGACATGTAATAAAGTAATACAAATTGTTTCCATTTGACCTTAGTAGACGTTTAACAGAAGCTTGACTTTTGTTTGTGTGTTCTAACGTCTTCCTTTGGAGAACTTTGTAAGTGAAACTTGTTTTTTGCTCCACACCACTGCTAACTCCTTTCAAAATTTGGACATATTACAACGCATGCAGAGATCTCTTAGTGTATTTTCCCCATGCTTGTGGTGTTTCCCATGTGAATGCAATTCGTTTTCAATACACACTATTGCTACCTGTGTTCTCTCAAAGTCATGGATTTGTGGGAGCTATGTGATGAATAGGCAAAATAATTAGCTTAGGAGAAAAACAAAAGTCTTAAACTCCATGAAAATACAACATTCAGTGGTCAAAGTGGATGTCATGCCGATGTGAGGACAGAAGTGTGAGTATTCAGGATGTGCCTGCTGCTGTAATTCCAGCTGTGGAATGAAGAGACAGAGGATTCCCAGGAAAAGACAGCGTCCATCTCAGTGGGCTATAGGTTTAACTGAGAGACCCTGCATCAGTGAATAAAGGGAGAGAATGATCAACGATGCCTCCCTGACCTATAACCCATGGGTCTCCACATGTATGTGCACTCTCATGCATTTAAAACAATGAGAAAAAAACCCACATCCTCTAAATTCAAGGTTTCATTTTATTACTTATAACTAATCATTTGTAACTTCAAGATACAATATGATGGAGAAATTGGGTATTAAATATAAAATTATGTTTTCAGATGATTCAACTCTGCAGAGCTTGAATATTGGTGTACTAAATTGTCTTTCACCAACTTTCCTTACTATTATAATGATTGGAAATCATGAAGAGGCGAGAAAAATCAATCAACTTCCTGTTTTTTTGGAGAAAATTTCACACACAGCCAAATACTTGTCAATGCCCAGATCACTCTATCTCTCAAGGGTCTTGATTCATGATGTCAATGAGTCAGTGATGATTTGGCTTTGAAGTTGCTGGGTCAATCTCAGTACAACCAAAGTCATAGTGAGAGATTTCTCCCTTCCACCCTTTCTCAAAACTTTGACATATTGCAACACATAAAGAGATGTCTCAGTAGATCACTAAGTTTACAGCCTTCTGATACTTCATCTGACAGACTGAGTGTGCTTCTTTTTGATACACAGTATCGCTACCTGAATTTTGTCAAGATTCTTTGTTAGCTACTCATTTCTTCAATTTTATTCCTAGGAGAATCTAAATAATAGAATTTTGCCCTGTTTAGGGTTAAACTGACCCTCAATTATATCACTGTGTGTAGTGTCTGAGGGAGAGAGTGAACATGATTCGTGTGAAATTTAAAAGTCTTCTTGTTCTCCAGCAACCAAGGAAGCAGTGCTCGTCTCTCCATTCCTGTTGGGCGGAGTTTCTTTCCCAGGAAGCACACTATAGGAGTGGGAAACAAAGAATTTTCCCTTAAAAATGAGTCTTGATCTTGTTGCTAGCTCGCGTCACTGATCCCCTCAAACTGGTCATTGTCACTTGAACGGTTTCTCTAAATAAAACCTCCAAACCAGTATTAAAATCAACAAGAATAGGGCTTCACTGATAGGGCTTCACAGTTTTAACCTTCTTAAATACCAGTATTTAAATATGTTGTGTTCGCCTCAAGACATTTGTTGGATTTTGAGCACCACTATGATAGTGTTGTGATGTGGATTCCTTTAAAAATGACAAAGTTATGACTGGAGAAACGGCTCAGTTGTTAAGGACATTTGTTCTTGCAAAGGACCTGGTTAGATTCACAGCCCCCACATCATGCCTCAAAACCGTTAATAATCCTAGTTGCAGGGAATCCGACACCGTATCCTGGATGTCCACTTGCACCAGACATGTATATGGTACACATATAGACAGACAGACAGACAGACAGACAGACAGACAAAACATAGATATGCATTTAAAAAATCCAATTTTTAAAAGGTGTTAGTGCCTTTCTTGAGGAACTGACTGGGTTTCCCATAGCAGGTTGTTAGAAGTGACTCATTCTCTTGTGGAGTGACTCCTCTACATTTTCATTTGCCACTTGTTCTTCCTCTTCTCACCAGGTACCAATGGAAGATCAAGTCCTTGTCAGACATGAGAGCCCAGCCATGACCCTCCATTCTCTAGAGCATTGGACTAAACAAACTTTTATAAATAATCCAACCCAAGGTACTCCACTTTCATAACAAAAACTAAACTATGATTCTAAGGTGAGGCTGCCCGGGATTTAGTTTATTAGCCGAGTGCTTTTGTTACATTAAACTTCTCCAAGACTGAGACTTCTCTTTGGAAAACTTAGGGATGAAACCAACTCGTTTCTATAAATACTTGTATTGTGAACTCTTATTAGGATTTAACAGGGTAATATAGGTAAAATAGTTAACGCCATCCACGTCTAGTGATGTAGCAGAGCATGCCCTCACCAGCAGTACTCAGAGAGGTCACACAGAGCCCCAGCATCCCCTCAAGCTGTGCTGTCTTGGTGAGATTGCACCACAGCTCAAATTTCTTTTCTGGCACTCCTTTCTCCCTTCTTTCAAAAGCGGTGATCATTAACAGATGGTGTAGTGGCTTGAATAGGTTTGGCCCCCATAGACTCATGTGTTTGAATGATTGGCCCATGGAGAATGACACCATTAGGAGGTATAGCCATGTTGGAGTAGGTGCGGCTACTACATGTAGAGGAGTCACTCCATAAGAGAAAGGCTCACTTCTAACAACCTGCTATGGGAGGCCCAATCCGTTCCTCAAGAAAGGCACTAACACCTTTTATTTTTTTATTTTTTGTTTTAAAGTTTTTTTGTCCTTTTTATCTTTTAAATACAAAGTCTGCCCTGCCCTAGTGCCCAAAGTCTTCCTTTGCACTAGGGTCCAGTAGAGTCTGTATCTTCAATCAGAACCTCTGTGGTAGCACCGAGTATATCAGAGTTCATGACTAGCCCTTCAGTGCCCCCACTGCTGCCACTTCCCACAAAGATCTTCCCATCAGCCATAAGGCTCATCCATTATGTCCCACTGGAGTATGACTTTGACATCCCTTCAGCTTCTAGCAGTAGGCGCTAACACCTTTTAAAAACTGGATTTTTTTTATGTATATCAATGTTTTGTCTGTCTGTCTATATGTGTATCATATGCATGCCTTGTTGGAGGAAGTGTGTCACTGTGTAAGTGGGCTTTAAGGCCTCTTATGCTCAGATTCTGCCCAGTGCAGATGACATTCTCCTCCAGCTGCCTCCAGATTAAGATGTAGAACTCTCAGCTCCTTCTCCAGCACCATGTCTACCTGCATGCTGCCATGCTTCCTGCCGTGATGACAATAGATGGAACTTCTGAAACTGTAAGGCAACCCCAGTTAAGTATTTTCTTTTATAAGAGTTGCTTTAGTGATGGTGTCTCTTCACAGCAATACAACCCTAACTCAGACAGATGGCAAACCAAACCCCAAGTCTACATCTAGCTGGTGTTTCCGGAGAACCCAAAATGTAGCATCTACTTATCAGAAAACCTCTGGAAATATCCTGTAATGTCTCACTCATAGTCTTTATTGAATTAGTTCACGAGTAAAGTGAAATTTTGATTTCTATACTCTCCCAGGGTAATTTTATGTATGTCTACAGTTGGAATCCTTTTATAGCATTGTACTGTCTTCTATTTTAAGTTCTCATTTGTATTATTCCTGAATTAAGAAACAATATCAAATTTCTCATTTGTAAACTAGTAAACAGAGGTTTGAATCTTTAAAACAAAAGAGATAAATGTTGAATTATCTAATATTATTTCTACAACTTAGAAACAAGCTATTGGATTTTTTTAGTACAGCTGTTTTGTTAACTTAAAGAAATGATGTTTTAATTTTAAAGTTTTGAGAATGTCATACATGAATACTATATTTTCATCACAATCATTCTTTTTTCCCTTTCAAGTCTTCACATATGCACTCATATCAAATTTACAACCTCTTGTTTAAGTATATATATATTCATAACATACAAATGTACATACATACATACATACGTACATACATACATACGTACATACATACGTACATATATACATACATACATGTCTACTGAGTCCATTTGGTGTTGCTCCTGAGTGTATGTGTTTAGGGTGACCCTGTGGGATTGGGTAATCTGTAAGAGAGCTTGTTGATAAAAAGGAATGATTCTCTCTCTCTCTCTCTCTCTCTCTCTCTCTCTCTCTCTCTCTCTCTTCCAACCATTGGTTATTGCCTGTAGATCTTAATTATGGTCAGAGTCTTGTGATTTCCCCCACCCACCTCAGCATCTCAAATATCATTGTCATTATGCAGGTCTTGTTTGGGTGACGTTAGTTTTGAGACGCTATGGATGCCATTTCCTTGGCATATACTGAAGTCACTTTCTTACAGCTAAAGGCCTGGTTCTGTGACTCTTAGCCTCCTCCTATTCCACAGCGTTTCTTGAGATACAGATATGAGGATTGCGTTTGGATTGCTTTGGTTCTTTCAGGCAGAATTTTTCTGTGTAGCTTTGACTGTCCTAGAATTCATTCTGTAGACCAAGCTATCATCAGTCTCAAGATCTGCCTGCCTCTGACTCCTGAATGCTGAGACTGATGATGGTATGTGACACCAGCACCCCATATTTAAATACTATGGAGCAGTAGGCTCTCCCTTAAGGTCCACTACTTCATCTGCAGTAGGTAGCTGATTAGGTTTACAGTAGCAGACATGATTCCTTTCTATTGAACGACTCTTTAGTCCTTTTAGACAACTGTTCTTTCCTCCAGGCTGTAAATGCCATTACTGCATGAGAGGGGTACAACATCAATAAATACTGCTGGATTATTTAATGCTTTGTTTTTGATATTTATGAAAAAATTCTGTTTTATATATAAAACAAAGAACAAGCCTCCTATTATGTTACATGAGCAAGTGAATTACAAATATGATCTGATATATATATATATATATATATATGTGTGTGTGTGTGTGTGTGTATAATTTATGAATACATCAAATGACCATTGGTGATATAATATACAAACTTACATGAGCTTTTTATGTTTGTCTTATTTTACATAACCAATAAGCTTTTTAATTAATAGCTATTAGAAATGAATAGAATACCCTGAGACTTTAAGCCATGTGTCTATAGTGATACAACTAGAACCAAAACACAGCCATAGGATTTAAATCACTCACTAAAACTAAAAATCTGTTGCTGTTTTTTTCTTTTTCTTTTAAAATACCTGATATTTAACTTCATTAGTAAGAATAATATATAATCCTTAATAACTTTACCTTTATCTTTCCATCATATTTATTACCTTGCTTCTGGGCACAGGAGATTAAAGCACAAGAAAAACAAAAAGAATTTAGCTTAATACAACAGTGCATAATAAATGATTTCAGTGGGTAGAGTACATACAAGAAGGGAGATTAAATAAAACCGGGAAAGATCCAAATGGAACTTCAGGGAAGAGGACAAGGTCTTGAGAATCAGTAAGAGATGAAAGAAACTTTGTAGACAATTGGGACCGGCATGAAAATCAAAGGGAAGATGCAGGCCGTGTGTGGAAGATGAAGAGCCTTTTCAGCTATTCTACGTTTGTTTTACTTTACTAAGTGAAATTATTCATCTACAGCCACAAGAAATTTGGATTCTTGTGAGCCAAATCTCGTTTAAAGAAAGGGACACACACTCTTTTCCTCTGCTCATGCTCCCTCTCCCTCTCACTCCCTCACTCTCTCTTTCTCTCACTCTCTCACTCTGTCTCTCTCCCTCTTTCTGTTGGTCTCTTTCTTTCCACACATGCTTTTTTTCTCTTCCCTCTCTCCTTTCTCTCTTTTCCCATGGTGACTTCCTGGCCTCTGAGTCCTTGGGGCCTATAAACTCACCTGAGAGTATTTTCCCAATAAAACTGTGTTTAATATAATCAAAGAAGAAGAGAAGGAAGAGGAGGAGAAGTAGGAGAAGAAGGAGGAAGAGGGAGGAGGAGGAGGGGGAGAGGGAGAGGGAGAGGGAGAGGGGGAGGGAGAGGGAGAGGGAGAAGGAGAAGGAGAAGGAGAAGGAGAAGGAGAAGAAGAAGAAGAAGAAGAAGAAGAAGAAGAAGAAGAAGAAGAAGGAGAAACACTCAATAAAGTCATTTAATCTAAATAAACTCACAATTCTTTTGTTAAGTATGAAGGTTCACCTCTTCTCTCTTGTGTCTAAAATTTAGACCCACAGAACTCAGCCTTTTGTACTTTGCTCAGGTCTCTTTGTAATTTACGTTTCTGCTTCTACTTTGCTTTATTTATTTAATTTTGAGTTCTGTTTCTTTTTTCTTTTTCTTTTTCCTTTTTTGTCAGTTGGTTGTGTTCCTTGTGTTTCTTTTCTGACTCTGTAAATACTGCATACCGACAAGGCAGTTGAAGAAGGAAGTATTCCCAAAATGATTTCAAAATCAAATTGTTTTTCCGTAATTTGATTTATAGGTAATGCTGAGGAAAGGATCAGGGAACATTTTAAAATAACTCCTAATTACTAACAGATGAAAATGTATTAGCTAACGTTAGGAATGGAATCCAGGCAGCTGATTTTGTTGGAAATGGAACTGCATGCTTGCTCCTTCTAGGCTGGCCCACCCAGTGCTGTCACCATTCTCGTTTATCAGTGTCCATATGTCTATGGCATTTATTTAAAATATACAGGAAGAATTATGTGGATCCACACACCTAAGAGTTTCTAGAAGGCACTAGTCATTACCTTTGATGTACATCATCCCACATTGTATGAAAATAGAAACACACACGCACACTGGAAAATCACAGAGATTCTCTTATGCCACAGACCCTAGACTAAAACATTTTAGCCTATTGTTCAAAATGCTAGACCTTTGTTTAAGCAGGATATGTTGAAACAGGTTAGGTTTCATATCAGTTGATGGTAAAGATTTCTAATAACCCAAAAGTTAAGGTATTAGGGAGACAGATAAAAAGCAGAGCCGAGTGACAGTGTCCATGAGAACATATCAGTAGTGAAAAGAGTGGGAGGTATCTTTATAGTTCATTCAAAGATTCAAGTTTAGAACCTTCAGAAAGCCTTTATATATTTACACAAAGATTAAAAATATTTTTAAAATTATTGTTCTAATTTTTAGGATCTTTTGGGATATTAAAAATACTTATGCAAATTGGGCATGTTGAATCAGTGGCTTCATGAAAAATCCATTTTTGTTCTCTAATGAAGAAAGTTATAAGAAATCCCATTATTCTTCTCATGTATTGCATAGGATGAATGGCTTTCAGTCAAGTTGACATTTTTTGAAGGAAACTGGAAAGCACAGGAGATATGAGATTAGCATGAGAGCCAGCCTCTTAGCTGGCAGATCTGCAGTGGTATCTATAAAAAGCTCTTAGGCTCACAGGAACCTGTTGTTCAACTTTTAGGAATTTTGTGATTCAGTTGACGTCATGCTTGTAGCTTTAAATCTGCCATGATCAGGGTATTCACGACAAGGAAAGTGACCCATAGCACATGATTCAGGGCTTCTTTCTCTAAGGAGACACTGTTGTTCTAAGCTCACCATTGAGTTTATAACAACTGAAACTCCATGAACTTAGTCTCAGAAAATAATGGCAGAATTTAGAGAAAATTCTATTGTGAGTCTGTGAGACGAGTAGAAATCTCAACCCAAGAAAAGACTTTGCAGAAACTTGAAGACAGACAGGCAAACATGGAAGTACACAAGATGGATATTCTCCCATCCAAGACTCATCATTAAGCTGAATGCCTGACCATTTGATCACTCAGTCTTGAAGTTTCCATTTCCTTCAGTTCCCTTTCACCAATCACTTGCTGTTCTTCTCCACATCTTGGATCATCACGTTAGGTTTTCCACCGCTGAACTCCGTACTCAAACATCTAAGGTTCTGAATAGAAACACTGCCAAGAAATATTTGTTTCTCATGGATTGTAACCTAAACAGTGATAGAACTAAGGGCAATGTGAGAAAAAAAAAGGTTATGTTCTAAAGCAGACAATTAAAAACTAACAAGATGACTTCCAATGTACTAAAAAAAAATATGTATTATTATGTGTTTGTTGTTTTGCAGCATTAGTGACCAAGTGCAGGGTCTCATGCATGCTAGGCAACTACTCAAACTGAGCTGCACCCTTAATGCAAAATACTTGCTTTTCAGATGCAAAAAATCAGAAGTATGGAATATGGGATGGAAATAAAAGCATCAGTTTGGGCTGACTAAATTTACGTTACTTACTTCTAATGGAGATCAATATCAAGTGGTCACTGACCTGTCTGTATCTATATGACAAGTCAGTAGCCAGAAGCTACTGCATGTGGGATAGTAAGGAAGGTCTGAGGGAAGGTGAATTTCAAATCCCTTTGTGATGGAATCTCTGTTGCATATTCTGAGCACTTTGTTGAGTAGGAAAATGAAGGGAAGACACCAACTTCACTATTCAGCAACTGTATGCTGGGTTTTCACATTAGTCAGATGATGCTTACATCATCTTTCTAAAGGTAGTATGACTGATCATCTTCTATAAATAGTGAAGACATCCCCCAAAATTGGAAAAATACAGAAAGTGTTAGAATCCTCTAAGTTGCTGTGTCTTTAGCCTTACACATGTCGTGGCGTTGATCCTAAAATCAGATGTTTCATAAATTCAGCAAAATCTCATTGAAGACACCATGATACCACATCCAAAAGTGAGTCTAATTTTACATGTCCTACCCAGACAGGGGCCAGGACCAGTAGTCTGGTGTGCACTAGAAGGTACACTTCCTGTCTGCGACCAGGAACAGAGCAGAACATGTCATGCAAGGAAGGCCCTGTCTTCTCAGTAAATGTAGCAATTCACATTTACAGGGAAGGAAAGAAACCCAAAAGGGTAATGTGATATTCTTTGATATTTTGATTCCTTTATTTTCTTATTAGACTAGACTAGATAGCTGTTTTTACTAAAATAGTAATGTTTCTTTTCAGGTCCAAAGGAAACTCCAGTGTCCCAAATTCCAACAATCAGCCCAAATATCCAGAAATTAGCTCAACCTGAACTATAGGAGGATTACTAGCAATTAGGTAAGAACCAGCATTTCCCCCAAAAGTTTCAAATATGTTTCTGTCTACCAAAAGGAGTCATTTCCTTTACTCCAGGAAAAGGGACATATGGCTCTCCAATTAACAGACACCCATGGTGTCTTTCAACATATCAAGGTCCTTGCTAGCTTCCAGGACTGTCAGTCGCTTGTCACAAGTATTTGTTATCTATTTCAAAGCTCCCAGACCAGTCTCCTAGCTAATCCCTCCTCTCAGCTTCTCATCTTTCTTACAATCCAGCTATTCTCACTATTTATTCTCTATTTTCTACCCTCTTGCTAGTCTACCACTCTTACACATAGCCCTGGCCATGTCCAGACTGTTGGCCACGTCTAGTCTTTTTTCTTCCCCCTTCTGCTCTGGACTCTTCCAGATGCCTCTGGATATTTCCTCCCTTTTTTATTTAAAATGAAAACCTTCCGCTTAACCATACCATACAGAAGCTTCCTTCCTGCACCCTTTTGCATATATCTGATTCGAAACTTATACACACCAAGGTGCCTTTATTATTTTGTCTTTCAAAACCCATTTATGTTGCTTTTTTTTTTCTTAAAATGTCTGTCATTTCCCAGCTTGATTAATTGCCACCAAACTGTCACTACTTATTATCCAAAGTCTAATTAATACTGTACTACGTAATACTTCTAGAATTCAGGCCAGCCTGGGCTACACAGTCAAACCCTGTCTCAAATAAAAGAAAATAAACAAAGAGAAGGAAAGAAAAAGAACAGCTTAAAGGAAGCACTGTTGAAGTTATCTCCTGCTTTTCCACCAAACAATAAAAACTGTACCTCCTTCAATTGCCTAGTCCCTATTCTTTGTTTACATCAGAGGGAAGACTGGCAGCTAACTAGATTTGATTTGCTTCATCTTACACTCCTCTGAACAATCAATAGTGTTGGTGCATAGCTGCTCAACATTTTCATGGAATTAAGTCTAAGAGTACTTCCTAGCTATATGCCAGCTGATTACTAAACAAGAACACCAATCACATCCTGATTTTCATCCTAATCCTGGAAGGTTTTGGCCCTGGGGAAATGACCGATAATGCTTATTTAGGTGGCTTTCCTTTGTAGCGAATGAGAAGAAAGGCTGAATCCTAAGCATTTCTGAGAACCAGCACATGGCCCTTTGCCCCAGAACAGGGCTTGCTTGTGGGTGGGACTCAACCATTACTTTTCCTTCCCTGTCTTTGTCCTTCAGACAGAGCTGCCTTTAAAGCAGAACTGTGCCCTCTTGAAGTTCAACAACCATTAGTATTCTCTTCTGTTAGTCTGATTCTAATTAGAGCACTACAGTAATCATTGTTCCTAGTTAAAAGAAAAACCTTTTAAATTAAAAAGAAAGGAAAAAAAATCACCCACAGTGCTTGGCATTTCACATACTCTTCTTACCATGAGGGTATATGTTTGTTTGTTTTTTAAAGATTTATGTACTTTATTTTATGTTCATAAGTATTTTCCTGCATGCATATATATGTGTACCACATAAATTCCTGGTGTCACAGATCTCACAAAACTGGAGTTGCAGACATTTATGAGCTGCCATGTGGACACTGGAAATTGAACCCAGGTCTTATAGAGAAGCAGCCATTGATACTAACCACTGACCAATTTCTCCAGACCCAAGGGTGTACTTCTTTAACACTTCAATAAAATTTTATTTGGTTGCTTAAACAACAACGACAACAAACTTGTAAAGCATTTGCAAATGGCTCCCCTTTCTGATAGAAGACTGTTTGAGAAAGCAAAAGGCTCCACAGTGATTAGGGTCCTAGGCTGAGCCTAGCAGCACACTAGGAAGTCTGGCTTCTTGTTTCCTTCCGCAGACCAAGCCATTCTTAGTTACTCTCTCTGAGCTTCTGTATCTTCATTGATAAGACATGTTCATTCGACTCAAGGCTCTATAGTAGGATCATAGGGTTCCCTGACCTCCATGTAATGTTTGGCTGTGGATCTCTGCTTCTGTTTCCATCAGTTGGTGAGTGAAGTCTCTGAGATGACAGTTACGCTAGGTGCCTGTCTATTAGAATACCAATTTTTATACATCTATGTACCCAATATTGTGTAAATGTTTCCTAGGCAAAGGTGGTGATAAATAGAAAAGATGTAAGAGTCCCTGCTTCACTGTATGGCGATGTTACTGGCAAAATTATTCCCATATTTATTTCTATTTATTTCATAATTCTAATACATGCCCAGAAATATTTTCATGTATCCCACCATTAGAATCTAATTCTTCCCCCTTTTAAAGTTGTGGGTCACCCTTCCTGTTCTGCTAATTTTTGAGGATGGAAAGGGACAGAAGTGAAGCCTTGTGAACCTATTCCTAAGAATAGGTTGAGAAGCATCACTCACCTTTACCTTAGCTCCATTTTTCTCTCGAGTCTCTTACCCTTGAGGGCCAGCCATGAGTTACCGAGAAAACCAAACAACACAAGGATAGACCAGGTGAAACTATGGCCCAGCCCCATGTATGGTTTAAGGTGATCACCATCCACTGACAACTTTAGTTGAGCTCTCTCCCTGGATTCTGAGTCCCCACAGAAATTAATCCTCAGGAGCTTTCACTTGAGGCATTGATCTTCATGCAAAATAATTGTTGTTTCTGTTTAAATATACTAAGTTTATGCAGGGATCAGTAACTACAATACTAATTCAACCCTTCCTTAGTATTAGCACGTTCCCACTTCAGTTTTACTTTCACTGGGGGGAAAAATGTTATTATTTTCCTCAGAAAACCTACTCATCAGGGGCAGGAAGTTGCCATTGTTGAATATATCCACAGTTAAGAGCAGAGAAAGAACAACTGCTCACATCCCTGTGCTCAGCTAGAATTCTTCACTTTCTCTAGGACTCAAACCCAATGAATGATGTCACCCATTTTTAGGCTGGGTCCTCCCACCTCAAATCACAAAACCAAGACAATCTCCCACAGACATGCACATGGCAGGAAGACAGCTCTTCCTTGAGTCACTCTTCCCAGATGATTCTAGGTTGTGTCAAGTTGACAACTAAGCTAGCCACGTGCTGTTCACTACCTCTTATTATCATCATGACCAGCATATCTCGTAACATGGGGTGATACAATAGCCTTCTAAAGAGTTTCCCACATTACCCTGCCACAGAAGTCTATTTGCTGGACAAGGTTCGTCTGTTCACACACTTGAAGAGTTTCCCTTAATACTTATCATGTTGTGCAAGCCTTGCTGTAGCTGAGCCTGCTATACAGAATGACCCCTGCCTTCTCCAGTTGTATCTCCTGACTGTTGCTCATGTGGTTCACTTGCATCTGTTACAGTGGTGTTTCTACTTTACTGGGAACTGGATATGTTCATCCTTCTCCCAATATTAGTCAGTGACTCTAGAGTCACAGAACACAGAACTTAAAGAATGAATCTCTAGATAGATAGATAGATAGATAGATAGATAGATAGATAGATAGATAGATAGACAGATAGATATAATATAATATATATACGTATATAATATATACACATTAAATATGTCTTTATTAATTATTATCTAATCAAATGATTAATCTATTGTTTAGGTCAAAGCTTATTTGATTGGATTCTTTCTGGAAATACTAGCAGAGACACATCCAGAGGTCTTCATCAGTAATTCTCTAGTGAAATTAACTGACAGTTTCAATTGATCATTAAAGAACCTGGGGAACTAATAGTTGCTCAGTCCCACAAGGATGGGTATCTTAGCTGGTCTTCTGTATAAGCTGGGATCCTGAACAAGTAGGCTACAATGGATATATATACTGGTAAAGTGAGTGCAAGCAGGCAAAGAAGGAACAACCACTTCCTTCTTCCTTACATAGGGTTCCAGCAGAGGATATGGCCCTTCTGCTGGAGAATGTAGATTATGTAGATGTGGATATCCTAGAACTCATTGTGTGACCAGAGTGGCCTTTAACTTGCAACAATCCTCATTCTTCTGCCTTCTGAGTTCTGGGATTAAACACATGCACCACTATGTCTGGCTTTTAATGAGTTTTGAAAAGTTAGTCCAAAAAAAGGCTAACATTTTTTTTCTCTGTTTTACAATATGCAAAAATATATGAGACTGGGCAGAGAATTGTCTTCCACAATGCAATAAAAATGTCTTTGTAAAGGTCTATGTTGATACCTTCATTCTCAACATAATGACATTTGTAGATGACACATTTGGTGAATACAGAAGGCTGAAGCAGGCCATAAGGATGGAGCAATCTGGATGAGATGGGACCCTTGTAGAGGACTAATCAGAGACTTCACTGCTCTGTTTTCATGTAGACAGAAAGAGGTTAGTGTGAATATACAATAAAAGGACCGAAATCTCTCAGAATTAAAACAGATTGGTAGTTCCTTAATTATGGACTCTGTAGGTTCTAGATATGTGAGAAACATGTTACTGTTAATTAAACTCTGTGATAATTTGGTACAGCAGTACAAGGTGGCAAAACATAACAGATGTTTCCCTATAATGTCATCTTTTCCTTCTGCTCCTCCTCCTCTTTTTCCTTCTCTTCCTCCTCCTCTTCCTTTTCCTTCTCTGAAATAAAGGATTCTTTTTTTGGCACAAGTAGCTATTGAAAGAAGTTTTGCCAGGTATGTTTAGGAAATAACACATACCATTACTGAGAAAACATTAACACATACCATTACTGAGAAAACATTAAGCTAGTGTATCAAAGGAAGTGATTGAGGAGGGTTTGAGTAACTTAAAGCAAATGAAGTTTGCTGGACAACACTAAAGTCTATAGTGAAGTTAGTAAAACCATGGAAATTTCATTAAATCTTACGAGTTTCCCCTCATAGGGGTTGGGTTAAGTTAAGTAGCTGAGTCAGAATGTTACGTTAGTTTTCAAATCACGTTGCTTCACCAGAAAACTTTGTAAAGAAGAGGACAGTTTTTATTTTCCCATCAACGCAGCAGGTCGTATTTCCAAAATGAATATCATGGCACAGAGTAAGGGTTATGATGATCTTGGAGACTCCCCAGTGCACACAACGGAAGTATAAAACAGTCTCACATCACCCAGCCTCTTATCAAGACCAATGCTGGAATGGTTCCCCAGGTTCAATGATCAATTAAAACTGTCAGTTAATTTCACTAGCAGATGAGTGATGAAGACCTCTGGGAGTGTCACTGCTAGTATTTACAGAGATAATCCATTCAAAGAAGCTTTGACCTAATCACTAGATTAATCACTTGATAAGATAATCATACTAGATTAATCACTTGATGAAATAATAATAATAATAATAATAATAATAATAATAATAATAATAGCATTATTGACAGGTGATGAAAGGTAAGGCATGGATCTCAGTAGGAGAAAGTGGGTCACCAAGTATATACTTGGGACTATATCTCTTCTAACTCCTTCCTGTATACCTCTTCTCTTGCTTCTTATCCTTCATGGAGAAACTCTTCTGTCACTTACTCCCACTGCTGTGACATTTGGCCCAAGCATGTGGACTTAACATGAACTAGAATTTCAGAATCAATTTTCTTTCCCTCCATTTGTTTCTGTCCGGTCTTCACAGCAATGCAAGTCATCAATTTCTTAATTCTAATTTTTTTGTCTGAATCTCAAGCTACTATTATCTTATTATTATTATTTCCCTTTCTGTTTTAACAAGCACACTTTAGGGACTAAGTGTGCTGATTCATTTTTGTCAATGACACAAACTAGAATCATCTAGGAAAAGGGACCACAGTTGAGGAATCACTCCCATCACATTGGCCTGTGGGCAGGTTTGGGGGATGTTTTCTTGATTAGTGATTGATGCAGGATGGTCCTCCTGGGCAGGTGGTGCTGGCTTGTTTTAAAAAGGTGGCTGAGCAAGCGATGGAACACAGGCCTGTAAGCAGGGTTCCTTCAAGCTCCAAGTTACTTCAGCTCTTGTCTCTCCATTCCTGCCTTGGGTTCCTCACCAGGCTAATGCTGAAGACAGTCTGGAATTTGGAAGTGTAAGCCAATGAACCCATCTTCCCAAAGTTGCTTTTGGTTAGTTTTTTTTTTTTTATTGCTATGGCAGAAACCATGCTAGGGCATTTAAATATATAGTTAAAAGTTTTAGTATTATAAGTGATGTAAAAAAAATGCATGGTGTAAAGCTTAAACATTGGAGTTTATGCTAAGTGGTGAATTTAACCACTTTTATTCTCATTTAAATTACCTTAGGCATAAGAAATTGAAAAATCAAGGTAGTTTTGCACTGGTTCCCTTTAGATCCTAGACTTGTGCTTGGAGATACAATAGGATTATATTTGCAATGCTCCTGCTCTTGCCCCAGCCGCCTTGATCTCAGAATCCTCTGTCATTTTATTGTAGTAGCCACCCATGAGCATCTCCCACTTGGTTTGGCACTGATCCACAGTGTTGTCATAAGTCTGTCATCCCATGATGGGTATCCCATGCTGCACACATTCCACATGGTGATCCAATGTGGAAGGTAAAACGTGCCCTATGACACTGTGACATTGTCTGCAGAGGATGTCAATTCTTTGTGAACATTCCCACGGAGAACCTGACCTCTGTTCATCACAAACAGGAACTTTCTTTTCTTTTTCTTTTTTTTTTTTTTAACCGGAAGGTAGAGTGAGAGAGGAAACAGTGTTGACTTCTGGGAGAAGTGGCGTTGGAAGTACAGTTTGCTCTTGGAACAATTATGGGAAGCTCCACAGAGCATGTCCTTTTTACTCAGTATAATAGAAATCCCTTCCACTCCTCTGAGGAAACAGCAGTTCAAAGACAGGACACAGAGTCCTGAAACTCTGGCAACTTCTGAATAGTGTTTTTTCTCTTCCCTAGTGGCAAACTGAAAGTTTCTGTATAGGTAAATTAAGCTGCATGGGTCTCATTTCTATTTGAACATGCTAATTTCCTTTTGCATTAATTGGCTTGGCCTATTCGATCTCCCTCATTTATTCAACAAACTTACACTAAACCTTTTCTTAGTATTGAGCCAGTTAGTACAGATCCAGAAAAGAGTAAGAACTCTTAAGAAGTATAAAATACAATCCACAGACAAATAGACTGCAAACAACCATTCTGGAGAGCATCTAGGTAACATGCAACCATTGCTACAAGTGGGCGGTCTTTCTCCTGATATCTGTTCCAGAGAAATCCCAACCTAAGGTTTTCTGGGCCCACAGACTGGGAGATTCAGCCCTTTTAAAATCATAGAATATATTATTTACAGTACCGCACCCACCCTGCTGAAAACACACAATGAGATACGGTGCCACAGTTGGAATCAAAGGACTAGGAATGAATGCATGTTTAAAACACAATACCCAGTGGTTTAAAATGAAAGAATTATAGCACTATGAAATAATAACATAAGCACAAATTATAACAAACACATACCTACCCATGATGCTCATCTACTGCACAAAGTAAAGGAAAGTGCATTCAAATGACAGTTTCTGTTGTCGAGGGCTATGGGACTGGAGACAATGTATAAAGGAATTAGAAAAACAGGGAAATATTTCAGAAGGAACTTTGACTGTGTGACACAAACTTGGGAATATGCCTGACTCAGTCCTCACAGAAAATACTGAAGTAGATAAGAATAAAAACTAGCTACAGTGCATAGCAGCTTGGAATAGCATTTTGTTGCACAGAGGGTTAATAAACCTTACTGGATCCAGGAAAAGGTCCCAGATGTAACATCTAGAATGACTGTTGCACACCTAACCTCACGCTGTCTCTTGCCTCAACACTCATCCTTGCCCTTGAATATGAATTCAGCTATTCTAGTAAACTACTATTATTGGACCCTTTCTTCCCAACTACACTGATAACTTGTCTAATGCACACCAGATTAAATAGGGTATGAGCTATTGCAGATTTAAAAACTGGTCCATAAGTCACCCTTTCCACTGGATCACAGTGTTGAGATGGACTGCAGATGCTGAAAGCCTCTGCTCTTGGCTGTCCCGCTCTGTCTCACTCAAGAGTGAATGCATACTAGTCATCCTGTTGTGATTTATCCCTAAAATTGCACACAACCCACTTGTCCTGTTCTGTTTTGTTTGCTTATAACAAAGCAAACCCCATATTTCCCTCCCTGTAGTTAAGCAAGCCCTCCCTCTTTATTCCACTGTCTTCTGGAAGTGTTAGAGAGCTCCGCCCAGTATCTTTACACACCAGCATTCTGCTGTGTGCCTAACAGGATTAATTTACCTATTTTTGTCTTAGTAGTTCTCTCTCTCCCTCTTGATTTTCAACCCAATTCACAGATGCTTTATTTTTCTGTAACCTGCCTGCCTTCAGTATCATGAAGCCAGAGATCTCCCCAAAGTGTATCTAATGCTAGCTTAAGAAAGAGGCAAAGTGTAAGTAATTATACCCAAACCCCTGAAATTAGAGACCCTGGCTTCACATCTGCTTACTCACTGTGGACACACAAGCAAGTAAGTACTCAGTGGTGCTTGTGGGATGGAGTAGTAAATGGTGTTTCTTAGGGTTGCTGTAAGCATTACAATAATAAGCGCAAAGGTCTTACATCAGTAGCAGTGTGAAGAGCATGTTCTAAAGTCTTGTCAATAATCTTTACTATCTCCTGGTTTTATTCTGCCTGAGCAGCTCCTCTCCTTTACAGCTTCAGCTCTGGATCCAGAAGAAAAAAGATGCAATGATTCATTCCCTCTCCCTCTTCCCCTCCTCCATCCCATTAATCTCTCTGTCTCTGTGTCTCTGTCTCTGTGTCTCTGTCTCTCTGTCTCTCTGTCTCTCTCTCTCTCTCTCTCTCTCTCTCTCTCTCATTGTTTTAGAGAATGAAATATAGTAGAGTGGGAACAATCTGGAGTCTGATTTCAGATGACCCAGGTCAAAGTCACAGCTGTCCTTTACTCCCTGAGTGATGCTGGGGAAAGTTTATCTCCCCTGCTCCATTTCCCTGTTTATGGAATGAAAATAAAAGTGACCTCTACCACCTGGGGCAGTTGTCAGAATCCATCACAGTAAATCCTGTGGGAGTCCTGGTGTTGGCGGTATTATCTAATATTCCTCACTGTTGTCATGGTTATCTAATGTCTGCTTTCATGCTGCGAGAAAGTATGTCATAGTACTTCCTGAAGAGTCAATGAGTAATGACCCCAGTTCAGTGTTCTAGTAAAAACAAAATAACTTATTACTGTGGGTAAGTCTTATTGTTAATTCAAAGCTTCAATTAATTATGAGTATAAAGAAAATAATCTGTGGGTAAAGCTAATTGCATCATTAATGTTTTACCCTTAAAATTAAAAAGTAGGCACTACATAATTCCACCACATGCAACATTTAATTTTACCCTAATATTCATAATAATGTACTCTTCATCAATTTGTAAAATCAAGAGAAGAGTGTGTAGCACTCACATTTCACCATCATAATAAATATCTGTGATGATCAACCTATAAAAGAAATAAGGGTTGCCCATGCTCAGTGTTTTGGAGTTGGAGTCTGTGATCCTTGGCCTTATTGCTATAGAAAGCATTGTAGAGTAAAATTGATTTCCTTCTACCCAGCCAAGAAGTATAAAGTAGGAAGGAGAAAGGGTGTTCTAAAGAGGAGAAATGGACAGAGAGAGAAAAAGGGAAAGGAAGAGGGAAAAAAAGGGAAGGAGGGGGAAGTAGTCATAATGTTATTGTACAGTGTGTAAAGTATATCTTTGTATTATTCAAATGCTGATTTCTCTATTCTGCTATCTGGGTTCAGTCTAGACATAACATGGTAATGCTTATGTTAAGAATCTCCTGTCTCAAGTTTGTGTAAACAATGCTCATCAGTTATTCTCTGCCTTGTCAAGAAAAGCTGGAAGAATCCATAACTGGACAATAGAGAGAATGGGACAAGACTTTGGCCAGCCATGGGAGGAAGGAGAGAAAGAGAGGAACAAAGGATTCACCACAAGGAAGGGGTCCCGAGAAACATCATGGGTGCACACACCTGAAGCCCAGAGAGACAGACTAATAAAAACATGCAAGTATATTGGGGCTTTTTGGCTGGGAGGTAGCCAGATTAATTTTGAGGATTAGAATAGATAGAACTATAATGCCTAATTACTGTGCTTTAAAGTTTCAAATAAATCTTGGTCTCTCTGTGTACTTATTGGGGAACTAGCTAGGATAAAGAGAAACAGCCACAGTATTATTAATTTACTGCATACATATGTATTGATATTAATTGTTACAGGGAACAAGGAGGAGAAAGACAAGAGAGGAGAGGGGAAGGGAGGGGAGGGGAGGGGAGAGAGGAGGGGAGGGGAGGGGAGGGGAGGGGAGGGAAGGCATCGGTGGGTTAAC
>NW_021604660.1:951594-999945 GCF_004785775.1 Grammomys surdaster
GAGGAGAGGAGAGGAGAAATCAAGGTGCCTCAATTTCCTTTGAAGCCTTTTCTTCAATGACCCAAAGATACCCCAGTAGGACTACCTCCCAAAGTTTTCACTAATTTCCAGTAGTACCAGTCTAGATGTCAAGCTTTTAATGCATGGCTCTTTGTGGCTCATTTAATATGCAAACAACAGTATAGAACATTGAGAAAAAGAAAGATTTTCTTGGGCTGGGTATTGTCTCTGTTGTTTAATGATCCCAAATAGCCAGGGAAGTATGAGATGTGGTGTGATGAATTTTTCTAGATTAGAATAAGGGGGGTTACAAATTTCCATCGGTATTATTCAGCTAATTAGTGTAAAATTGCTGGTTAGATTGCTAGTGTGTTTTCACCTCATCGAGTAAAATTTGATATTTCACAAAAAATGAAGAGGAACCTAGGCAAAAAATTGTATTATTAGGGAAGGGAGACTATCAATAAGAAAAGGGACCAGGGAGATCAATGACTGGGGGGTGGATATTATCAGAGTACACTGGGGATTTTTTATTTTTGTTTATTTTGTCTTTTGGAGGTTGTTGTTGTTGTTGTTGTGTGTGTAAAATATAATAACGAAACCCAACATTTTATATAAATATATGCTAATAAAAATTGTTACCCTTAAATGAATTTATACTTCTTACCCCAGTCCTGCAAACCAATGCACACAACACAGCAAGCTGATTATTGTTTTATGTTCTTTGTGGGGAATAGGGAGGAGGAACATTTCAGGTAAATAGCAATCTTTCTCCACACACAATAGCATATGTTTCAGTACATTCAATTGCTCTCTTTATGCTCGGAATCAGTCCCTCTCTGTTTCCACATCCTGAGTCATCAGGTAAGCGTTCAAATCTTCATCAACATCAGGTAAAGGAATCAGGAATGTGGCTGTTCTTTAATATGAGTCATCCATGGGCAGGCTCTGTGGGCACTGGGCCCATTCATGAGTCCATCTCCTCAGACTATTTGATATAAGTAGCAAGTATTTCCTTGGATTCCTAGGAGCCAATGAACTTTCAATTAGGAGACTGAGTTGAAGGTCTAAATAATAGAAGACAACATCCAGGAGTCAAGGGGAGCTAAGGAGAAAGACTCAGATGATGTTTAAGCTGTGGTCTTTCCATTCTCTGGGAACTCTCCCTGATAAGGTGCTGCTGGATCCTCCCATATGCTGTTTCTGCCTCAAGCTATTATTACCCAAGGTAGGCAAAAGATGAACTGTAAATCACAAGAAGTGTTTATAAGTAACTTGATAGGATCAGCGTGATTCTAACCTGACTGTAAACTTCAACTGTTTATGCACACGATAAACTTTAATTTCCAGCTGCTAATTAATATCCAAGATTTTTTGGCTCTGCTCTCATCCTTTTTCATAGAAGTGACATAGAATTTGTATGTGAAGAAGGATATTAGTCACTTGTCTGAGTCAGCCCAGTATTTAGTGATCTCCAACTCAGAACTATGTATTGGAAGACCCTGTGCAGGCTGCTAATATAATTAGTATCCATCCAATACATTTGTAATATATAGCTTTTGTTAAGGCCTAGATAAAATATTAAGTCCTAGATGAAAAGTTAAGGTCTAGATAAAATATTAAGTCCTGGATGTAATGCTAAAGCCTAGGTAAAATGTTAAGGGCTGGGTAATAGTTACTTGGCTAGCCTGCCATTACAAGAAAACTTTTTGCATATGTTTCTGCTGTTACTAGGAAACTTTTTAGAGCCAAGAGTGATTACATATTTTGTTATGTTCTGTGCCTTTGGAAACCAATCATGATAAAAGTCAATAAAACTGTTTTATATAGTTACTCACAACAAGCTTGGACTCAAACCAACCACCCAACAGCACTTCTTGCACCTGTGTATAAGCTTTTATGGTATAAGCTGCCCCTGGGATAGACTGCAACATAAGAGAGACACCTGCTCCAATATAAAAAACTATTTGAAATAAGACTTCCATTTTGACTAATGATCCAATAAACTTTAAGTTCCCAAGACCTCCTTGGGAACTGACATCCTACTTGGAAAAAAAAAGACATGTATATGGGTAACTGACATCTTGGTTGGCAAGGTAAGACATGAATGTTAGACAAGTCCTATTCTATCCTGGTAAACACGTTAGGACATGAATGTTAGACAAGGCAAGTCTCCTGCCACAGTTAAGTACCCCAACCAACGAGAACAGGATGAATGTACAACAAAGACATGTTCATAAGGAAACATCTTTATCCTTAAATCCTGATTGGTGAAATAGCGTGGCACAGATCTTTATGGGATTTTGAACTTTAAAACTCTGTAATATCTTAATTCAGGGCCATGGTTTAGTTCCTCAATCTGGACCATGGCCCTGGTCCACCAGTCCTGGGGCATGTGCTCATTGAACAATCCCTGTCTGACTGAGACTGGTGTTTGTGCAGTTTGTGAGGTAATTCCTAAACTCCAACAGCTTTCAGACAACTAAATTGTGAAAGTTTGACTGACTCTTTGCCTTGATTTTAATATACAAAAATAATGATAAATGATAGTTCTTTTTATTCTTGAAGGATAAAAAACAAGACAGAAAAGTAAGACATTTAATTAGAACTCTAAAGCTCACAACTCAGATCAAAGTCAAGCTTTTTCATTTAATAACTGCTGCTATTAAATTTCATTTAAATTAACAATAATCATCAATAAATCTATTTTAGTCAGTAAACAAACAATAATTTACCTAGTGGATTATAGTGTGGAATAAATCAGTAAATATTTGTAAGCCATTAAAAATAATTATTTTGTTTCTTTTTGTTTTGTTTTGTTGTGTTTTGTTTTTTGAAGAAGGATTTTTCTGTGCAGCCAGGGCTGTCCTAGAACTCACTCTGTAGTTCAGGCTAGCTTTAAACTCAGAAATCCTCCTGCCTCTGCCTTTCTGGAATTAAATGCATGCACTACCACTGCCTGGTTAAAATAATTCTTAATATATAACAAATCAAGTATATCCTGAATAATCTTGTGTAAGTACCTAAAACATTATTATGTGTGTGCATGTGCATATATAAGATTATTAATGTATTCGTATGCATAGCTATATACATGTATAAAGAGTTCCTGACATTACATTTCTGAAAATGCTTTCTTCAAATTCATATATCCACAAACCTCTATATTCATTAGTGTTTACTCACTCTTGAAAATAGGTCTTTATAACGTTGTTTTACTTAAACCTGAAAGTTTAGATTTATTCTTTACTACTACAATGTAGAAAGTAATTTAAATATTATTCTTTAAAAACCAAAACAAAATAGAACTTGAGTTGGACAAAACTCTGCTTCCAAGAAGACCTTCAGGAAAGGGCTAATTGTAGAACAATTCACAACATGACCATGTCACAGAGAGTGATGTGTAGAACCTTAGCTGCTTTCCTGTGTAGCTCAAGTTCTTGTTATGGTAAATGCTAGTCCCATGTAATCTAATATAAAAGGCAACTTTCCTCACCTTCTCAGACTACTCCATCAGCAGCTCGCCCTTGCTTATATGTAGAGCATCTAAGCCCACCTCTTTTCCTCCAATTCTCCTAAAACTGTCATAGGGCAGACACCGATCAGGTAGAACATGACTGACTTCATTAGCGTCTTCCCTCTAATTCATGTTCCCTATAATCACGTTATCTTGCTAATGTGCTGTCTCAATCACTTGATTTTTCTAACATACAAAATTTGAGTGTCTCCCTACTGTCTCAACAACACAAAGTCTGAAACCCACAGTGTGGTAGTGAGGTCTTCCAAATCCAGGTCTGAGTTGCCTTCCCAGTTATCTCATGATTATCCTCTGTGCTCCAACCTACACCAGAAGAATGCAACGGTCATTCCTTAAAAAATTTATGCAACTTTAACGCCTCCATACCTGTCACTCCGGTGGTTGTCTGGTTTTGATGTCCTCTTTCTTATTCTCAAATTAGAAAAGTTTTAATTGAATTAAAAAATGAACTGAGAGGTATTGTGGTTCGTGATCAACCAGTGCTAGTGTAAGAGGATAAGCTTTATGAGACTGATGAGACAGACAGATTACAGAATTTCTCTCTAATTCAGTTACATATGACAATTTCTCTAAAGCCTCACTCCAAAACCTTCTGAACTCCAGACCACACTGCACATGAATTTATTGTAACAAACTGTACTGTAATCAATTGTTCCTGTGTTCATCTTCCTTAGGCCCTGGAAATTTGCAGAGCCAGGCATTTGACAACATTGTGTAACCCCAAGTCCCATACTGGCATGCATGTGTGTGTGTCTGTGTGTGTTTGGGTGTGTACCATTAGCTTCTATGTTCTAAAACAGAAAGAAAGAAGAGACAGATAAACAGAGTTACTTTTATCTCTGAAGCTGTTTGACTTCTTTCATATATGCATATTTCTTTTGTTCTGTTTTTTATTTTTAATTTTATCTTTGTAAATATGTGTGTACATGTGAGACAGATCTAAAAGATGGTATGGACTCCCCTGGAACTGGAATCAAAAGCAATTTTGAACATCTAAATGTGAGACTGGGACCTAAAATACAAGAGTAGTAAGTACTCTTAACCATTGAAGCACTTCTCCAGCCCCTCTTATCATTCAGAAAAGGGTTACATAAGAGATTCTTTATGTTTCTATATCTGATTAAAATAAAAGTAAAAATAAAGTTGCAAACATACTGAGAATGAAAACATTAGATTATTGAGTGAAAATGCACTTAAATATAAGTAAACTCAATATTACACTACCTATACTAGTTTCAAGTAACTACCTAAGCAAGGTAGCATTGAATAGAGATTTTTTTTCATATATATATTATATGGATACACTTATAGGTATATAAATATATATGTGATAATGTGATATAAAAGTATATAACAAAGGGAGTGGTAGGTATACTAGTTTAAAAGTTCGCCATCATTCCATTATGTTTAGTAAATTTGATCAAGAAAAGAAGTGAGGAAGGAAAAGAAGTGCAGTACTGAAGATGCAGACAGAGTACAGAGATGAACTTCAGTTTTCTTAGGGTGAGTTGAACCTAGAAGACAATGTTTGAGAGCACTGGCATCCTTAAACTCACGGGATAGAATTGTGAATTCAACAGAATATCGAGTTAAATGATCCTTAAAATACCACAGCTTGGGAACTATCATCTTTCTGATGAAGGTACAAATAAAGAAAGAATGCATCTCTTTTTATTTATCTTGAACCAAAAGATAGGAAATGAAGAATAATAAATATCTGTTTAGGAGTTACAAATATCCATGATAAGACTCATTGAAATTTCCATTGGATTTTCCAATAAAGATAAGGTTCATAACGAAATATTTCTGCCAAACCACAATGAAATTTCATATGTAGAAGAATTTTTAAAAATCATAATGATCAAGTCCAAAATATTATTAGCGATAGTTCCATTGGATATACTTTTTATTCTTAGTTATTAGTTTTACCATCAAACTAAAGATAACTTCTCCAGAGGAAAAAATACTAAGTTCAAAGATGCTTCTTCATATTCTTCAAAGCTGTCCTCTAATTACACTGACAAACACTAAAGAACTTGAGGCAAGATCTTTGAACCCACAAGGAAAACAGACAGACAATGTAAGCAAGACTACAATAACATACCTATAAACATTCCACAAGATGAAGGCTGATCCCACAGTCTGGAATCTGGTTTGGAAAAGCAGCTGAAGCAAGAGTCTTTCTTCAGCAAGGTCTTTGAAGAAAAAAAATGTCTAGGTCACGGGACTGATGAATGAGGACCTTCCAGGCACCACTGCTACCTCTGCAAAATATCCGAAGGTAGAGCTGGAGCAGTTGTTTGGAAAATAGAGGAGCAGCTCCATTATAGTAAAGGGGCACTGTGGTATGACTGAAAAAGAAGAGGGTTGGTGGGGGACTCGTTGGCAAATATCTTGGAATGATATAAGCATTTGCTTTGAGAAGAGAGAGAGAGAGAGAGAGAGAGAGAGAGAGAGAGAGAGAGAGACTGAGATACATAGAGAGAGAGACTGAGAGACATTGACAGAGACTGAGAGACAGAAAGACACAGAAAGAGAGACAGAGAGAGACAGAGAGAGTGACAGAGACTGAGAGACAGTGACAGAGACTGAGAGAAAGAGAAACACAGAGAGAGACAGAGACAGACAAAAATTTGGCAGAGCCATAGCTAGGAACATATTCCCCTATAAATGTTACTACACATTTCTATTCCACCTTCAAAGTTCTCTGGGTGCCTAAACTCTCCATCAGTGCCCCTCACAAATAGTTCAAGATACTATCTCTGTTTAATATTTCATTCTTCTTCTCCCCTAGACAGCTTTACTGTTGTCCCTATTATGCGTGGCAGCCATTCAACATTAAAACAAATGTATACATATCCTTACAAATAGGTTGGAAGCTTGTGATTTGTCTTGTTTTGGTTTGGTTTGGTTTTGGTTGGTTGATTGTTTTATTTTGTTTTTGCTTTCGATGGTGTTTTGTGTGTTTTAGTTTTCAACTAATACTGATATGTGCTTTTCTAGAATATATGAGAATAGGACAGATGATGTCTTGCCGTGTTATACTAGCATCTTTTCATTACCCAAACACATTTTTTATTTCCCATAGATACATTGAATTGAAAGACATGCAGGTTCTGTGAGCAGGGAAATCCAGGTTCAAGTTGAGCCATTTCTACTATAAGCTCCTGACAGTCTGGAGCGTCTTCTCAACCTCCATAAACTTTATTCCTCAGCTATTGATAAGACAATAAATACTTTCTGTATTGTTATGACAACAGTAAGTGTTCACACTAAGCCTTAGATGAATACTGCACATTAGTGATGCTTCCCTTTTGATTGTCCCCTTTATCCTTTTATGCACACCCTTGAATGCAGAAGTGCATCCTTCGACTCCAGAACACACCGTTTATTTTTACCACATGCCATTTCTCATCTATCTTAGAATGCATGTCGTTTGTCAGACATCACTACCTACCTGCAAAACAGCCCTATTCTCTTAAGGCTCACACTGTTAAGTCTCTGTTCTTGAGGACTCACCTAGCTGGTTCACTCACTCCTCTCTAGGTCATTTCCTCTTCACTAAAAACGCGATTGCCTATCTTATCTTATTTCTTCCATTAACACTAACGTCATAAATTTTGGAGACACAAAACTTGTAACAAAAGCAGAATGGATGATCCCACTTCTCAATTCTTTGGCCTCCCTTCTTGCCACACTACTTTCCTCTCAGCTCCACGTGGCCACTGATCCTCTTACACATACACCATTTGGCATGTAGCATCTCTGAGACAGAGGCCAAACAGCTTACTTTCAACATCACTTACCATTTTACACTTGAATTACTCTCCCTTCCCCTCATTGTCCCTCCCCTCCCCTTCCCCTTTGTTTGGCACACAAGCTGGGTTCTCTTACTAGTACAGACTTCTACTGCATCCCTTGCACCCCAGCTCATGTTAACCCCATCACTGTCTGCCAGTGCAGGTAAATGTGACTAGAAACGAACAAACATTCTGAGGCCGCATCTTAACTTTGCAAACCTAAGTTTCTTTATGCATCAAATATTTTCCATAAATTGTACCCTAGTTTGTGACAAATTGCTTTTCTATCAAAAATAAAAAGTATGCTCTCAAGTTCCTTGCTAATTATCCTCCTAACCTTATATAACTTGTAAAATTAAAGCTATTTTTGAAGTCTGTGCTGTGTAACGTTGAAGCCCCCACCGCTACTGTCTTGTGAACAAACTCTCTTATTATACTAGATGTCAGTAGACTGGCCAACTCCTGTTAGCATGTAGCCCATCTCACTTGTCTTATTTGATCCAGGATCTCATTTCCAAATAATCCCAGTGCTGTGCATCATCACTTTCTCACTTTTTCTCCCAAACTTAGGTCGTATGTATGTGGATAGACCATACAAAATAGATATGTATATGTTCACATCCTTTCTAGTTCCTGTCCCCCCTTCTCCTACACAAAACCACTCTCTAAAGCAATAGAGAGCAATCTCTGAAACTTCAAGCTCACCCTCTACTCAGGCAAGTTAATAAAGCCATTATTCAGCCCACTAATTTTACTTAATAATCATCCTTGATTTTTTTTTCCTACAAATAATCTGCTTATCAAACTTGGCAATGGTACCACCTTCAAAGAACAGACGTCTTTGATTTTACTTTTTAACCTACCATGGTCTTAATATAAATTAAAATGGAAAACTTAAAGTATATGAGGTCATATTATTCCCCTTATTCTCTACTCTTAGAAACTACAATGGCAAAAAGAATAAAATTATCGTTTATACTTAATGTTTCTTATATATGGAATTCTACTTCCTAAATTTTTATACTTGTCTATCTTTGAAATCTCTCAGGTTGCTGCTCAAATATCAACTGAGTAAGTTTTTCAAATACCTTATCAAAAATATTCCTTTCTATCTTCTTATTTCCTTCATTTTTGTCATAGTTATCACCACTACTTAAAATTTTTTGTTTTAAATTTTAAATACATGCATATTTTATTAATTTCTGAAATTTTCATATATAGTGTATTTTGATTGTATTTACCACCTACTACTCCCTCCAACACCTCCCATATCTACCCTTGAAACATTAAATATTAATCATTTTTATCAAATATTGTGAAATGTGCCTAAAACAAGGAAGTAAAATATTTTCATCTCCCTCACTTTGTAGGACTGTTATGGAAATGTTTACCTCTTTGTAAGACCTTTCTTTACACAAACGCTTTGCTGAGGTGTTCTCATATTGAAATCACTGAGCCTTCCCTCCTCATTTCTTTTATGTTGATCCTTTTAAAACTAGGCTGTCTTGAAAGACTGAGGTCAGGTCTCTGACGGTTGGGAAAGGACACAATAACCACCTTAGTGAGACAGAATGAAAACCAAGTGCACGTCCTATATTGGGGGTAAGGGTTGGGGGGTGCTTCTTTGATTTGGTGAGGAACCCACCCTCTTGATCAAGAGTAAAGCTTTGCTTTGTTGCAGTTGGCTGGTCTCTTTCCTTATGATCCTGAATTTATTTCTAACATGCCCTCTAAACATTATGTCCTCTTTGTTCTAATTTTTATAACCCAGTATCCAATTTGAACTGTCAGTTCTTATGTGGGGCCATCCATGTTTGGTTGACATACCAGGGGCCACATCCTTAACAATATGGTTCTCCCTCCTCCCCAATAACTATCAGTTGCAAATAACTCCAAGGCTAGGTATATATATTTAAGAAGGTATTAACCAACTACTTACAAAATAGTATATTTAAATTTCACTTCTTAAACACCCACTGTTAGTTAAATCTCCCCTTAATCCCTCTTCTGCCCTACCATCTTATTTTATAAAATATATCCATTTGAGATTATATGAAGAAAAGGAACACTGCCCTCATTTGCTCATTTGAACTATGAGGAATAAGGCATGTAGTCTCAGGGGACTATGTATCAAATGTATAAATAGCCATACCCTGGACTCAGTTCTTAGATTCAAAATGCCAAGTCTTCAACTTCCTGGCTTAGCAACCTTGGGCAAGGCAGTTAGGATCTTTTTGCACTCCTCCCTTATATTTAACGAGGACAGGATAATTAGCAACAACTTAGCATACTGTTAAGAGGATTACCAAGGTGAGGACATGTGAGGCCCTTAAAGCTGGCAGGTACATGGAAAGCATAAGATAGATGTGTATAAAGACCTTCCAGCTTTTATACTTCATGCTACTACCTTCTGCAAAGCTGTCAGCAGGAAAAACATTACCATTTGATGTTTCCCCCAAAATAAAAGTTCACATTAAGAGGACACGTTCCTACGCTTGATGTAAAACTAGTTAATTGTTTGTATGTGGATATACACCCCAGGCTCATGTTTTATATGCTCGAAAGTTAAAGGCCAGCAATCTGACCTGGAGGATATTTGAGAAGTGCAAATATTTGTCAACTCCTCATCCTGACCATCAAGCTAAGAGTGTTGAAAGCAAATCATTTAAAACCTAGAGAATTCCTTAGAAAATGTTTAGCTTTCCACAAACAGTATGAGATTGTTTCATTTTTTTATGTTTCTGTTTTTAACAAATATTTAGAGATTTGCAAAAAGGTTTATCTTCTTCTCTTGGGAACAGATTAATGGATAATCTCTAAATATTAAAAACCATAATGCTAAAAGACAAATTGTTGGAATATGATCATTTTCCCCATCAAGATTTTTAAAACTTCTACATCTCTTGTTAGACATCTATGGGCGAGACCTAGTTACTATTCAGGCGTGTCATCAATGGAAAATGTTATTTTTTGCTTAATTCTTAACCACGAATATGTTTGAATTTTTATTTTTCTTTCAGATAGTTATAAATAAGATTCATGTAGGAGGACCAGCAGTATCAAATAATCTGGACCCCTGAGATCTCTCAAACACTGGACCGCTAAAAAGACAGATAGCATATGTCAGCTGATATGAGGCCCCCAACAAATATACAGCAGAGGACTGCTTGGTCTGTCTTCAATCAAAGATGATGCACCTAACCCTCAAGAGACTGGAGGCCCCAGGGAGTTTAGAGGTCAGGTGTAGTGGGGAATAGAAGTAGGAACAGCCTTGTGGAGACAGTGGAATGGGTTTGAAATACGGGATGTGGAACATTCGCAGTGTGGAAAGGGGGAATAAAATCTGGAGAGTAAAAAAATTAAAAAAAAAATCGTGCAATTATATGTTTATTGTTCCAAGTTAGTTTTTTAGAGTTTTCTTTGGTTGTTATTGGAAGAATATAACTATGGTGGTTTGATGAAAATAGCTTCCATAGATTCATATATTTGAGTACTTGGTTCTCTCAGTTGGGTGGAACTGTCTGGGAAGTATTAGGAGGTGTGGCCTTGTTGGAGGAGGTGTGTTACCAATAGAAAACTTGAAGTTTCAAAAGACTCCTACCATTTCCAATGTGCGCTTTGCCTCCTGCTTTGATATGTAAGCTCTCAACTGTTCCTACTACTATGCTTTGCTTCAGTATCATGAACACTAACCCTCGGGAAAGTTAAGCTCAAGAAAATTCTTTCTTTTATGAGTTGCAATGATGTTCTGTCATAACAATAGAAAAAGATTCTAATACACCAGTGAACTTCAAAAGTGTGTGGCCTTTACATTGAACCATCATTTGGGAAACTACCAAAACTCACTTTACACTGCCTTTTGGATAAAAGGGTGGTTTTGAAATGTCCACTTTTCATTGACATGTCTCAGGGAACCCAGGTGAAGAACAACTTACCCACCTACATTGAGGTCACGTAGACCTCTAAATGAAGGACACTATTTGAATGACCTCAAACAAAACAGAGCTGTAACTAGGTTGTAAGAGAAAAAGAGGAAGTAGAATGCATTGTTTGACATTTCAGTCTAGAAACAAAAATAAGGAAGTGGGAAAGCACAGCCAAGAAATTCCTGTTTATGTCTGCAATGTGACATCGTTTTGCTGTTTGGTCATGTGATACCTCCTAGTGTCCATTGGTTCTTTTGTCTTGTCCCAGCAGAGATAATAAGCAGAATGAATACACACTGCAGTTGATAGATTTTACTGGAGTATGTATAAAAAATCATAACCAGATGAATTTCTAGCAATGTGTAAATTGGCAAAAATGTCTTTCAATATTCAATAATCAAAGGTACTGTGAAACTTTTAGAGTTTTAGAGATGGGGTTTTGACTTCATTGTAAAATAAATAAATAAATAAATAAATAAATAAATAAATAAATAAATGTAGAATCTAATCTTGTAGCTCTCCCTTAGGCCCAAGGTGCATGAAAATTAAAGATATAGCATGTTATCAAGAAATTTGATTAAAATGTTTCTCCCAATATGTATTTAGCTCATTGCTTACTTTGAAAACATCATTGTACAGAACAGTTTACAAATCAAAGATAGGTGTGGTTTGCACCCCTGTAATCCCAGTACTTGGGAAGTACAGACAGGAGGATCAGAGGTCAAAGGCCATTCTCAGTTCTACAGTAAGTTACAGGCCAGAGTGAAATATATAAGTCTTATATAAAGAAGTCTTATATAAAAAAAGTTAAAAAAATTCTCTTAAAATCATAACTGCAATTTCTGGTGAGAAGCTATGTTGAGTGAAAACCACTCCAGAATATATACCAATTATCTTGGGAGCTAATTTGTATACTAACTATATGAAAATGTTGATTCCCTATCTTCATTGTTTCTTTATTTTTAAAGACCAAAGTGATCATGATTTCTAGACCACAGTCTTCATTTGGCATCACTGGTCTTTGATAATCAGATGAGAATATCTCACCTTGATCTCAGGCTTGTCCTTGATCAATACTTTAGTTGTCTGAATCATACCGTCTCTAGCATTAAAGTGTCCTTTCAGAATTCCACATAGCAAAGCACTGTCACACAATCAAATTGCTTGTGTCATCTCTCAAACTAAGTTATTAATATAAATGAGCCTTCAGGTTTAGCATTGTGAACACACTGTATGCTTGCCTTGTTCTCTAATACACATGCCTTCAAAGTCACTTTAGTCATCTGCAAGAATCAACTCAAAGGAACCTTAGGGAGACCATCCTGGTGCGCTGAGATTATCCTGGATCAGGGCAGACATCCCTGACATACTTACCTCTGCTCAGTCTGCCCTAGACAAACTGTTTAAGTTGCATGCTTGAGATAAATACTTGTGGCACTAGGCTATCTGGATGGATATTGTTATTTTACTTCAAAGAAAGCCGATTACATTTTTATTAATGTAATATCCTTTGGATACCTGCTTGGCTTTCTGCTTTAAAAACCTCTTTTGAAGACAAATGGGCATAATTCTCCTCTCAGATCTAACAAGATATGGCATAAATTACTGGTCTCATCAAAGAGGATCAAAATGGGGATGGCGCTTTCTTCAGTCTCCCTTTGTGGATTACACCACAGAAATCTCCCAGGGCCAAATTTAAAACATATTTGCTTTAGACTTTGCCATGTTTGGTATTATTTTGCAATTTCAGTCTTTTAAACATTTTTTTTTTTCTGAATAGAGGTATTTTGTCTCCATTCTGTTTTTCACAGTTCTTTTACCTCTTTCTGTCTCTAACATCTATTTTCTGTAAAGACAGTGAACATGATCAGAAATGGGAAATGAGTTAGCTTTTGTTTAAAAGGTATTCTGGTTCTTTCCATTAAAAACTAATCAAAACCTTCTGTGTTGTTACCCATCTTACCCTATTGTTAGGGGCACAATATAAATTGCTTATGGGACTATTGGGAAAATAAATTTTAAAACATGGATAAAATAAAGGCATCTGGAAACAAGCTTCCTAAGCAGTGAGTGTGATAACTTCCCCAGCCCAGGATTCCCTACAGTCTGTCTCCAAAAACAACAAATCATTCATTCGAAGTTGGGGCATTTTTTCTTTTCAAGATATTGACTGCTTTGTAGTTTTTACTTTAGGTTGTAGATTTGTTGTCTGAGGAGGGCAACAAATGTAATTTATAATTGCCTGGATTTGGGTTTACTAGAGTAATTTCTTATGCTTTATCACAAATAGGATGTTAGCATGCCAGAAGGCAAATCTATCTGTTTGGTTTCTGTCTGTCTGTCTGTCTGTCTGTCTGTCTGTCTGCCTGTATCTATCTATCTATCTATCTATCTATCTATCTATCTATCTATCTATCATTACAAAAATTTATTTTAACATATCAACCAATTTAAGCTTATCCCTAACTGGCTTACAAATAAATGAAACTCTGACTAGTTATTTTATTGGGCTTTGACAATTACTGGGGGCTAACTCCCAATCTACTCTTCTAACTGCAAGCCTGGCTAACTCTCCAGCAGTGTACCCCAGATACTTACAGCTTTTTCTGACCATGTGTTCATGGTCTTTCTCCCCTCATTGAGCTTCCTTCTTCCTCTCATTTTTCACCTACTCTTGTCTCTCTCATCTCATCAAGTCACTCTAAACCCACCTACCTCTTATCCTTCCAGTAATTGACTGTAATCAATTTTATTTAACAAATAGTTTTAAATCAAGTAACAAGATTTGCACAAAAAAAGCTCATAAACATGCGAAGTCACTCATAGGCCTAAATCTTCGATTACGGGTATAGATTTTAGCATTACAATACATAGCAATAGACCAAACCTCAACATGTCCCTCAAAGAAAGCCACAAGTTTTATAAAAGATAATATTATTCAATATATCAATTAAGAACAGACTTAAAATCACAGTCTACTTACTGCATACTGGCATTTAATAAACACTGGAGTCTCATACAGCTATATAGTTTGTTTGGTATGAATTTACATAGCCCATGCATACCACCATGATAAAGGCTTATGCATATGCAACCAAAACCAGAACAAACTTGTAAAGAAAAATCATTGACACAAGAGAGTGAGACATCATTTGAAAGCCATAGTCCAGTAGTTCTCAACCTGTGGATCGCCTATTAGATATCTACATTATGATTCATAACAGCAGTAAAATTACAGTTATGAAGTAGCAACCAAAATGGTTTTATGATTGGGGGTCATCACAGCATGAGGAACTGTATTAAGGGGCTGCAGCATTAGGAAGGTTGAGAACCACTGTTGTAGTTGGTTCTATAACCAAAGGCTATCCACAAGGACTTCAGTTCTGTAAGGACTGGACCTCAACATGCTACTCAATGTCTTTTATATTATTTATGATAATATAGATTTAAAATCTATCCTCTGGGAAACTTTTAAAACAGTGGGGGTCATAATGTTTGGCAGTGTTCAGTGTCAAGGATGAATCTGCAAAAGCAAAGCACAATCTAAAAAGCAAGCCTGCCTGCTTCAAGATTCAGCATGGCACCTCTACCTGATGGCAGGGAATGCATTTGAGTCCTATTTATACACATCAATAGCAACGGCTTTAAAAGTAGTACGTCAGGACACTATGATAAATAAGGAAAAGGTACTAGGGGATGTTGAAGATGATATTTGAAGAAATTGGAGGAAATCAGGTTCACATTTCTTTAAGCGAGTGTTTATTCATCTTTACACTGTGGTGTGCAGCTGTATGGGGAACAGTCCAAAGAGACCGCAACTGAGTCTTAAATTAGAAGCACATCTGAGTTTTGTTAACAATTTGTGAGTGATATTAATTTGTTGGATTGTTTTTCCTGTTTATTGGTGTATTTAGATGACACACGAGGGGCAGAAAAAGGAGAGAGGGAAAGAAGAAAGGAAAAGAAACCATCAGGAGGAAGACATAAAATAGAAGACAGCTGAATACATATTGGAGTTTGTGTGGACATGATTTTGTGACAGGGTCTTTCCTGGAAATCCCTAAAAAGCAGCATGTTAAAACACCCTAATGACGTCATAGCTACCAGTGAATCTGATAGGCTCCTGTCCAACCACAACTGTCCATAGCAGACACACACAAAGGAAGACAGTGAAAGACATGAGAAAGTTCCTGAGTGGTGGCATATGCCTGTAATCCCAGCACGTGGGAAACTGAGGCAGGTGGATCACAGAATGTAAGAGAGTCTAGGCTATATATCAAAATCTTGCCTCAAAAAACCAAATAGAATTTTTAATGCTAAACTAAGAAAATCTGGAGAACAAATACTATCCTATGTAATCTGGGAGCATAGAATTAATTTATTCTTATGACCTGAGCTCCGTATGGATTATGGAATGGTTGTGAATGTCTCCTGTTTGCTAGGCAACACTCAGCTGTAAACAGGCCAATCTCAGATGCTGATCCACAAGCATTTGATCCATTGATCAAACACAATTTCTGACACTGTCTAAACAGCATAATACTCTTTGAGACACGTTCATATCATGCTAAAAGTGCAAATATTTAATACTTATTTGTATTCTTTAGGCTGCATAAAATCGAACAGATCTAGAAGCTCAGAAATGCATGGACCATTGTCCCAATATCAGATGAATTAAAGTCAATACCTAGAGTTCTTTTCAATCTGTAAAAAAAAATCCTAAATTGGTTCTTTTTTCCTTTCTAGTTCAAAATTGAAAGACCCTGTACAGTAAATCTCAAGTACAAATTTGTATAAGAATAACCCAGGAACTTGGGGGCAAGGACTATTCTTGTTGTTTGTTTATTTGTTTGTTTTGTTTTGTTTTTTGAGATAGGGCTTCTTTATGTAGAGCTCTGGCTGTCCTGGAACTCAGGCTAGAACTCACAGAGATCTGCCTGCCTCTGTATCCAGGATCTAGGATTGTAGGCCATGCCCAGGCAAAGCAAGGTCTACTGTTTAACGCTTCCTGAATGATTCTGATTCTGTAAGTCTAAGTTGGAGGTCAAAATATATATATATATATATATATAAATTTGTATATCCTGAGTCTAGGAGGCTTCAGAGACTTTAGAAACAATGATGCCTTGTTTGTAAGATTCCTTTTGCTATAAAGTGTCTGTGTCCTGAACAACAGAAAGCATAGAGTATTAAGTGGATAAAGTTATTGAGGACATATACATTATAAAATAATTAAAAGACTCATCCATTTATCAACACCTATTGCTAATAAACACTTCAGAGTATGCATGCCTGATGATAAACATTTGAAGTGAGTGACATTTTGCTGGAGGTGACCAATTAAAACACACACTAATTACAGACAAAGAGGATGTGTCCCTTAGGCAGTGAGTGGAAGCCAGTGGGAGAAAGCGTGTTGAATGAAAATGTGTGAGATAAGGGAGAGAACAGGAGATATTTCCTCAAGACATAAGTGGATAATTACTATGTCCTTATCTCACTGGGAGACAATTAAAGTCCCTAAGGGGTCAAAGTTTTACATTATAAAAGACCTACCGTGGCAGAAAGGTCTTGCTGAGGGGCCCAGTTTGTTGAGAAGGAAACCAACGAGTCCGTTTTAGAGAGACCTTCATGGGTGCTGTGGAAAGCCTTCATGTGTTTGACCTACAAATTCCGCTTACTAACAGCTCCGCTTATAAGGCTGAATTCCTAACTGCACCTGAATCTCATTGGCACTGCTGACAGCTGCAAAACCTCTAGCTTGTTAAATAAAGTAAAGATAATACTCTGCTAATCTTTTCAGTACGAAAATAAACAAAATGTATGAAGGCATAAAGAATCTGGATGAATTAAGAAGGAAAGTGCAAAAGGTATCAAAACGTCTGACACCCCAGAAAGGGAGGCCTAGGAGGGGCAGAAAGGTGACCAGTGAGAATCTCAAAGATGCCGAGTTTCTGCAGGTCTACCAACGCATTCTACTTAGATTTCCACCCCCTCTCTTTTTGCTTTCTGTAAAAAAAAAATGAATTTCTAATATTTTATAAAATAGCATTGATTCATTTACTGTGTGAGTGTATATCTATGTGGAAGGCAGGGTTTCATGTGCCAGGACTTGGGTATAAGGGGCAAAAAATATGTCTTTTAGATTTATTCATTTTATTCATTTATGTGTACGGGTGTTTGCTTGCATGTAGTATGTATGTGCATCACATGTCTGCCTAGTGCCCATGAAGTTAAGAGGGTTTCCGATTTCCAGGAAATAGATGGCTGTGAGTCACCCGGAGGATGCTGGAAATCAAATCCTAGTTCTCTGCAAGAGCAACCATTGCTCTGAGCCACTGAGCCAGGCCAAGTACAAAAGGTAGGAAGCACCCTGTGGGAGACAGGTTTTTCCTTCCGCTGTGTGGGACCTGGGGAACGAACCCCAGCTGCCTTTGCTGTCCAACTCCTCTCCCTGGCTCTGTTTCTCCCACATTGTAACTGAATGCATCGAAATTCTGAATTGACCATTTCATTTTGTTAAGGAAAGATAAGCAGTACGTACAGAAGATTAAGCTATAGTATTATTATCAATCTTATCTACAGTATTGACTTCCACATGTTGTGATTATTTGAATCATTTTGAACTATCGAAAATCTGTGCTACAGTTTCATTTGTTGTTTTTTTCCTGAGAAACTCCAAAATAGGACTCTATGGTCAGCTGCTAGCATCTTAACATAGCTTTACCAAAGCCCATACTGCAAACCAAATCTAAAGCAGGATAGCCTTGGTATAGTCTCTCTCTCTCTCTCTCTCTCTCTCTCTCTCTCTCTCTCTCTCTCTCTCTCGTGTGTGTGTGTGTGTGTGTGTGTCTGCGCCCACATGTGTGTATACATGTGAGTTCCAATTGAAAGGTAAATTGCTACATTCATACATGGAAACAACATAAGATCCTGAAGTCTTCAATGATTTAGGAATAAATTTTTGGTTTTTAGTTACTAACATTTTGCTTCTGTTGTTGCTGCTATTTTTACTTAATACTTAAAGAAAACTGACACTTAAGCCCCATAGCTGACTAGAAAGAGACATTTTATGAGAACAAAAGGATAGATCTCTTTCTCTTGTTAACATAGTATTTATACATTTCTTCATACATGTCATATATATCTAAATGGCTTGTATGTTACATGAGGAAATAAGATTGATTATTTATATAAATGGTTATTTTTATTTACTTATTTTTATTTTCACTAAGGCACTGTGTGTGTGTGTGTGTATGTGTGTGTGTGCCTGTGAGTTGATATGACATGGGCATTCAAGTGCCCAACGAAGCGAGAAGAAAGCGTCTGACGTCTGATCTCAAATACACAGAGCTACTTGATGTGGGAGGGGGAGAGAAATCCCAATCCTGGCATTTTTTTCAAGCACAGCAAGTAATCTTAGCCAGCCCCTACATGCTTATTCTTAAATGATTTCCCTCTCCCATTTCTTCTCTGTTATGCTAATGTGTTCTACAATCTCCTTCTAAAATGACCACTTTCAAATCTCAGGGTCTTTGTCCAGGTTTTCTCCAAGGTTGTAGAATCTTACAGACACAGAGCTACACTCAGGATGGATATTCACATGTCTCTGATGCCTTTCATTGTTCATCACAGTTGGCAAATGGACTCTAAGGTGTCCCCCATGACTCCCATTTCCCTTCCTTTGAGGATGACATCTGGAACTTATAGTAAATTTAGGAGAGAGAAGATCATTGAATACAGATGAGTATATGTGGAAAGCATTGCATAAGATTGCAAAGTATTAAGATCTAGTTCAGTGCTACAGCATTTGCCCAGCATGTGTGAAGCCCTGGGTTCTATCCTTAGTACCGCCAAGTTTTTTTTTTTTTAACGTGCCTTTGTTTTATGTTCTTTTAACCAGATGTGGCAATCTTAAGAGTTGGGAGGCTAAGGAAGGAGAATTGCAAGTTTGAGGCCAGTTTGGGCTACATAAGGTAACTGTCAGAAACAAGAACAGCAAAAAGAATGTAAGGATGGGCAGAGTGCTTGATCCCCACATAAGTAGGCACAGTGGTGTCTGCCTACAATTGTAGCAGCCTGGAAGTTGAGGGAGACAAATCAGAAATTCAGTCATCCTAAGCTAGACTAAGACATTAGAGATCCTATCTCAGTGACAGAACTAAAGGTTGTAAGTTTATCACTGTCTTCATTTTACTTGTTGCACAGCTATGTGATCATCTAGACATAATGTACAAAACAAGGACTTAAAAGCAAATTTCAGAACATCTTCTATATTATATAAAACTTTCCCTGCAGAGAGTAGTCAATTAGCTAAGCGTACCGACCATCACTCCACTGGACAGTGACTGGGAGGCTTACCATTCGCCCCAGTACAGTGACTGAGACTTCTGAAAAAGCTGTTATACTTGTCAAAACAAAGACAGCTAAACATGTGGGCAAATTACTGAAAGAGACAGAGCAAGGAGCTTCCCCTGAGAAAAAATATGTGGTCACCAAGAGGCCAAAGTTGTCAACATTTCTAAGAACAATCAATATTTCACAAAATGGTGAGAAGAGAGAAAATAAAAACAAAACAAACCATTTACCACCAAGCCCAAAGACCTGAGTTTGATCCCTGGGACTCACATTCCCTCAAGTTTTCCTCTGACTTCCACATGGGCATTATGGCACATGTGTGCCACATACACAGACACATATGTACCTACAGAGTAAGCAAATGAATACTGTGGGAAGCCATGGCAAGACCTTACTCTTGGCAAACACTCATCCTTGGCTCTCCTATCTACTATTTTTTCTGCTTACCTTCCATGATTCACTTGTTGTATTTTCAGTTCTCAAACAAGGCCTCATAGCAACCCACCTTAGTAACCCTTCCTCCTGATCTTTAGATTTAGCCAACAACCTGCTAGGTAGATGTTTTTAGAACTCCTGGTAATGGCAAGGCTTTGTGAGAACAACAGGTATAACTTAGACCCCACAGCTGCAGCTAGCTTCCTCCACCTTCAAAGCCCTCTTTCTTTTCCTACCCTTCCCCATATCCTGTTTTCAGAGTATATAACCTGTGTGAACAATAAAATCTTTGCCAGCTTGATCAGACTTCTTGACTTGCTGTGCCTCCTTATTTTCTCACACATCTCAGTCCTCTCCACAGGGTCTAAGGGTATCACCTGATTGTCCACCTGGACTGGACAAATATACAAATAAATAAATGTATTTTTTTCTAATAGAGCAGTTATAAAGCCTGGCCAAGCATGGTACTGTATATCCTATCCAAAATTTTGGAAAAGATTGTAGAATGACTCTAAGTTGACCCAATAAGGTGTTTAAGGAATGAAGAAGACTTTAGAAACTATCAAGCAGAAAGAGTTTTGTTTTTCATTAGCCACAGTTAGTAAACTGCAGGGAAACATGTCCAGTATTGCAAAATGATTTGAGAACCCATAAACTATTCATTAGAAGTTAATCCACTTTAAATCACTGCCAAACCGTTAGTGTACCAAATCTAGATAAATTAATCATCCAAAATCTTTTCTTATCCTTTCTCTACCTGTACTTTCTTCCATATTCTTTTGATGCTGAAAGAGTCACAAGGCAGTTAATCATGGGAGAAAGAGAAGAAAAGGAAACAGGTGGACTTCCTTCCAGCACCAGCCTGAAGCTGGGAACAGGGTCTTTGGCTTTGGATGAAGTCTTTAGTTATTACACTGACTGCCATTTTAACAACTCAACTGGCTTTTCCCCAAGGTTGAAGGATGCTCTAATAGAAGACACAAGTTATGAGTTTTCTCTAGGTGATACCTAACAGTTGAATTCCTAGACCTCTACCCAGCAGCTTCCTGAAAGCGGCTGAGCCATGAGTGTGATCATGTCCTAGAAGAAACCGCCGACTTTCTCCATTTTGCTTTGCTTTCTTCCTCCAGTAAACTTCATGGGAGTTCTCACAAATCCCTTGAGGTTGCCATTAATTCACATGACCTTAGTGGTTTCAGTGCATCATAAATATATTTGACCTGTGAGCAGACAAACTCTTCCCTCGTTAGGTTACATTTGTTTCTTTGTCCTACAACAGTGAGTGTGTGCGTGTGCGTGTGAGTGTGTGTGTGTGTGTGTGTGTGTGTGTGTGTGCCACAATGCAAATATGAAAGAGGACAGCATTCAGGAGTTGTTCTCTCCTTCCAAGTCATTGTGAAATGGTTTCTGTAGTTGATGTCACTGCGTAGCAAACTCCAGGCTAGCTAATGTAGAGCTCCAGGCCAGTCCTCTAGTCTCTGCCTCCCACCTCATTGAAGCAGTGCTGGGACTACAGATACTAATGATTATACAGTAGCTTTTGCTTTGTCTGTACATGTGTTCTGATGACTGAACTCATGGCAAGTGCCTCTACTCGCTGTGCCATCTCTCCAGCTTGAGTGACACGTCTTAAATTTAACATGCACATGCTTGTTTAAATACTGGTACTTTGTATGTCTATGTAATATTCCCAGTGATGAAGTCTCTTATGTTATATATACTCACGTAAATCTCCACAGCAGCCAAAACTATTTACATTCCTCCAATGAATAAATGAGAGTGATTTTTTTCATCAAGTCTCAGGCAACAGTCGAGATTAAATCTCTTTCCAGTGTTTGCCACACAAAATCATTGTCATTGCAATATTCATTTTTGTTGCTTTAAAGAAAGAGTAGATGTAGGTACCCCATGATTTTACCACAACCCAAACTTTTCAATTGGGAAAGTCTATTAAAAAGATATACTAAAATGCCATGCTTCATAAGTTTGAGGCCTGAAGAAGGTTGACTAAGCAGAATCTCAGCGTGTCAAGTTGCAAAGCTGGAACTGAGCATGTCAATCACAGACTCTCTAAGGCAATGCTTCCATAATCAGAAAGCCACTCTTCAGTAGGGAAGCTCGTGCTTCATGAACAGATAAGCTGCACTGACAGCATGATGGATTCTAAGCAGGCAGAATTAGTGCCAGGCCCTGGTAAACAATAAGTCTTTGAAGTTGTAAACACAGAATGTTATGAGACCAGAAAAGGCAAGAAATATGTGTGAATTGAAGTTCCTTTGATGGAAATGGCAGATGTGATAAAGATGGCTTACACACAAGTCTTATTCCAATATTATTTAAAGAATTGTACTTCATGCTATAAAAATGATGAACTGCCTAGATAGGAACAAATAGCTATTGCGTTTAGGAAAGTGATGCAGAGCTTTTTATAGAGAACAGATTTTTAAAGATATGAACTTAGGCAATGTGTCCATTTTGTCCATAGGTTTCATCTCTGATCCATGACATTTAAGTGTTATAACACAAACAAGAATGCCACATATGCAGACAAGTTCTATACTATAAAAGCATTTTATTACATTATTTTTCCATTGTTTAAAGGTTCAGTGGGTAAAAATTTAGCTATTTTGTCTCTAATAAGACTTATTAATTCTTTGTACATGCATATGCATGTATATACACCCATGTGTGTATATGTGTGTATTCACATGTGTATATATACATTTGTGTATACCTGTGTGTATTTGTGTATGTACACACACATGTGTGTATGAATGTGTGCACACATGCATGTATATTTGTGTGCATATGTGTGTATATATACATGTGTATGTACATGTCTATATGTGTGTGTGCATTTGAGTGTGTGCTAGTATGTATGGAATCCATCCCAAGGTCAACTTACATTCATTCTCCAGTTTATACTTTTATTACTTCATTTTTCATAATTATAATATAATTGCATTAATTTTCCTTTCTTTTTTCTCCCTTCAAACCCTCCCATGTTGTTTTCCTGGCTCTCTTTCAAATCTGTGGCCTCTTTTTTTGTTGTGCTGTTAGGTGTATATACATATATATTTCTAAGTATAACTCTATCATCTTTATATGTCATATGTACATATGCTTTCAGGACTACAGAAGAGAAGCCAGAAAGGTTGTAAGAGCCAGAGGATAAGAGAGTTTCTTGCCAGACCCCTAGAGCTGCTGGGGACTGGATCATCAACCAAAGAGTACACATGGAGGGATCCATGGCTCTATCCGCATATGTGGCAGATGATGGCCTTGTTGGATGTCAGTGCAAGGAGTGGCCCTTGGGTCTGAGGGTATTCCATGCCCCAGTGTAGGGGAATGCCAGAGTGGGAAGACTGGAGTGGGTGAATGGGTGGGGGAGCACCCTCATAGAGGCGGGGGTGGGGTGGGATAGGGGGTTTCTGAAGGGGAGTCCTGGAAAGGGGAAAACAATTGAAATGTAAATAAAGAAAATATCCAATTTTAAAAAAAAAGAAAAAAAAGAGAGTTTGCTCTAAGATTGTGTCTCCTAGAGATATCAGAAGCTACATCTGTAAAGTCTCACCAAAATCTTTAGACAGTCAAAACTGACTACCTAAACCTGAATGACAAGAACAATGACAGACTAGACATGCTAAAATGAGTGAGGAAAAGTCCATGATGCCTAAACCCTGCAGCAAGAACCACAGGCAAGTAAGACATTCTGGGGGCAGAAAAAATAATCGTCCCCAGGGAAGAGTACACCAATTGATTACCTACCTTATCACCTGAATTTTAAAAACAAAGATTTGTTTGTTTATGTTACTTTCTGTGCATGAGTGTTCCCTGCAGGTATATATGGGCATCATGTGTGTGCCATGTGAGTTGCCATGTGGATGCTGGCAACTGAACCCCGGTCCTCAGCGGAAGCAGAAAGTCCTCTTACTTGCTCAGCCATGTCTCCAACCTCTGTACATATTTTCTGAGACAAGTTCTCTCACTAAAACCAGAGCTCACTGACTGGATAGATAGGATGACCAACAAGCTCCAAGTATCCACCCATCTCTGCTCTCCGAAGCAGCAGAGGTACAGATATGAGCTCCCAGGCCCAGTTTGTTACATAGGTGCAGAGGACATGAAGTCAGATGCCCCTGCTTGCATGTCAGGCCAATTACCGACTTTACCGCCTCCCCAACCTACCTTTTTTGTTACATCTGTTTTGTTTAACATTGTTATAACACACTGAAAGGAAGTGGCAGCAGTTGAGTGACCAGCTTCTTAACCACCCACTACATCTAAACAGTAGCACAGGTCACGTGTTTAGAGAATCAGTCTTGAAAAGAACTTTTTTTTTGTTTCATTGATTGACAGATAAAATTGTATTTATCTTGTAAATATATTTTTTTAATTTTAAAATATTTTTGCATTGGAAATTGGTTAAATCTAGCTAGTTAACGAATATACTCCCTCAATAGTTGTTTTATTTAGTATAAACAATTAATATCTATTCTGCCTTTTCCAAGTATAAAATGCATTGTGACTGATACAAATACACCCCTTGGACTTATTCTTCCTAATGACAGTTTCATAGCTTCTGACCAGTATCGTTCTCTTTCCCTAGAAACACCAGTCTACCTTGTACTTCTATAAGATGAACTTGGTTAGATTCCAAGTGTGAGCTAGATCATTTGGAGTGGAAGTTTCTGGACATGTCATGTGATGCAAACTCACGTGGTATTTTGCTAAGATCCATGGGAGGACATGTGATGTATAGAGAGTATAAGTAGGACTCAAGGGATAGTGACAGCAGAAAATGGAGAATTTTTCTTGGAGTCCCAGCGGATCTTGGTTACTCCTGCCAAGTTGATTTGGCAGAGGCCTGGCAGTTTCTGCTAGGTCATGACACTACTGCTGATTTGTGTTTGCTATCCTGACACTGCTGAACTGGACTGCTGGTTTCCTGACAATGGAGATTGGAATCTCCCCAAGGAACTACTTCTCAACAGGTCCACATCCCCTTGTCCTATTTACCGTCTTTTCTCCCATACCTTTGAACGGTGGGCTAGAAGGGAGGTCAAAGAGTTTAAGAATCCTTATTAAAAGTAGGCTTCAAAAAATCTAAGCCACAATCATTTAGTCATTTTCACATACAGCTTAATAAAGTTCCAGAAAAAATACCACAATCAGACCAAAAGTGATCAGTTATGCTAAATTAGTGACAGACAGCCTCCTGTCAAAGAAAGTCACAGCGCTTGATACCTTTATTGACACATTCTATCAAATTTTTGAAGAAGATCTGATATCAACTATTTAGAAGTAAATTTGGGGAGGGGGGTTAGAGAGAGAGATGGCTCCGTGATGAAGAACAATCATTGCTCTTGCAGAAGAGCTGGGTCAGCAACTCAGGTTCCAACTCCCGCAGGCACCAGGCATGCATGTGGTCCACATACCTATATGCAGACAAATATTCATATACATATAAGTAAAACAAATGAAATTTAAAAGTAATAGTTACAAAAACATTGAACAGAATGGGTTTTTGCCAATCTACTTTTTAAAGATCAGTTTTACCCCCATACAAAAGCCAAAAAGTGGGACACACATGCACTCTCAAATGAAGAGATAGCATTATGAATACAGCTGCAAACACTTCAACAAACAAATTCAGCAGGACAGGAAAATGCAGTGAGATCAAGTGGAGGTCATCTAGGGATTCAAATGCTTCATCTCACACAAGTCAACAAAAGTGGCATTCTACATTGTCATTTGCACAAGCATCCCAATACATACAGAAAAGGCACTTGAGAAAACTCAACATATTATACATTGAAAGAATGTACTTCAACATATTAAAGGCCACATATGGCAAACCCAGAGCTAACATTGTAGTGAACAAGGAATGCAAAAGTCAGTGTTGTCCTCTTTCACTGTCTGTTCAACAACAGTCTAGAAGACTTGCTCAGACAAGTAACTAGGCAAGACAAAGAAACAAAAAGCATCAAAAGATAATTTCGGGGGGACAAATCCATGCTACGTATTACTATATAAATGACAGCAGAGCATTTAGCATTTACTATGATACTTAGTTACAGGTTAATGAATGAGTCAGCAGCTCTCAGATGTTTCTAGAAGGATTCTATGTTCATTCCCATGCCCAAAACAATCCTTAAAATGACATCGTGGGTGCTGGGCAAATTCAGGAAGTCAGGGGCTGGAAGCCTTCAGTCAGATCCTATCCTGTGATCACCAACAGTAAGCCAATTGCCTTAAAGGATAATTAATACATGAAAATATGCATGATGAGTTCCCCAGGTGTCAGAGAGATCTGTGTAAGAAAGTCCCATGTACATGGTTTATTAGAAGTTATTAAAACTGCACAAAAACTGTCTGCTAAAATGAGTATGATGTGACTTTAAACAGGAAGCCAGACTATTGTGTTTCCTGCTTTCAACACTCCCTCAGCTAGCAGGTAGACTTCTCAAAAAGTTAAAGAAAAAGCAAAACAGGAAAAGTTGATTAAACAAAACACCACACTTGAGAAACAAAGGTTAAGATGTCTAGGATTGTGAACAGGAGCAGAGGCTATCCTGAAACAGAATGGAGCATGTGGAGGAATTGAAGAAATCACATACAAATAGCAATAGTATAGCCTCCCACTGAAAGTGGTTTCCCTTCTTATACCCAGTGATTTCAGTCACCCATACCTAATAGCCTAAAGACATTAAACATAAAATTCCCCAAATAAGAAGTTACATGTTTTAAATTATCCCCTTCATCCAGCCCTGGCATTGCCATTGCTTTGCACAGCACATGCATCATGCTTCTCAGGCAGTTAGGATACAGAAAGTCAGGTAATATCCACAGTTTCCAGCACCCTCTGTGTGTCTTGGAGCATATCCTCCATGGATAAAGGAAAACTGGCTACAGGGTGCTTACCATGGAGTACATTTCGCATTAGTAATTTTCCTCTCTTTTAAATTATTTCACAAAAATAGTTTAAATTCACACAGGAGAAGTTAGTCGTTTAATTTCAAGTGCACAGAAGTCATTGTACACCTAGTATATGCCAAAAGTGTTGATATGCTTGGGAAACTCAAGCTTATGACGTATGTTCTTTACTCGGGATCCAGGGCTCTTGGAGTACAGATGTGTGAGCATCATGCTTCCTCCATGGCATTTGTCATTAAAACATCGTCATTGGCTCTGGCAAATGTGACACTTTGAGAAAAATGTGAGTCAGTGTATACACATACATAATTTATGTTATTTTATTAAACTAAGTTGCAGACCAAATGTTTTTCGAGTTATATTTTAATGTGCTTTCATTTCTGTTTTGAGTAAGAACACTATTTCTTTTCTCCCCCTGTAAATTTGAGTGAAAGCTATTTTCTTAATTGCCATTTGATGACTTTCGTTCAGTTATTGAACAGTTGTCTTGAGTTCTCAATATTGCATAGGCAAACCCCAGAATACATTGTATTTCTGGTTGTGTTTCTTTGGGTATAAGTTGACAGCAGTGGCCAACGCTCGACAAAAAATTTAAATTATATCAGAACAATGAAAAAATGTGGCATGCGTTTTTATTTTACATTTATTTATGCATGTAGGAGGAGAAATTGGGTGAGTATGGTCATACCATAGGACGTGAATGGAGGTCAGAGAATAACTTGTGAAAGCTGGTTTTCTCCTTACACCATGTGGGTTCCAGGGATTGAATTGAGGTCATCAGGTCTGGTAGCAACCCCATTTACCCACTGAGTTATCTTCCCAGTCCAATCTTACTTCTGGTACAATGTCATGTAGCTAAGAAATTTAAACTGTCAGATAGATAAAGTGAAGCCTACTTATACATATGTATTGCATACTTTACCATAATTTGATGTAGGCTGGCAAGATGGGTCACTCAGTAAGAGTTCTTGCTGCCAAGCCATTCCTGGGACCCATTTGATGAAAGGAGAAAATAGACTTCAGAAAGTTGCCCTCTGACCTCCATAGCATACTGTGACATTCACATATGTACACACAAACACACACACACACACACACACACACACACACACAAGTACAATGTTAAAAATAAATACATAATATATAAAAACAATATTATATACATAAATAATATAATATCTAGCACCCAACAATACAGTTTCTTTTAAAGCACAATTGATATCAGGAATCAAACTTTCAATGGTCTAAACTCTGTGTCTATAAGTCACAAGCTGTATGATTCTGAGCATGTTATGTGAACTGAGTCAGCCTAATTTTCTAATCTTTCACATCAGAACAATAAAAAATACATATACTGTCATAATGAATGTCGATGTATTTAGTATATATTCTGTATTTACTTATTTATTTTTATTTTATGTACATTGGAGTTTTGATTGCATGTATATCTGTGTGAAGGTGTCAGATCCCCTGGAACAGGAGTTTCAGACAATTGTGAACTATCATATGAGTGTTGGGAATTGAACTGGAGTCTTCTGGAAGAGCAGCCAGTGGTCTTAACCTCTGAGCCATCTCTCCAGCCCCATAATCTGTATTTAATATGTCAATTCATAATATAGTAAAAAGGCTGTAGGTAGGAAGTGTTTGCCATTACATTTGGAACACTATGGAAATCAAGGATCCTCCACAAACCCAGTGACAAATAGTAATCTAATGACAGAAAAGTGACTCACATTGCCTTTGAGACTTATTTTCTTGATTTCTTATTTAAAATTTTTAAAAAAAGTTCAGCTTTTTTCCCTATCATCTACACAGAGAGATCAGTATTCTTTCAGGGTCTCCCTGAGAAGATCTCATATGTCACAGTAGCACTGACTTGGGTCCACTCATAGTGATCAAGGCAGATGAAGACAAACTGTCACAGCCCTTGCTTTCCTCTTTTTTTTTTTTATTATTGGATATTTTCTTTATTTACATTTCAGATGTCATCCCCTTTCCCCATCCCTCCCCCAGAAACCCCCTATTCCATCCCCCTCCTCCCTCTTGCTTTTTTTCTTTATTAGTATTTTAAGTTAACATACAAAGTACTGGGTTTTATTACAGCATCCTTATACATGTATCCTTATACATTAGAGTTCTGATTTGTTTCCCTCTTCCCTTTCTTCCTCCAGCTAGTTTCCTCATCTGATTTCCTGTCACATGTATTCCATCACTCTCCCTCCTCATCCTTTTTTTTTTTTTAATTAGTAACTTTAAAACAAAATGTTAACCAAAGCTTTATAGGTTTGATACTGCTCAATAGCAAGATGCCCATACAATCCGAAGTGTAACCCAAACTAGATATACTATCTTTGACTGGTGGAGACACAGGAACGTCTGCCTCCATGTTCCCCTCCCCCTCTCATCTCCTAGCTCCTCCTCTCATTCTCCTGCTCCTCTCCTTACTCCTCCTCTTCCTCTCCTTACTCCTCCCACCTTAGCTCCTCCTACATATCACCCTTCCTGTTAAAATAAAACTTTTCTCTCAAAATACAATTAGAGCATAACTATACCAATTTGTATCAGTAAGGTACAAGATAGACCTAATACCCAGTCTAACATTATGTTGACTAACCAGAACCTCTGTCATCTCTCCTAACTAAAAGACTTAGTTCTAAACCTGGCTTTTTTCTTGGCTTTAGAATGAATGTTAGCTGAAAATCATCCTCTCATATCTTTTCTTTCAAAGTAAACAGCTGGAGTTGTCTATGAGACTATAAGTCTTACACCCCGTTAGAAATCCATAATGACTGAATTAACTGAAATTATGGGAAGCACAAAGCATAGCTTCTAAAACTTAGCCAATTTATAGAGACCACTGAATACGTGGACAGTCCCTATACTACAAAACGTTGGAGCATCCGATCTTCACCCTTCTGCCCCAGGATCATCTGACAGACCTAGTGATGGAGAATCATTAAGGGCTGATTACTCTGTCTTGGCAGATATAATCAGCCAACTATTCCACAAGTGTGTCCTTTTCTGGACAGTAATTTGTCTGTAGATAAAAAAAGAGGCAATTCTTGCCTAGTGGCTGTCTCACCACAACTGGAATAACTCCAAAGATGCTCAATTTCTTCTTAGAATCCAAGACAGGAAGTTGTCAGGAGCAGACAGGTATCTAATCAAAATGAACATTAATACAGAAATGTTTGTAACATCAATTCTATGGACTTCTGACGTTTTGAAAACAAACTATCCATGTAAGGCAATCTGAACTGTTTTCTGTTAACTTCTCTCAGTTATTTCTAAATAAAATATAGAAAACACCCTAACAATAAACTCAGAGCCATGAATTTGCTATAGGCCCTTAACTCACAGGTTAACCATCTTGAATCAGTTAAAAGAGTTAAAGAAGGACTGGATCTAAGCCTTGTATTCCTAAATGTGTTATATAAGTACAATGCCTGTGAGAGTAACAATATTAATCTCACTTCTATATCAATAAGAAACTCATACCAATGAAAATCTTAAATGTGAAATCAAAGTAAATTTTGTACCATTTAAGAAATTATAACTTCAGCTTAATAACAATTATACAGATTTCTACCAATACATTATGGCTATGCAATAAATCCTAGCTATTTCTCCATGTTCCAACAAAACTACTACTTTTCCCTAGAAATACAGCCCCAATATTAACTACCTTAGTCCCCAAGCCCAGGGAATAGGGGAGCCGACTCTTCATTAACTTCTTCAATCTGGTTATGGGCATTGAGATATTAGAAGACGGGCGGGGGGAATAGTAAATTGATAAGCCTCTGACATCTGTGTCTTCAGTGAATCTACCTGAAATTCTAGGACATCAGAGATTCGAGCAGGTCTGCTCAGCTTGCTTGATGAGTAGATACACCAAGTCTGTATATCCAGCAATATACAATTCGCAAAGCAAGTTTTAGTATCAAGATAATTTTTTGTTTGAATTCTGGAATCTAGTCTTCTGGTGGCCTGCCTCTGCCATGTCTAATCCACATAATTCTGGGAGTTTCTATAAGGTTGTGCTCCCACCATCCTTTCATTCCCGCCTCTCTGCTCTTGTATTCCCCAACACTAGGGAATCCAAGCTTTCAGGCTTTGAGAGTGTTATTTATGTCCTTCTTAAAGTCCTCTATTATCATCATTAAAAGTGATTTTAAATCTGAGTCTTGCTTTCCTGGTGATACGGGGAATTCAGGACATTCTAGTGTGGGAGAACTAGGTTCTGATGATGCCAAGAACCCTGAGTTGCTGATGCTTATGTACTTGCACTTGCATTTCACCATCTGGATCACCTTAGTGTTACCTGTCCTGTCTCTTACTGGAGCCTGTATTTCTTACTATCTTGGTTGTTTCAGAACTGTGTGGGGTGAGTGTTACTATTGGAGTTAGAGCTGGGGTCTACAATCTGCTCAGTGCTTGGGTACAGACAGGAAGGAACCAGTGCTCCAGGCCAGGTGTGAATTCCTGGGTCCCAGTGGGTCCCAGTGGGTCCCAGTTACTCCCTGTTTGGAGCAGGTGTTGCTGTCTCCTTACCTAAGATACTGCCCAGGTTAGAGCTCCTGGGAGGCCTGCTTCCCCTGGGATATGTGAGATTGGGTGCAGAGCTGCTGCCCGGGGATCTGCTCAGGGCTTGGGCCCAGACCGCTTGCTTTCCTCTTTTAAGCCAGCACTACCTAACTCCACAAGACAGCATGTCATGATATAATAATATTAATGGCAAGAGGAGACATCTTAAAATACGGTACTATTTATTACTGAAGGCAACATTATAAACTCCGGAAGAGACAAGCCACCCTCTATGTACTAGAGACACAGGAGCTCTACAGTGACTTTATCATGGTGAATCTGGAAAAGGTAACTCCCTCACATTTTCTCAAAACAAAGCACAAACGGGGAAGGGAAATGCTGGCTGGAGCCTGTTACACCCTCTTTAAGTCACATCCTGCAGTGAGTAAAATCTTCGACTTATAATTGTTCAAATCTTTTAACCTCTCTCTGTGGAGACAGGATTCGGATTTCTTAGATTCCTACAGGGCACACAAGTTGCCCTGAGAAGATGCTTTTGAGTCATGTGTGCAAGATAAACTCCAGTCTCCTCTCCAGACAATAAAGGACAATAGCACTGCTGTGTGGATGTCATCTCGGAAACTTTGCTCAGCTTAGTTGCAGCAAATTCCATCATTCTTCCAACTCGATTATCTCTATCAAAATGTCTGAATCCATCAGTGCCCGGAGGGAAACCTTGCTTACTGGTTTCAAACTAATTATCTGCGGTCATCCGTGAAGCACAGCATGTCTTGTACAAATATTTTGACTGATCATCTACTGTGCTAAGAACTTAAAAATGGACTTGCTTCACGCATGGCTTATCTTCTAAAAATATCAAAAGAGCACACGAACTTGTCAAGGGAAGAAAAGGAAAGAAAAATACATTTCTGTGGGTGGGTCAATTATTGATCACAAGGCAGTTTTGGATCATCACTGTCTTCAGGGAAACGGAAAGAGTCAGAAGCCATGGACATACCACAGTGCAACATCTAAAACCTAAGGAACAATACACAACAAGAAAGCCCTGTGATAACTTGTTAGCTCTTGGCATTTTTTTTTTGATGTTTTCCTCAGAGTTTATTAGTAACGGACATTCTCATTTCAGTGAGAGTCAAAGAAACGAAGCATATTAATTTAACCTTTTCATTGGAGATAGAAAAAAGGCATCAAGAGTAGAAGTGAGAGAGCTCCTTTGCCAGTGTATAGTCCTGGGTTTCTCAGCTGCTGAGTAAATGCTGTCTTAGATGCTGGTCGTTATCTCTGTATGGTCTGACTTCTGGGATACGAGGCTGATGTGGTTATTGATGGGGGTAATGTGGTCATTGACAAGGCTAATGTGGGGTTATTGACGAGGCTGATGTGGTTATTGACGTGGCTGCTGTGGTTATTGTGAGAACGCAGTCATTCACACGATGGACTCAATAAGCTACAGTAGTTTCTAAGTCAGTAAAGCAACAGTCTTGGCTTTTCATAACTGGCTTGGTTTTTTTTTTCTATTAGTTAAAAACACTTGTAAAGACATAGACAGTCACACTGCTTGTAAAAGCAAGGCAGAAAAACTTCCCAAGCATACTGAAAAATACAACTGATACAGGTACAGAGTAGTTTATTGGTGGTTATGTTGACTAGGACCTTGAAGACATTCCTATTTGCTTGAAAGAATATCGTCAATGAAAGAATGTATATGTAGTCTCAAAACCCAACTTCTCTATTTAAGGAACACCAGAGTTGAGCAAAAGCCTCATCAGTGAAAAGGAAGAAAATAGGACATAATAGATGCTCAAAAACTACTTTGAATGAATAGTAGATTTTCTTTTATTTTAAGGAAAACAAATCTTTGTTCTGGGCCAACTTGGGTTCTCAAAGAATCTTTGGTGTTTTGTTGCTTCTTCATGATTAATTGTTCCCCATTTTCATAATCAATTAATAGTCAATGAATCAATTAATAAAGCATAAATTTTGAATCTCCAGTGTTCTACTTAGCCAGGGTTTCTTCTCTTCCCATCTGGTCTGCAGATGAAGCTCTCTTCCCTTCCTCTCAGACCTCAGTTGTTTTTTTTTTTTCTACTTCGATCACAGAAACGAACTTATAAGAGTACACAAATGACAGAGGTGCACTTAAGGCCACTGTCATTGATTTCTTACCTTTAGTTCTAAAATGAGGTTATAGATGAGACCTATAGTAACATTTTATTTGGTTCAATTAAAACGTGGGTTTAAATAAGATTTAATCTGTGAGGAAACTTCTCATAAACTGTAATATTTATAATATATATATAATATAAAATATATATATAATAGTTATAGGGAAGAAATGAATTCATAAAAAGGTATCTTAACATTTTGAAATATTTTCGAAGTGAATACACTGAATACAAGACCTATTTAGAAGACCTTAACTGGTTATAGGTAGGAAAATAAGTTTATCATAATAAATCATTTTGAAATATTTTGAAGAAATACACTAAATCTAAGATCTAGACTATTTATAGTATTAACACACTGGGGAGCGATAGAAACCTTTTGGTCAGTTTAGAATCTTGTTCGGTTTTTACAAATTGGAGTTGGAAACAGATACATAATTTCACCCTTGATTTGAGAACAAATCCTAATTCATTAGCATAAAAGGCTATTTAATGGGAGAGAATAATATGATTACTTAGCGTAACGAGATTTAAATGGACACAAGCGATAGCAAACACATGTCTATTTGATGAAGTTGGCAACCAAGGAAAGAAGTTAGGTAAGATGAAAACATGTGAAGAACAAGCACGAGACCTGAGTCCAGCCCAGCCTTGTCACGAACTGCGTACATGACTTCAGTTACTCAATGACTATGTCCCAGCTCCTGGAACTGTGCCTTACATGCAAAAGGTCAATACTGAAATGAATGATGACTGTTCTCTTCTGAAATACTGATTCTGTGGAGAATTAAGATGTTAGTGGAACTCATTTTCTGTTGTTTAATACTTCGATTGAAATATCACACAGGTCTACGGCCATACCACCCTGAACGCACCCGATCTCTTCTAACATCGGAAATATCACACAGAACACAAAGGGGAGGGGGCTTTCTAAATCACCTCAGACTCTTGTAAAATGTATGCTACTTTGGCATTGTCTGGCATCAGTAGGAGGAGAAGCCCTTGGTCCTGTGAAGGCTCGATTCTCCAGTGTAGGGGAATGCCAGGGCAGTGAGGTGGGCATAGGAGCATCCTCATAGAAGCAGGGGGAGGGGAAAATGGGAGAGGGATGTTCCAGAGGGAAAACTGGGAAAGGGGATAACATTTGAAATGTAAATACATAAAATATCAAAAAAAAGAAAAAAAAGAAAGAAAATGTATTTGATGTATGTTTCTTCACTGTGAGAAGTTAGACACCATGACTACTTAGAAAAAAAAAGAATGTAGCTTAGTTTTCTGGTTATTTTTTTTTTACTTTTACATTGGAAGAGGATATGACTACAGAATATTTTTAAAATAATAATAAAATATGTTAGACCGAATCATATGTGATATTTACAAGGAGAAGAGAAAATATACTGATTGGAAAAATATCTACTATCAAAATGAAGAAAAAAGTAATCCAAGTGAATATTTTCTACATATTTTTTTCTTTTTCTTTACTCCTCTCTGTCTCTCCCTCCCTTCTCTCTACCTCCCTCCATCTACTTACCTTTCTTTCTTCCTTTCTTTCTTTCTTTCTTTTTCTTTCTTTCCTTCTTTGTTTCTGGGGAAAAAACTTCTTAGGTTGTAACTATGTGTACAGAGGATTTCAGATCTATAGGCTACCTTGGATTAAAGAGTATTTTCCTAACTTTTTATTTCAAAGTTAAGAGTTATACAGAGCTGGGCAGTGGTGGCGCACGCCTTTAATCCCAGCACTTGGGAGGCAGAGGCCAGCGGATTTCTGAGTTTGAGGCCAGCCTGGTCTACAGAGTGAGTTCCAGGACAGCCAGGGCTATACAGAGAAACCCTGTCTCGAAAAACCAAAAAAAAAAAAAAAAAAAAAGAAAGAAAGAAAGAAAAGAAAAAGAGTTACACAGAACTACATCTTACCACATAACAAGGATGCAGTATAGCTTTTACTCACAGAATTTGTGTCACAATGTAGACTAATGCAGCTAGCTGTGACAATTGAGATCATATCCCTGGACTCTTTATTTCCTTTGTAATAGTATCTAAATGTTCTAAGAAGAAAATCATTTGCCAAATATTTCCCTTTTTCCAATAAAACATATACTGTAATAATTAACAACTTATCTTTTTAAAACTGCTCAATTTTGAGATGATTCTCTCCTGAAACAATCTTAGAAATCTGCATTTCCAATCCAGTCTCTTAAGGGGTGTCATAATCATATCCTCAGTGTGTTTCTATGTCTGATTTTCAAATGTGTCAATAATGAAAAAGGAAATTGAAAAATTACAAAATAAGTAATGTAAATTTATTACGAAGAGCCACGTCTGGTAAGAAAAAATAAGTAAACTTAAAAAGCATTGTGCTTAAGATTCTTAGGTCATTTTGAGTCATTTGACATGATCTAAAAGTGATGATTAACTAGATTTAAACTCCAGAAATATCGTGGCACACCCACAAGCCAGGATGGGTGGCAGCTCAGCCCTTCCTGACTCGGTGCTGCATGAAGGTGCAGCTTCAGTCAGAAAGAAAGCATTGACTTGCCTTGGGCCCCAAATTCAAGTCTATTGTCCGTGCAATGTACTTTCTCTCAGAACTGTCAGGCTTACAACCAATATCTACAATTTAATAACATGGCTGTAATTTTTCTTAGCACTTCCTTAGTATCTTTGATCTTACTAGCTGCTTTAACCTTTCACTCTGATTTCCTTTAAGCCTTTCCTTTGTGTTACATTGGTTATAATTTATAAAACCTTACAACTATACAACTATACATAGCAACTTATAAAAGCACCTTTTTGATAGAATGCCATAATGTGATACTTGGTGGTGAGGATTTAATTCATTATGTGCACTTATATATGTGCATTAATGTATAGAAATTCAACACTTTGCTCCTTGTGGGAAGACATTTATGTTAGTTTTGCCCTCATTTGGAGTTTCTACCTGACTTCCCTGGCATGATAGAGAGTCGGAGCCAAAAATGAAAAATTTACAGCAATGGATCAGAAACAGGACACTTGTGTTTGTTGCTGGAACAGTTATGGATTGTCAAAATACATTGGAGAATCCAGTATATTTAGAATGTTGAAAGGAATATATAAGTATGGGTACATATTGAACCTAAATGTTTGTCCAACAAAAAAATTAGATTTCAAAATGAAAAGTGTTTTAGGGATGAAATCTGTGAGAAGCATAAGACAGATGTGAACTGCATGCCTTCAAACACTGAACATCATTTTCAAACTTCAAATTATATGAAACTGGTTCACATAAGAACCCCTGAATTGATAGATATTCACATAACTATAAATGATTATTATTTGTCTTACAGTTTTTAAAAATACTATTATAGTCTAATCATGAATACAGATGGTGAATATTTAGCAATAAGATGAAGTTAAGGACTGGAAACTTATGTGATATGTGAAGAGTGAATTACAGATGCACTGTGACAGGGCAGTCACATTATAGCTTCTAAACCAATTACCAACCAATGACAAAAGAGAAATTAAAATTAAATTCTAAAAAGTAATGGCTTAACTCAAAACAAAGTTGAAATGGAATCACAGAAGTGAACACTGGGGTGGGAAGCAGTTAGAACAACCATTAACAAATGGCGAGGTTAAAATTTTAATATAGCTGAATGTATAATCACCTTAAATACATTTTTTAAACGTTTTAAATTTAAAAAGCAGAGCTTGTCAGACCAGATAAAAAGGCAAGATCTGTCTCTAAAGTGCATGCAAGAGTATAGTTTCACTAAAAGCAAAAGATTATTGAAAGTTGTTGTTTTCCAATTTGAAGCATAAAAGAATTGATCCGATATCAATCACAGACAAAGGAGGCTGTTAAGCTAGAGAAACAGAGATAGAAAAGATGTTCTCCTTTCTCTAACTCCTCCATTGGTTTTCATGGCTCCAGCTGCATATGTAGCAGAGTATGTCCTTATCTGGCATCAATGGGAGGAGAGGCCCTTGGTCCCGTGAAGGGCCAATGCCCCAGTGTAGGAGAATGCCAAGGTGATGAAGTGGGAGTGAGTGGGAGTGGGTTTAGTGGGTAGGTGGGAGAGCACCCTCATAAAAGCAGGGGGAGGGAAGATGGGACGGGGGTTTTCGGAGGAGAAACCGGGAAAGGAGATAACATTTGAAATGTAAATAAATGAAATAGCCAATAAAAAAAGAAAAGACTTTGTGGCCACCTTTGGGAAGTCCACATCTCCATGTTTAAATGTTACAGTTTGGGAAGTCCATGTCCCCATGCTTAAATGTTAGCGTCTCCTCCTGAAATTCTTTTCTTCAACAAAGTCTCTTCCTATTTACAGCCCTTCAGGGATCACCCTATGAGCTCACTGAAGTTTCTTAGGAATTCTTAGAGAATTTAACTTCAGAATTCACAAAATCAATATATGGCTATTGTAAAGCTATGTATTCACAAGAACTCTCTTACATGGGTGTGAAGCACATACCCTACCTGGGAGGGTATCACCCTTTCTGTGTTTTCTTCTAATTATCCCCCTTGCTCAAATCTGTGTTAAAAATCTTTTTTTTTTTTTTTTTTTTTTTTAGAATAAACTCTAAATTTGTCTTGAAAAACAGGAGGGGGTAAGTTTTATTCGAGGATAGCTAATAGCTTGAAATGAGCATGTGCTTAAACATGTTGGATTCATAATAAATTAAAACTCATATAACTAAAAGGGGGAAAGAAGAGATCTAAAGATACCATTAATGAAATTAGCTTTCTCATTTAACAAATGATTCAACTGGGGGTAGCCACTAGAAAGTCCCAGACGCCAGGGACCCAAGAGGTTCTCAAGACACAACTGGGATAACATTAGCCAAAATACCCAACAAAGGGGAGAGAGAATCTGTAGAGACCATATAGGCCATTAATCCAGAATTTCTCCTGTCAAAGGAAAATGCAGGGACAAAGAGTGGAGCAGAGACTGAAGGAAAGGCCATCCAGAGACTGACCCTCCTAGGGATCCATTGATGGGAGGGTAGTCCCTTGGTAGAGACTTGATGATCCAGGAAGAGTGCTGTGACACTGAGATAGGAGTGGGTGGGGTGGAGGAGAACCCCCATGGAAGTAGGGGGGACGGGGAGGGGAAATGGGGTTTGTGGAGGAGAAACTGGGAAATAAATAAAATAAAGTACAATTCATGTAAAATAAAATAAAGTGTAACTCAGTCAGACATTAAAGGACTTGAGTCTCTAGTTTAATAAGGGAAAAAAAACACATGATTCAACAATTGATTTAAATATTATAGCATATAAGACTTTAATAACACTATCAAACAAATCAGTATAATATTATATGAAACTCAGATAATACAAAATATATATAATTTTAAACATATGTGAATTACATATAAACTCTCTCTCAATAAATTTCATAAGCCTAAAATTTCAAAAATTTATTATCTTATCAAAATTAGAATTATAGCCATCAATATCAAGAGATAATAAAATCCCCAGATACAAGATGGCTCAGAAGGTAAATATGCTTGCTATGTAAATCTGAGTTTGATCTTTAAACCCACATAAAAGAGGATGAAAAGAAGTCCCGCAGAGATGTCCTCTGACCAATTCTCAGTCGCACATAAACCTATGAATACATATCATGTACGCACACTATAAAAATAGGTTATTTAAGCAAACTAGTTAGAAATAACTAGTGACTTTAAAAATTGAATGTTGCTGACAATGTAGTGTTATACATTAGTTGAATTCACCTAACACTATGTCAATATGGTGCTCAACTTGCTTGAATTAAGATGTTCTTAGCCATTTAGTGGGGGTATATTTCTGATAGTGACTGTGATGCTATTTTCAGAAAATAATGAGATTTGAAAGATTTGTTGTAAACAATGGACTTCCGGTGGATTTATAACAACTCTTTGAAGGTTTATCATTTGTAAATAGTGGAGTATAAGAGGTGGGGCCCACTTGAAGATGATGAGCTCCTGAGAACATGTTCTGAGGGATGAATTTATTCTCTAGCCCCCTCCACAATTGCTTTTTTTTTTACCCCTTGCAGCCACTAAGGAAAGCAAAGCTTCCAGGACACATTTCAGCTGCAAATGCAGAGAGCCAAGCAACCAAGGCTGAACTCTCCTAAAACTGTCAACACCAACAACATCATCAACAACAAGGTCATCATCAACGACAACATCCTTCGAGCTGTTTCCAATAGGTATTTGGTGACAGTTACACAAAAGTAACCCAAAGAGAAAAATAGAGTTTTTAAATAGTCATATTAAAAAATATTTAAAATTTATTATTTGCTTCTATCCTTGGGATACAAAAGGAGAGCAAAATGAACCAAAAGAAAAAGAAATTGATGGAAGAAAATTAAAAACCGAATTAAATAGAGTAAGCAAAAAAAATTAAAGAGCCCAAAGTTATCTCAGAAAAACTTAACAATACTGTTAGGTATCAAGATTGGCCATGCAAAAGGGATAACTCAACTGACATAGACAATATCATTTGATCATGAAATGTATAACAAAAAATTATGAAAAAATTTTTATTCCTACAAGTTTGATAATGTAAATGACAAAGATAATTCTTGGATATGCAATTTATTAAAACTGGAACAAATTAGTAAACCTTCTATTGAACAACTTTATCTTTATCAGACAAACTGAATTAATAATAATTAAAAGTATCACAAAAAATCTTCAAGAAAATTATTTCATTGATGAATTCTATCAAACACTTAGACAAAAGCAGGTATCAGTCTTTAAAATTCTTATATAAGGGAGAAAGAATAGACATTCTTTATGTTGTTTTATGATTCTAGCAAGATCTTGATACTAAAATCTATTATTTTTTTAAAAAAAATTAAGACCCAACAAGCAGCTGAAAGACTCAGATGCAGATGTTTACACCCAACCAATGAACAGAAGCTACTGACCCCTGTGGTTGAATTAGGAAGAAGCTGAGGAGGAGGACAATCCTATAGGAAAACCAGAAATTAACTGGACCCCTGAGATCTCTCAAACACTGGACCACCAACCAGGCAGCATACACCAGCTGATATGAGGCTCCCAACACATATACAGCAGAGGACTGCTTGGTCTGGGTTCAGTCAGAGAGGATGCACCTAACCCTCAAGAGACTGGAGGCCCCAGGTAGTGGGGTAGGTCTTGGGATTTGGAGGGTAGGGGAGTGGGGTTTGGAGGGTGGAGGAGTGAGGGTTGGAGGATGGGGGATGGGGGAGTGAGGGTTGGAGGATGGGGAATGGGGGATGGGGAAGTGGGAGTTGAACGGTGAGGGAGTGGGGGTTTGATGGTGGGGGAGTGGGGGTTTGATGGTGGGGGAGTGGGGGTTGGAGGGTGGGGACATCCTTGTGGAGACGGGGTTGGGGGAGGAAGTATGGAATGTGGAATAGTCAGAGGGTGGACAAAGAGAGAAATAAAATCTAGAGTGTAAAAAAAAAGATTAAATAAAATTTAAAAAATAAACAATAATCACTGCCCATCATTAATGCAGTTGCAAATAGAGGTGTGAACTACTGGCAGACTGAATTCGGTATGCAAGATGAACGATGCTCGTGCTCTAAGGCACCGATGTCAGTAATGCACAACTGAACTAATATGGACCATTAGTTACTTTTCTTTTGCTCTAATATACAACATGACAAAGCTAACTTAAGGAAGAGTTGATTTTGGCTTTGGTTCCAAGAGCCCCAGCGATGGACTCTCTCCAGCAAAACTCCACAGTCTAAAAAATTCCTAACCTTTGCAAGTAGCACCATCACCTAGGGACCAAGTCCTCAAATATATGAGCCTATTGTGGGCTTTCATAAAAAAATGAAATAAAATAAAGTCAGAAAAACTTTGATCTAAAAAGTGGGTTTTTTCAAATATATCTTTAATAGTCCACAGTTATACCACGGCCAGTGGAATTTGTTAAATTATTTTCTCAGAGAGTAGGGAAGCAAGCTAGCTATTTCTTTCTTTTTTTTTAAAGATTTATTTATTATTTAACGTACATGTACCTATGTACACCTTTGTTCTCTTCAGACACACAAGAAGAGGGCATCAGACTCCATTGCAGATGGTTGTGATCCACCATGTGGTTGCTGGGAATTGAACTCAGGACCTCTGGAAGAGCAGTCAGTGCTCTTAACCGCTGAGCCATCTCTCCAGCCCAAGCTAGCTATTTCTTGTAAATGCTTAAATTAAACATATCTCTACATGTAGCAGCCTACATCATAAGGCAATACAAAGAAACAAAGAAGGTAAAAAAAAAAGCAAAAAAAGTTTTGAAGTAAGTTTTCTTCACAGAAACCTTCTTTTGCATTTGAAAAACAACATAAAACTCACAAAACTATGAAAAGTTAAATTGGTTAAAGTGGCAAAAATTAATATCATAATGATATATTTATATTCTACTTATATACTGCATATTTATATACTGTGTATTTATATATGCTATTACCAAAGAAAACATAATTAAAAGATGCTAAGATAACCTTGGAAAAAATGAAATGAATGAATATGGGCCAAGGTTCAATACAGTTGTATAAAATTAAAAGGAAAAGTATAGGTCCAAAGGCGTGGCTCATTGAGTCAGAACATGCAGTGCTTTTGGAGAGAACCTGAGCTTGACTCCCTGCATCCACATTGCATTGCTCACAGTGACCTGTGAGCTCCAGGGAATTTGACACCTCTGGCTTCTGCAGATATCCACACACATGTGCACATACACCTACCTCCAACGATAAGCACACATGCACATCATTGAAAACAATGAAAAAGTAATTTAAAGTAGATTCAGTAGTTAGTACAGACACTCAGAAGAAGACGAGCCCAGTTGGAGAAATCCCACTTCTCATTTCAAGTCTATTTATAAACCCAAATCGATCAAGAATGCCAATCAAGCAGCTGTGATGACAGACACCTGTAATGCCCGGCCTTAGGAAGGTGGAGGCAAGGTGATTAGGGATTCAAAGCCAGCCACACCTATATAGAAAGTTTAAAATCAACCTGAGCTATGTGATACACTGGAAACAAAACAAAATGCCTTAGCATCCTTAGTAAAGATAGAAAAATAGATTAATAGTATAGAAGAGGGTTGGGGGGGTCACACATCCGCATGTGTGTATGCTCAGCTGCTTTTTGATACAGAGGAGCTGCAATAACTTCATGATCATAAAAAGAAAGGCATTTCAATCAATGATGTGGAACAGGTAAATATCTTCGTGGCAGACGTCTGAGCACTGAATTGGCCAGGTTGTTTTCTGAACAATATGTTCTAAGAAGCCCTTGACTACACAGAGCAACAGCTATGCCGCCTCATCCACTGCTGCCTCTCATTTAATATGTTAGTTCCTTGGCATTCATGAGAGGTTGGAAGTTACTAGTGGAAAAATAAAATGAAAAATTAAAAATAGAAGGGAGGAAGGAGGGAGGGAGGGAGGGAGGGAGGGAGGGAGGGAGAGAGAGAGGGGGGGAAGGAGATAACAACTAAAGAGGGTAGGAAGTCACTAGTGAAGAAATCTAACCTAGGAAACTCTGCTGTGTTTCATAGAATAAATATTGAAATATATGTTATAGCAAAAAAAAACCTTTATTGTCAAATAGTAAACTACTATCTAGCTCACTAAGAAAAGAAAATAGAAACAGCGTAGTGGAGTGGATATGGAAGCTGAAATTTTTGAGTTTTGAGCATGTGACAGCTTAGCAATTTTTAGAGCAGGTCACAGCCAGTGATTATGCTGTAAGCCAAATCCATCAACCATTAGGTTAAAAGGCATGAGAGGTTGATCACCGAATACCCATTTTGGCACTATCATAGATGCTGTTATGGAAATGCTTAGGATTATTGGATTGCTGTTTAGCTGAACTTCCTGAACAGAACTTCAGTAGCACAGGAACTAGCCCCAAGTGTCACCAGATGGGATTTTGTAGTATAGATAGGTTTCTACACATTAATGGGGCACTCAGCAGACCACACAAATACCCCACAAAATGGAAGCAAATGCCGGCTCTACTCCAAATTGGAGTGCTAATATCCAGCATTTGCAAAGAGCTACAGAAATTAAATCTCCTCGAAATAAGCTGCCAATACACAAATGCACTCTTGAAATGAACACTTTTCAAAAGAATAAACACATATGGCCAATAATTATTTCAAAAAGTTTGCCATATCCCTAGATGTCAGGGAAATGAAAATTAAAACTATTCTGAGATACTACCTCACCCTATTCTGAATGGCTGTCATCAACGCATCTGACAACAAATATTGGAGAGGATGTCAGGAAAGAGGGTCATCTACTGCTGGTAGGAATGCACACTCCGACAATCACTTTGGAAATCTGTTTGGAGGTTTCTCAAAAAATTAAAAACAGAACTATATGACATACCTGTTCCACTTCAAGGCTATCCAGAGACCTCTCTGTCAGGCCACAGAGATATGTGCATCTCCACGTTTACTGTTTTATTTAAAATAGAAAGGAAATGAAACCAGTCTAGATGTCTGTCCACAGATGAATGGATAATGAAAATGTGATTTATACACAGAATGTAACACTATTTAACTCAAAGGAAAAATGAAATTTGTGGAAAATGGTCTCATTTGAAAAGTATATTGTTTGACCAAAACCCAGAAAGTAAAAACAAAAGACAAAACATGTTCTCCCGCATATGTAAACCCTAGCCTTTACTGGATAGTTGTATATGTAAAACCAGGTATAAGCAAGGGATTAGCGTCAAATTGAGTACCAGCAAAGGGTAATACTGGGTGATACAGATGCACAGAAGGTGAGCATGGAAGAGGATAGAAGAGGATATACGCCAAACTGCTTTTCTAGTGTCACCTCTGACACAGCTTTATTTGTTCCTTTCTCTTTCTACAGTTGATAGTAAAAGTGTAAAACCCTCAGCTAAGCTCCAGCATGGCCATTCTAACTGTATAAAAGTTCATTGAGATATATAGCGCTGGGACGAGTGTAGCTGTAGCAGATGTTTCATTTGAAGATTCATCCCAGTGAAGTGAACTACTTTGAAAATTGCTTATGAATTTGAGCTATCTGAACTCAAAGAGGATGTCTCAGCAAACTGTAATTGCAATACACATCCATTTGAATAGCTAGAGAATTCAACTATAAATGTTTTATTCACACTTAAGCATCCAAAGTTCTTGTCACTGGAAATGTCACTCATAAGAAGTAGTGACAATAAAAATTTGAAGGGTAGCAGGGTGCTGGCAATAGAGTTTGGTCACATGGGCCTTCAATACATAAGTTGATGTGTATGTGTGGAAATAAATGGGTTTACTTTTTTAAAATGCTAACTGCTACTGAAAAATCACAGCGTGGTATCTGCCTATTCCACAACACTGCTACAAAACTCAGAAGAATTATTTGGTGAAAAAGCTGTTTAAAATCGTGGCAGAGAAATAAATTAATGCTTTTGATGTTAACAAGAAAAAGGCTATTCTTGACAGCATACAAAAGACCCATAGTGATTTTACTTAGTTGAAACATCAAGAAGTCCGGAGGTAATTGGTGCTTGTAAAGCGAGTCCCTTTGTAGAACAAAAACCCTGTAGTACAAGCTTCACACTTGGTTACCCTCAACACAAAGAGGTGACATAGTTCCTTTGTGTCTCAAATTTATAGAAGGTACTTAAATAGGAGTGTTTGCTGCACTGGGGGAAGAAAGGCATCCTAAAAGAAATATGTCCTAACCAACTGGTGGAGTGATCCTTGTGTTTCCATGAAAATAAACAAAAAAACCCAAAGCAATTGTGAGAGGAAACCAAAGCAAATAAGTCCTCTATCATCTTTATTTTAGGTCAAGCCATTTGGAAACAAGCGCCTGTATTTTGGCTTAGGAGTAATAGCATCACCCACTGAGCTGACCAGAGTGGGAAAAGCTAAGGTTTGTATTCTAAATATCCGCAATTGCTTTTCGTTTATGTGACCAGTGTTCCCTGACCTAGACCACAATTGCATAGAGCCAGGGCTGTAGAGTAGTTTGATACCAGTAGACAGAACAAGAGGAGTCCATTGATGTTAACTTTTTAAAATGTTGCAGGCCATTAACAGAAATTTGCTTCAATATCTGTTATTTTAAATTACTAAAGCTTCCTGGAATGGTCAAAGTACTGAGCCCCTTAGAGAGAATCATCCCCAAGTTCAAAGATGTCCCCCAAGGTTTTCCCCCAGAGTCTTACCTCTTCAATTAGCACAGGAAGGAATTTAATCCAAGGACTACCTCATTAGTTCTCATATTAAACGGTTTCTGTGGCTAATCTTCTCAAGACCCCCTGAACTCAACAATGAGCACAATGGAGTGTGGTTACTTCTTGTGTAGAGGGACTTGTGCATGACAGCTTTAGTAACTAGTTGCTGAGTGAATGACTCTTTAGATGAGTATTCTAAAGCCCCTTTTCCCAGGTTGAAATTACACTAGTGTGAGTCAGATGATCTCCTTGTTGCTTAAATGGTTCATGTCTTACAGCTTTGCCTTCTTCCCATCTCTCGATTGGACTTTGAAACCTCGTTTAACATCAGCATTTCTTTGTCACTTCTTCTTCATCCATGGTTGTTCATCGGTAGCTTTTACAGTCCCTGGAGGATGTTGGACTCCTTATTCCTCAGATTATTTTTATTACTAACTTGCTACTGCCGATAAAAAATGAAACCAATTGATATTTTCATCCAGACACAACAATGAGGTCTTTGTAAATTTTAAGAGCTTACCCATAAAAATCTTAAGTTGCTCTATGCAAACCATCTGTCTGACATGCTCAGTGTAGCTGGCAACCCGCCAGCATCATTTCTGCGACACCATTATATACCAATAGCTAAACCACATCTCCGAGCAGGTTTCCTGACCCTAATAGAAACAACACACACGAACATGTAGGATTTTTTGCAGTGTTATTCATGAAAATCTTTAATCTACTCAGGAACTTATTTATGTTCTTAGGTTGCTGGCCTGTGGGTTTTGGTTTTTTTTTTTAAGTACTATTTGCTAAATTTTAGCAAATGTGCCTACATCTATTCAAAAATGCCCCAGTCTCATTTAACCATTATTTTCCTACCAACCATTGAAATGACATTTTAACAACTCCTTTCTTGAGGAAGTACTGTTACTGTTCTTATTGACAACACAACTGAAGTCATTTAAAAATAATTTCTTTAGAATTTTCCATTTAAGTTCATAAATACCCATACCTATAGTTTCAATCATATGGATTCTTGCTTGTTTCAGGATCGAAGTTAAACTAGTTTGAACAAGAGAACTAGATGGTCTGCTGAGGAGGTGACTTGGTTGGTTTGCTACGTTAGCAAAAGAATCTAAGTTCAGGTCTCCAGCATCCATGTAAACATCTGGGCATGGTGAAGTGTACCTGTGATGCCAGTTCTGAGAACGTGGAGACAAGTAAATCCCTGGGCCATCCTGAACTGATCAGTCCACACTCTAGGTTCCATGAAAGACCTTGTCTTAAAACCAAGAGTGATGGAAGGAGACACTGTGTCTTCCATACATACGCATGTACATGTGCGCTCTTATCTGCACACAAGCATGCATACACACACATATACACCTGCTGTGCATTACATTAGAGAGCTTCCTCATATTTCTACTTTCAAAATAGTGTGCATGTGATCATAATTATTTTTAAAAAAAACAGAATTCATCAGGTATTTGTTTTGTGCCACATGCTCTTCTAGTATTAATTCATTTAATCTGCATAATCTAATACTATGAGAAAAATATGACAAGGCTATTAACACAAAACATAACATACAGCTCTCCCCTTAAATGAATGAAATTTCCACTAGAGTGACATTTGAGTGACCATAACCTGAAAACACAGATCTTCTTACATGAAATTCTATGTTCCAACATAAAAGCAATTTCATAAAGATTCTGGTTATTTTTTGTTTTTGCTTTTGTTTTGTAAGATAGCCATTCTATTCCCATAGCTTTCTTTGCTTTCGGGTTGGTAGAAGCTTGTGGTCTGCTCAGCTAATAAACTCCAAAAGGTTTTTATCTATTAGCCCCAGGATGTTAGTTGGACACAGAAGTGGGCAAAGGATGGCAATTTAGGGGAGTAAAGCCAGTTTGAGATACAGTAATTACACCCGTAACACCAGTCTTTGCATACACAGCTTCTTCTGAGAATTCTCTTTGACAATCCATGTATAACAGTTCAGAGAGAGTAGGTCATTAGAATCACATTATAAATTCTTGAGAAAATATATCAGGAAAACTTTCAGCTGCCAACACATGTCTAAAGACGACATAAAGAAGTCATGAGGAGGCCGGGGTGGGGTTGGGAGGGGGTAGGGCTGGAGGGGTGGGACAAGGGAATGTGGAGGCGGGGACATAGAGGTGGAAAGAGGGGTGTATGCCCTTAATCCTAGGGCTATGCAGGCAGAGGCAAGCAAATCTGTGAGATCCAAACCTCCCTGGTCTACAAAGTAAGTTCCAGGACAGCTAGTACTACACAAAGAAACCCTATCTGAAAAAAGCATGCATACATACATACATACATACATACATACATACATACATCAGTAAAAAAAAAAAACAAGAAAGGAAGTAAGGAAAAAGGAGAGAGGGGGGGGAAGAAGAAGGAGGAGGAGGAGGAGGAAGAAGGAAAAGGAGGAGGAGGAGGAAGAGGAGGAGG